>NC_141061.1:52567631-53167631 GCF_041138505.1 Cibotium barometz | reverse complement strand
ATCTATTCTCATTGAGGTGGTCACAACACTGACTTGGCTTTGCTACTTGCCAAACACTAATATTGATTTGACTTTTAATGACAGCACATGAAAGAATCCAAAAGTGCACACATTTTAGAGCTTGCAAAGGCGATAGAGGAAACAATCCCTCCCGGAAGAGGGGGCATAATGTTGAGTCTTCTACATGCTGCATCAGTAGGAAGCAGTGAGTTGATGCTTGAGCTTCTGATGCAAGGGATGGATCCAAACACAGCAGATCATAGTGGGCGGACACCTCTGGTAAAGTTGTGTGTGATGCTTTCTAAGAGCTTATAAAACTGTCAAGTGCTGCATTGCTTAGTTTGAGAAGCGACATATTCCTTCAAATGTATTCAGCACTTAGCAGCAGCCAATGGGCATATGGACTGCATTCAAATTCTCCTTGAATATGGTGCTGATCCAAACATTCCAGGCAACACTCTCTCTCTCTCTGATGGACAGGAAAGATTTTTTAGGTACCAGAGAGTTTTTGCCCACTGATTAAGATAGATCTTTGTGCAGACAATGAGGGCAATGTTCCCTTATGGGAAGCCATAAAGGCACGCCATGGGTTGGTGGCTCAACTGCTACGGGAGAACAATGCAACTTTGAACTCAGAAGTAGTGGGGGAGCTCTTATGTAGCAGTGTCCAGAAAAGCGACACTGAGGTTTTGCAGCATTTGCTCAATTATGGAGAAAATATCAATTCCACAGACTTGTCAGTGTCCAGAAAAGCGACACTGAGGTTTTGCAGCATTTGCTCAATTATGGAGAAAATATCAATTCCACAGACTTGTCTCCATCCAAAAGCTTGGATAAGCAATCCATGTCAAAGGAAGAACACCACAGGGGACAACACTCTGCAGCCAACCTACAAGAAAAATGTCATGGCTTCCCCGCTCCTGAACGAAATATTTCCACCAAGTTTTCAGGAAAGGGGACCAAAGTAATGAATTTTGAGGAGTCCCTGTTCAGTGTTGTCTCTGCACCATTCCTGCATAACAGAGTCTCCAATCTGGCACAGATTTTTTACCCAAGGAGAGTTACAATCTTCAAACACCATCCCACAAGCAGAGAAGCAACAGAGGCATGTGGAAAACTGATTGCCTTGCCGAGGTCATCTGAAGAGCTAATGAAGGTCGCAGGTATTATTGAATGAGACTGAAAATGCATGCATTTATCCGCCTTGAACCACGTGCCCCCCCTGCCCCCCCCCCCCCCCCCCCAAACACTCTCTCTCTCTCTCTCTCTCTCTCACACACACACACACACACACACATTCCCATGTACTCTCTTACCCACCACACCACTGTGCTCACGTGCACACACATAAAAACATGTCAGGCATTGATGAGGCATTGTCCTTAATTGTGCAGGCCAAAAATTTGAAATAAAGCCAAAGAAACTGTTCTCTGCAGATGCTGCAGAAATCGATAATTTGAGTGTCATACGAGACAACGACCATCTCTATTTCGTAGACCAGCAACTTAGCAAGAGCTTTTGTCCATATAAAACACACAATGAAAGCAATTACCTGACAAGTAACACTGGAGCTTGCAAGCCTAAAAGAGGGTGCCAAATCTGTTCATATTGATACCCCAATTTAACCAAGCAGATTTCAAATTCAAGAAAAACCACCACCACACCAAAGTTCACTACCATAAAAAGAGTGCCAGTACAACCAATTTTCATGTGTCTAAACCTTTCTGCAAAGAAGAAGGCTAGCTTGATGTATTTTCTTGAGTTAACCTAAAATAAGGATTCTCCTTACCTCTTGAAACACGTTTGATCATCTTATTGGGGCTGGTTGCTAGACTCAAAATCATCATCACAAATGCTTGCTTGGATGCCTATGCAGCTGAACGACTCACGTAATCATCATTTATAGAAGTTTTGGTACCCATAGAGAGATACTATGCACCCACACCAAGAATGGAGATTAACATTCTCTTTAGGACTTGATGAGTAACCCCACAAGGCTTGCTTGGACAATGAAATACTTTGCAAATCTTAGTTACATGACATTATAGAAATCACTGAACACAAAGCTGAACTGTTATTTCATTCGATTTCTCATAGCACAAAACGTTCACAGATTACACAAAATGTTTAACCATCAAAAAAAAAATTAAGTGATCCACACCTATTTAGCTATAGCCTTACTTACTAGGAGGTAAATATCTATTGGGGGTAGTGTGATAAATTAAATGATTTAATCCATTAAAAAGGAAAGAAAATTCTTATTGGGGGTAACTGAACATACTTCTTTGCACAAGAGAGAGAAAGGAGAAGAGAGAAGACTATGCAAGGGTCGGTTCGAGAACTAGCCAATCTTAATAAGAGTTAACTCCTCTATGTGAGATCGCTAGGGGCTCACTCAACTACCACTTGTGTCACTTAAGTGGAGCTTTCACAAGCTAGGTAGTGAGCAAAGAGAAAGGGAGCTATGGAAAGCTCAACCTTTACTCCATGCCTTCATATGTGCAAGAGTGAAGAAGTGGGAGAAGACAAGAAGAGAGAAGAAGTAAGCCAAGAAGCCATCACCTACATGTATACACCAACAATCAAGAAACCTACATAAGCTTACCACCATAACAACAAGAGAGAGAGAGGGAGAGAGAGAGAGAGAGAGAGCTCAAATGTGATAATGGGATTGTCCTTTTTCATATCTGATAAGTCACTTATATACAAGAGCTCTCTTTTTACAATGAGAGGCCGCCCATTTTACAATTAGGGATGTAAAATTGATTTCGTACACTTGGGTTTATTCTTATGGTCGGTATTACACAAGTCGTAAGCTCGGTCATCCCATATATCTTTTACATGAAACGCTTAGCACGCTTATATAAAAATAAGTTACATGAAGTGTAATCATGCTTCAAAACAATGCTAACCAATGTGGTTAACATACTCCCCTCCCTATTTTAGATCCGTCCTCGGAGCTGGTAAGTATAATCAGCAATAGTAGATGGAATATGTTCTAATGAAGTCGTACCACGATTTGGGATGCGGGGGCAGTTGATGGAAGACTTTGTAGCTGGTCCAAAATGTTGTTCCCATCATGTTCTCGAAGGTCTACAATTGCCAGGCAAGATTCCATTGGATGCACTCATAGTATCTGAACAGCTGCTTCAAGGTAAGGCCTTTGTTGAGGTCGAAGGTAAGGCCTTGATTGTCCTCTCAATAGTGGTGGCATTTTTAGGTTTGAGTGGGGGAATTGGATCTTCGGGCAATCCACACAGTTGTAGCACCCTCATATAATAACCTTGGGCTTTAAGGATCTTCTTGGGCACCATCAGTGAGGATTATTGGGTTAGGTGCAGCGGGTTTGAGTGTGTACTTGCGGCCCATTAGTTGTGTAAGTGAAGTTAGAGCTGTTAGTTGCGTCTTTGTTTGGTGCTTGAGTTGCTTCGGGGCATGAGGCTAGGCGAGATGATGGAATATTCAGGAGAGGTCTCTTCTTGGGTGGCATAGTTTTATGTTAGCCGGGGAGCAGGGTGATTGGGAGTGGGAGAAGAGTGGCTAACTTGGGGTGGGTGATTGGGTGACAAGGGCTCTTTGTCTATCATGAGGACTGTAACTTGTCCTGAGGCCATTTGTTGCAGGATTGTTGTCCTTGCATCCCAATCAATTTGACACCGGTTGTTTCCCATCCATCCGTGTCCCAAAAGGATCTCTTCACACATTGTCCCTATAGGCATAACATGTAACTTTTCTTCTAAGTAGTTATTTCCAATGTGAAACCGAATTGTAATAGTATCTATAAATTGGACCAAATGTGAAGTGATAGTAGTGACCATGGTCGGGGTGTTTACCAATGGTCTCCAAAGGGAGTGCCATGTGTCATAGGACAGTAGATTATTATTAGCTCCTGTGTTGACAAGTACTACTTTTTGTGTGTGCTAATCTCATTTCGAATTAACAAAGCTGCTCCTCCATTTGAGGAAATTAATAAGTGTTATGTAAAGGCACTATAAAGGTTGTACATTATGAGATATTGGTCAGCCAAGGCTTTAGTTAGTAAGTTTTGGGCGCCCAAGTGTGAATAAGGACCAATTGTGTATAACGCAATTTCTCATAATAGAAACACACAATCCCCCTTTATGATATGAGAGCTCTTGTCTTGTCTTGTGTATGAGAGACAGAGAGAGTGTGTGTGTACTCTTGTGCATGTTCCTCTTCTATGCTTATGTATGGGAGAGTGAGAGGAAGATTGCCTTGCATTGTGGTGTGTGCGACTCTATGCGGTGATAGAATGGAGGTGGAGGTGGAGGTTGGAGGACTGGATCTTCCAAAAGCGAGCTTGGGGAGCCTTAAGGGACGTGAGCTCAAAGCATTGGTAACTATCCCACGATGATTTTTGTCGATTGCTTCTTTCAGTTGTGAATGTGTGGAGTTCTCTTGGGAGAGGCGTCGCTTCTATGGGGGAAACAACCATTGTTTCTTCCACCCTCTTGAAGCTCCAGTTCCCATTATGCAAGATTTAACTATTGACTTTGCATTCTGAATGTGCATTGTGAAAAATTGTGTAGATAAGGTTTGTGTGGAAGAGAAGAAATTAGAGTAGTTGTGGAAAATTGTGTGTTTGGAAGTGTGGGTGAGTACTTTTTGGTATTGCCTTGAGGAAAGCAACACTAGGATTTCCTTTTAATTTTGTTGTTTTCATACCAATTTCGCTACTGTGAGCTAGCGGTTGGTGATACGTCTTTTTCTGTTTTGTTTCAAAAAGATTACGAAAATTGTAAAAACAAGGAGTCATCGCTTGTGTTGGTGACTTGCATTACATTTCTATTGATAGGCATCACCTTTTTGGATCATTTGGGAAGGGAGAACACACTCTAATTCAATCAAAATGTCATTCTGTTGACCCAGTTGTTAACATGTGAAAGTGTAAGAAAGTAGTTCATGGCATGAAATGGTTTTCATTTCATGACGTGAAACACTATCTTCCGCATCAGTGCTAAAAATTTAAAGATTTCCTTAATAAAGTTAGGGTGTCTTATCCTGACACATCTGACACAAAGAAATGGAAAATCTTATCTCCTGAAAGAGCAGTGAAACAGTTCACGAAATGAAACATATTCTATTTCACGACGTGAAACACAGACTGCTACTTCACTACGTAAACTACAGTCTACTATTTCACGGATTAAGGATTGTCAAACCAAAGGTACGCGAGGGCCATATTTGCACTATAGAAGTCTCCACGACTTGGATTAATGCAATTCTAAATTGAAATTTTGAGGCTTGAAGCACCAGTAGTTCACAACATGAAATACATTTCACGACGTGAAACATAGATTGCTACATCACGACGTGAAATGTAGTGATGTATTTCACAACATGAAACACATTTCACGACGTGAAACATAGATTGCTACATCACGACGTGAAACGTAGTCTACTATTTCACGACAAGAAGGGTCAGTTGACAACTTGGGGTGTCACTCATAAATATGTAAGCGTAGCACATGGGTTCAACAAAATCCTCTTTTTACACATTTTTTACATACAGAAGGGTACCATTTAAAGGGGATATTCACAAGTTGAATAGAAAAAGGGTGTGTTTTATTTCTGAAAAATTCACACATAAAGGATTTCAAAAGTAGGCCTTGAACACACGTGATAGAGAGGGTTTACATAAAGTGAACCCCTCAAGGTGGACGTGGTCAGAAAACCAAGTGTAATGGTTGGAGTAGTGATTTAGCTTGTTGAATCATATTGTCATGCACTTGAGGTCAGGGAAACTCATTGGAGACAACCTTTCTCCCCGACGACAGTGCATCAAATCACCCAGGTTCTTCCTACCAAAGAAGTGTTGGTTTAGACCACTCAATTTAGTGTTGCATCTTGGAGAAATTTGATCACTATAGAAACTAGTAGTGAAGAATCCATGGAGGAAGGGCTGAGATTCTCTAGCTTTGGAGAGGAAGAAAAAATACCTTCTCTTGCGAAGTCTAGTGGAATCTTTGATATGGCTAAGGGATTTTTTGGTCTCCAACATGGCACAAAAGATAAAACGCAATCTATGGGCACAGGCCCGTCAACAAGCGCGGAACACAGTCTAAGACCAGATTTACCAAACCAAACAACCTTAATTTTTGGCCCCACGAATGCCAACACAATGAGGATTAGTGGAATGACTCCTAGGGTTAGGAGGGACAAGGAAAATGCTGCCAAGATGGGTCAAATATTCTTCTCCACATCAGAGGAAGTGGACACTAACATGAAACTCGCTCAAGCTGAGCGCCAATTGTGACTACTGGGCTTAAAAAGGCAAGAGCTCGATACACGAAGGCAATTGTGACTACTGGGCTTAAAAAGGCAAGAGCTCGATACATGAGGAGTGATGGTAGAACATAGATAATTTGATAATTTGAATCTGTTACGACCACGTGGCAAGGAACTAGAAACATCTAGAAATGCCAATGATAACATGTGGATGGGAATGACAAAAGGAGGAATACCAACCTTAGAACCCATAAATGAGGAACCCAAGGTTGAGGAAATCCTCAAAACGCAAGAAGAAGTAGATAATCTACCTAGGGCATATGCAGGAGGAGAGAATCGGCTCTACAAGAGAGAGGATATACATGAAATAATCAATGATCCCACATTCTTGAAGATCATAGAACTTTTATTTCAACAAAGGCAGATGGAGGCTGCTAATGATGAGTCAGGTACCGAGGATGTGTCTGGATCCAATCATAGGCCCAAATTAAATAGAAGAACCTATGCAGGTAGAGGACAAGGTCTAGGTAGGGGGGTAGCTCCTCAAAGGCCAGTTGTGGACCCCAAGATAGAACTAAATATGGTCACAAGGATGGATCTGTTGAATATGGCTGCACAAATGGACAGAGGCATGGTTAGGGAACTCGGCATTTCCCTTGGATTCAGACCATCTAAGATGAAGACACATATCATTTCGAAGCTTGTGCGAATGTTCTCAGGAGATTATGAGCCGATCCAACACATAGAGATCTTTGAGTCAACTTGTGAAACATGTGGGATGGCGAGTGATGTAACCATGATATGTGATTTTTTGTTGACCCTAGAAGGGAAGGCCCACCTATGGTATTGAACCTTAAAGCCTGAAGATAAAGTCAATTTCACATGGCTTAAGAATGTGTCTATACCAAGCTTTGATCAAAGTGGTGATAGATGGAGTCTTGTGGCTCAACTTCATAATATTAAGCAAAAGGAAATGAGTTCATGCGGGATTATGTTTCTCGACTCAAGTACCTAAACTCAAGATGCAAATTTAGAGAAAGGCTAGCTGATGTGATCAGTTATTTCCTGCTTTCGGAGAGGAGTCATAAGATGCATGATTATCTGGTGTTAGTCCGATCGACTACTCTGGATACGTGATGTAAGTTGGCCATTTAATATGAAGATAACATGCTTGAGTTTCTGCAATCGGAAGATGCCAAGGTAGCTTCGGTGGTATTAGCATCATGAGTCTCTAGTCATCACAGGACATGGGATCTAAGAACAAGCAAGTTGGCAACATGACAGTTGAGGAACTCAGTACTGCCATTTTGGAAAAGTTGAAAGTCAAGGATGGGAGAGCAACATCAGGGAATTCCCATCTCTACGCTTGGAGAGAGCTCATTTGGTGCTCAATCTGTAGACAAAATCATACGAGCACTGAATGCCCTCACCTAAGACCAAGGCAGTTACTTTATTGTGCTCATTGTTAGAGACTAGGGAACCGTGACACTTCCATGTGCAGATACCCGAGGATCCAGCCTTTAGTACAACTGCTAGCACCCAGACCGTCTCTAGCCTTACCAGCACCACCGATGCAAACCAATGTGGCTACAGGGTAGCCAAATATATCATACTTACCAAGAGGAATGTTCCTTATTCAGGACATGTCGCCATTGCTCCCACCTGTTCTACCACCACAACCACCACAAGCCAAGATCAACTAGGTTTGATTGAGGAACCTTTGGAAGAGAGAGAAGTCATGCACAAAGTAGAAGTTAATAATGACTACTACGAGGAACCAATGGAGATCACACCGGAGGATTATGTCTTACAAAACAGCACACTAATACTAGTGTTTCAAACCACAGTACGGTGGAATGGAAAAGAATTAACCTCGACTATAAGAAGGGGAACCATGCGGTGTTATCATGGTAATGGACCTCATCAAGTAGCAGAGTGTCCTCTTAAAAATGTGGCTAATGCTGTGGTCAAACTCAACTGATAGCAATGTAGACCAACGCCATGCCCACTCTTTCATGTGTTAAGTGTGTTGTGATCATCTGATCAAGGACCGCCCATATCACACCAACATCAATGTCTCTACATCTAACAATGCCACCATCAGGACTATAAGTGTGTAGCCTGGGAATATAGCACCAGTAAATGTCCTGACACACACACAAACAAAATAGGTGGAAAAAGGGAAAAATCCAGGTGGTATTATAACCCCTAGGACTAAAGAGACTGTGGAGGAGAGAGAGAGCTTGAGTTCCTTGTTGCAAGCAAATATACATGCACACACACAAGAAAAAGCAAGACACAAGAGAGAGATGGATGGTTGAATTTTCTTCTGTCTTCTCTTCTCTAGAGCCATATAGCTAAAAGATAAGAGTTCATACATAAAGGGAAAGTACTCTCCAACAACAACATACAAAATGGTCGGTCTATAGTGTGAACCCGACTATATGAGCTAGTGCTATAACTATGGCATAACTCTAGTGCTTCAAAGTGGCTGTCACATAGCTTGTCATCCACTGGTAGCATATCAACCATAATCTCATCAACCATGCCAGTGGCATAAGTGTGGAAGTTGTCACCCAAGCGGGTCATCAATGTTTGCCATAGTACTAGTTGAGCTAGATATCTCAACACTCCCCCTCGAGCTCAATTCCACACACTGCACTCTAAGTAAGCTCCTAAAACTGTGAAGTTTCTCTATGCCCAATGCCTTTGTGAAGATGTTAGCCACTTGACCCTCTGTGCTGACATATACCAGATCTACATCACCTGCTAGAACCTTCTCCCTCACAAAGTGATAGTGCACTTCAATGTGTTTTATTCTAGCATGGTTTACTGGGTTACTGGCCAACTGTATGCTACTCATGTTGTCACAATAAATGACAACTGACCTATCTACGAACTCACCCATATCACCAAGTAGCTTTTGAAACCAAGCTACTTCACAGCTGCCATAGCAGCACCCCTATACTCTGCGTCTGTACTCGACAAGGCAATTGTTGGCTGCTTCTTACTGCTCCAACTCATAGTAGCACTCCCAAATGATAACATAAAACCTCTGGTAGATCTCCTGTCTGCAACACTACCAGCCCAATCAGCATCTGTGTACCCATGTAGTTATATCTCTATACTAACCTCATAGAAAAGTCCATAATCAACTATGGCCTTTATATACCTGAGAATTTGTCTAGCCACATACAAGTGTGGCTTTCTAGGGGTCTGCGTAAACTAATTCACAAGTCCAACAGCATAACTTAATTCTGGCCTAGTAATGGTCATGTAGATCAAGCTACCCACTATACGCCTATATGTAGTGGGGTCCTCCAAAATCTCACTTGTATTTGTGGAAAGCTTTGTATTCTGCTCCAATGGCACTAAAATAGTCTTACAACCTATCATACCATACTTGGATAACATGTCCAAGCTATATTGCCTCTGCAGCAATAACAAAATGCCATGAGGTAATCTCACCACCTCCATGCCCAAGAAATACCGTAGCTCACCCAGATCCTTCATCTCAAACTTTTCCTTCAAAAGCCCCCTAACATTATGTATGTCAACATCACTATCACTGATGATAATCAAGTCATCCACATAGATGACTAATAGTATGATCCCTCTATCTATCTTTTTCACATAAAGTGAAAAATATGCATTGGATATCTGAAATCAAATGGTAACAAGATACTCCCGGATCTTGTTTGACATGCTCTAGGGGCCTGCTTCAAGCTACACACGGCTTTGCGTAACCTGCACACACAATTTGGGTGAACATCATTCTCATAACTTGGTGGTTGCATCATGTAAACTTCTTCTTACAAATCACCATATAAGACAATATTCTTTACATCCATCTCATGTAAAGACCAACCCTTTGTTGCAGCCATAGCAATGACAGCTCTCACGATTGCCATTCTTGCAACCGGGCTGAATGTCTCTTCATAGTCAATGCCATAAGTTTGTGCATAGCCTTTGGCCACCAATCTCGCCTTATACCTGCTCACTGAACCATAAGCGTTATGCTTGACTGTATACACCCACTTACATCCAATTGCCTTCTTTTCCTTAGGCAAAGGCACTAATTCCTATGTTGCATTTGCATCCAATGTTGCCATCTCCTCATTCATGGCATCTTCTCATTTATTATTTTGAAGTGCCTGCTCAAAGCAAGCGAGCTCCAATTCATGTATTGCTTTAACCATATAAGAATAATGATGGGCTGTATATCCATCATATCTCAACCTACCAACAGGGCACCTAACCCTCGTAGACTTGCGTACACTTGGGTCACTACCAGGTGTCCTCAAAACAGCTCTCGTTCTCCTTACACCACGAGTAACCATAGATGGAATGCCAAGCTCCTCATCAAGGCTCTGCTGCTCAGAGCCGCTAGAGTCACCATCCACATATGAGTGACCTGCTAACAGATCAGGCAAAAAAGATTGATCTACCTATTCCTTCCCTCTGTGTGATACATATGTATCTACATCTGTCCTCAACCTACCTGACCATGGACTAACATTGGATCCACTACTAGAGGACTCTGCAGTTCCACTAAGCACTTGTGATTGCTTCTCTACATATGGTGCAACATCAACACTTCTTACATCTGCATCTTTTATTGCCTTCACTGCTAGTGCATACCAGCTACTCATCTCATCAAAGACAACATCTCTACTTACTCGCATCTCATGAGTGGTAGGGTTATAACATCCATAAGATTTCTGCTCCTCCATAGCATAACTAATAAAGATTCATTTCTCTATCTTTGGATCTAACAAATTTATCAGCATAAAATCACCAGAAATTATATTAAATCAAGGGTAACCAATTTGTACGGAATGGTTGGAGTATCAAACCATCATTAGGAACATGCACAAATGGAATACACCCAAACACTTTCAAGTGAGAAACCTCGGGTCTTATGCCTGTAAACTTTTGTTCAGGCATCATACCATGAATAACTGTAGTGGGTGTCCTGTTTATAATGTACACAGCAAAAATGTACACAGCAAAAATGTACACAGCAAAAAATGTACACACAGCAATTGCTATTGCTTGTGCCCAAAAATAATGTGGCATATTCTTTTCAGCCACCATCAAGGCACATGCCACTTCTGCAATGTGCCTGTTAATTCTTTTTGCAACACCATTCTTTTGCGGAGTGTACTTGCATGTAAACTGTCTCTTAATTCCTGCGTCCTTAGGAAATCGCTGAACTCATTGGAGAAGTATTCTTCCCCACCATCTGATTTCAAGCATTTTATTTTCAGGTCTTTTTCCTTCTTGACCAAGGCTTTAAATCTATGAAAGTGAGCAAACAACTCAATTTTCTCCTTCATAAAGTAAACCCACACTTTCCTAGTGTGGTCATCAATGAATACAACATAATATCTACAACCTACAATTGTTATAGTCATGGTCGGTCCCCACACATGTGAATGTATGACATCTAATGGCCTTGCACTGACATGCTTTTCATGTGGGAAAGCATGTTGGGCCTGCTTACCAAGCTGGCATGCTTCACATACTTTGTGCATACTATCAAGCTTAAACTTTGGCAAACTTGCAACAATATTTTGGGCCTACATAGACTTTAGTCACTGTACATTCACATGACCAATGTGCTTGTGCCATATGTCAATATCTGCAATGACACCTGTTCCATGTGCAAATATGACTGCCTTTACTTCATGCATGTTCACATCCAAGGTAAACATCCTACATTTTGGTTACCCTTTGTAACCAAGCAACACTAATTTTTGAAGTCTTCTACAAAACAGGATTAAACCTTACTTGTAGACCTTGCTCAACCATCTGTCCAACAGAAACCAGGTTCTTTGTAATATTTGGAACATGAAGTACATCTACCAAGTACTTCATTTTGCCATCGTGCACATAGACAATGACACTTCACCAACATGTGCAATGGGATGTGTATTATCATCACCCGTTTCTACATAACCTGCTTTTTTCATTTCCGGCATGTCTCTAAACCACTCAGCATGACTGGTCATGTGGTTAGAGGCGCCACAATCCACATACCATGTATCTTGAGATCCTGATACATCTTCTGTGATGGAACTGATCATGTGCTGCATCACAGACAACTGCTCACTTTTGTCATCACCTCCCTATTTACTAGATGATACATACCTTCCTTGTTGCAACTTTCCACTTTTAATGTCATTCTGCTTTTTATAAGAGTCCTTTGTCAAGCGTCTTGGTTTTCCATAATAATGCACTCTATGATATTTGCATTTTGATTTCTTTGCTAACTTCGACCTCTTTGTCTCCCCCTACCTCTAGACGGGCCTCTTCCACACCACTTGTGTATGATTACTATTGTTGTGCGCTGTTGTCTATAATTCTGATTTCCTTGGGTCAGCACCACCACCTTGGCCTTGACCACGACCTCTACCTGAAAGATCCCTGTCCCCTCCGCGCAATGAATTCTGGGGTGCTAGCAGCAGAAGTAGCACTTCTTACGCGGGGCAGGGTCCCTCACTCGGGGCCTCGCCCACGGATATCTAGACAAGAGACTAATCCCTCGGTTCTTCCAAAACCGAACTCGAAAAAACTTCCCTCGCTCCGAAAGCACGAGCAATTCTTTTAGGATATTTTTACTAACGTAGTCAAGGTCATCACTGACCAAACTGATCCGATCGAACCTGTAAGTCACTTGGTCAGATCAAGCAAGAAACTTGCACTTGGATCATAGAGACCAACGCTTTTCTCCTTGTTGAGAGGCAAAGTCGATTCTTTTCCATAGAACAATTTTTATCCAGGATTTACTTCATCTATCGTACTATAACAGAATTGAGTCTCATTTTAGGGATCCATCAGTCCAGCCTAACCCCATCCAGTCCCGTGGGTTAGCCAACCTGTGCCCAACCACTGTGGTGATGGGATCCATTTAAGAATTTGGTTAGGTTTTGTCCCGGGTACCAGGGAAAAGAGTTTCGAGTCTCCCTAGCCGGATCTTCATGCAAACTTAAAACTAGTCACACCACTTACACACCCAATATAAAATTACCTTTTTCACAGATTCAGGTGTTTTTAAAACAATCATTTAATGAAACCATAGTGTCATTGATCATAATCCTCCAAAATATCCGGTTGAATCCTAATTTCTAATCATTCCTTGATTAGTGTACTTATGGCATCATTGGCAACAGAACGCTCACCTTCTGTCCACTCTTCCTAGCTCATGGTACCCGGCAATATAGTCACTTATAAAAATCAAAATGGAATCTCTGTTGAAGATTAGCAAGATCGATCAAGAGATCTATATGAAAGAGCCATGGACTTATCCGTTGAGGACCAGCAAGGTCAATCAACCAAATCCATGCCCGAATTCAGAAAACAACTCTTACTCCTTGTTCCAATGTCTTCCCTGATGCACGTGTGGGTATCTTCGGCGACCTAGAGCCCGAGCACCATATGGTCAGCACCCTCTAGGATCCTTCGCAGGTCACCTAGCTCTTCACTCATAGGCCGCTTCCTTGGTCCCTCATCCACCATACTGGAAGCTCACCATTTAAATTGAACCAAGGCTGGTCAAGACCTCGGCTGACATTGCTACGCGAGACGTCCTCCATTGACTCTCCGTCACCTCACAGCTGTTGTAACTTTATCAATTAGGTCTCCACAACCTCATTCACAAGACGGTCAAAATGCTTCCCTAGCATTCTTGACATAAAATAGTTAATTAAAAACACGTCATAAATACAGTTTCTATAACAAACTCTCGTCTTTCCACATTATTCCACATCAATCCACATCCAATTCATATGTATTCCCATTCTCATCTCATCACATCTTTCTTCATATATCCTCATCAGATCTCACCCACTCGCATCTACCCATATTCACATCTCATCACATCATATTTATTCACATCACATATCATCCATTCATATTTATCCCAATTTACATCACATCTCATCACATCCGTTTCACATATCTCATTCATTCGCATCCCGATTCAGATCACATCACATCTCATCCATTCACATCCCATATTATTTATTCACATCCTGATTCACATGTCATCACATCTCATTCATTCACATCCTGATTCACATGACATGACATCTCATTCTTTCACATCCCGATTCACATCACATCACATCTATTCACGTCCATCACATTCATTTATATCACATCTATTTACATCCATCACATCACATTCATTCATATCCATCACATTCATTCATATCCATCACATTCATTCTCATCACCATCCCATCCCATACATTCTATCCACATTACATCACATCACATCTATCCACATCATGTCTCATTCATACACATCTTATCTCATTTATCCACATCCATCCAATTGTTCACATGTACGACTACCACATCTATCCATACACATCCAATTGTTCACATGTACGACTACCACATCTATCCATACACATCCACATCCACATCCATTCTTTCACATACACATCCACATCCATTCATTCACATACACATCCACATCCATTCTTTTATATACACATCTACATCCTTTCTTTCGCATACATATTGTTTGGCTTCTAATTTGACAAGCATAAAAATTACTTTTAGATTTGAGAATTGCTTCATGAAGAGAAGCATCATTTGAATATAGAATACGTCATAAGAATGACCATTCTTTGGGGGAGAGAGAGATATGCTTAAAAAATATTTTAATTTAAGCATAAATGAAAATTTTATGTGTTTAATCACTAAAATTCATTAGAGAGCTTCAATTGCATTAAAGAGCCATTCAATTGAATACTTCTCAAGCTTGAGAGGAGTTGAGAAGTAAGAAACATTTAGAGATTAAGAAAAGACCATAAAATCATGCTTTACCTCTTGTTTTGCTTAATTCTTTAGTCATTGGAGAGGTCCCCAACCAATCAATTGGTTTAGTATGTTGATGAAGACTCCAAAGAAGGTTGAAGAGAGAGAGAAGCTCCAATCTCTCCAAATTGTAGAGGTTTTCTAGAGGATAATAGAAAATATCATTATTTCAATATAATACTGGCATGGTATAGTTCACATATTTTTTTTACAAAGGGATAAGGATCTATTTATAGGTGAGGGAGGCCTCTAACCAAGTCCAACTAGTTTTTAGAATTTTCCAGGTTCAGTTTGGCTGAATTTGGACAAGATTTGGACCTAGTTTGTCTCCCTTTTGATTTGGTTGATTCAGGAGAGAGGAGAGATAAAAATATCTTATTATTATTTAGTTAAAAACTCCTCCACACATGTGAAATAGGTGCCTCCTTGCAGAGCCCCCTTCTCCTTACCCAAGGTGTTAAAAATGTATCATTATACCCAAAATATCTTATTGTTTTAGTAATATTCATAGTTTTTTACTAATAAACTTTGTACTCAGTCAACTCTTCATCTTATGTGGGCATTTACTCATTTTTGGGTATTTTTTGTTTATAAATTGGATTTATCTCCTCTCCCCACACTTGGATTGATCCTATTGGCCCATAGGAACCTTAATTGGACCATAATCCAAAAATTTCAGAAAATCTAGATCCTTAGGCTAAGGTCCTTTATGCCAATTTTCAATTAATTTCAATTGCACATTGGAAAGTTCTTTTTGAATTTTTGTTTTAGGAGAAACCATTTTAGACACTAGGAGGATTTTTATATCCAAAAATATCTCAATTTTGGATTATCTCTCTCTAGACATTTTCTCTCTCCAGGCCAAAACAGGGTAAAACATGATCTTTCTTTTATTTCAGAGAGGGGAATAATTATAAGATCAGAAGGGGAGGTTCTTACACCTGTACACCTCAAAAGCTAGAGGGAGGAATATTACATCCTACCCCACTTAAAAAATGCGAGATGTCCTCATTTCGCAAACTAGAGGATGAAAAGATGCAGGGGGGAAGAGAGCTTGAGCTCTTGCAAGCACACACACACACTCACAAAACCCTAATAGAGAACACACAAGGTGAGAGGCTGAAAATCTTCTTCTTCTCTACTCAACACTCAACACACCATATACAAGATAAGAGTACACAATAATATGACAGGTACTCAACCAATACATACACGGGTTCTCTATAGTGTGAACCCGACTAAATGAGCTGGCGCTATAACTATGCCAGTCTCTAGAGTGGCTGTCACACAGCCTGTCATCCCACTGGCCGCATATCACCCAAGATCTCACCAACCATGCCAGTGGTGTAAGTGTGGGGTCTATCCCCCAGGCGGGTCATCAGTGTCCACCGCCTCACTAGAGCTCGATATCTCAACACTCCCCCTCGAGCTCAACTCCATCTCATGTACACCAAGCGAAGCCCTGAATCTGCGGAGCTTCTCTGTACCCAATGCTTTGGTGAAGATGTCAGCTACCTGATCCTCTGTGCAGACATAAACAAGGTCAAGGTCTCCTGCCAAGACCTTCTCTCTCACGAAGTGGTAGTGGACCTCTATGTGCTTCGTACGAGCATGAAAGACTGGGTTCCTGGCCAACTGTATACTACTAATGTTGTCACAGAAAATGACAACTTGTCTATCCACTGATAGACCCAAATCTCCAAGTAGCTTCCTCAACCAAGCTACCTCACATGCTGCCATAGCAGCTCCTCTGTACTCGGCCTCTGTACTCGATAGAGCAACCGTAGGTTGCTTCTTGCTGCTCCAAGTCACAGCAGCACTCCCCAAAGAAAACATGAATCCACTGGTAGATCTTCTATCTGAGATATTACCAGCCCAATCAGCATCTGTGTACCCATGTACACATATCTCTGTCCCAGTCTCATAGAATAGTCCACAATGCAAAGTAGACTTCACATACCTCAGTATGCGTCTCACTGCATCCAAATGCGGTTTCCGTGGAACCTGCATAAACTGACTCACCAACCCAACAGCATAGCTCAAATCTGGTCTGGTGATCGTCATGTAGATCAAACTTCCTACTATGCTCCTGTACATAGTAGGATCCTCCAAGATCTCTCTTGAATCTGCACTCAACTTGCCATTCTGATCCAATGGCACAGAAATAGGCTTACAGCCTGTCATACCATACTTGGACAACATGTCCAAGCCATACTGTCTCTGCAGTAATCCAATGCCATGTGGTGACCTAATCACCTCAATGCCCAAGAAATATCTGAGCTCCCCCAGATCCTTCATCTCAAACTTCTGTCTAAGCAAGATCTTTACATCAAAGATCTCTGCATCATGGTCCCCCGTAATGATCAAGTCATCTACATAGATGACAACAAGCACAACCCCTCTATCACCATGTCTCACATACAATGAGAAATCTGCATTGGCTACATGAAAGCCAATAGTGACAAGATATTCAGAAATCTTGTCAGACCATGCTCTTGGTGCTTGCTTTAAGCCATACAAGGCTTTCTTCAACCTGCAAACATGCTCGGGGTGACCCACATCCTCATAACCAGGTGGCTGCAACATATACACCTCTTCTTGCAAATCCCCATGCAAGAATGCATTCTTTACATCCATCTGATGTAAAGACCATTGCTTTGACGCAGCCACTGCTATCACAACTCTCACCGTTGCCATCTTGGCAACTGGGCTGAAAGTTTCCTCATAATCAATCCCATATGTCTGCGCATATCCTTTGGCTACTAATCTAGCCTTGTACCTGTTTATGCTTCCATCACTGTTATGTTTAACTTTGTACACCCACTTGCATCCAATGGCTTTCTTGCCTTCAGGCAATTGCACTAAATCCCAAGTTTCATTTCCATATAGTGCATCCATCTCCTCATCCATAGCTTTCTCCCAATTCACATTTCCAACAGCCTCATCAATGCATGTGGGCTCAACGACCTGCACAACCTTTGCCATATATGCATAGTGATGTGCCACATAACCATCATATGTAAATCTCTGCACAGGGTTCTTCACTCTCCCTGATCTTCGTAGCTTTTCATTCATGGCTTCCATAGCCTTCTTTACACCAGGTGTTCTCATAGCTGGGATCCCAAGCTCCTCATCAAGGCTCATATCTGAGCCACTAGACTCTCCATCAACATGAGAATGCCCTGCAGAAATGTCAGGCATACCAAGGGGCTCAACCACTTTCTCTTTTCCTTTACGTGATGTACTAATCACATTTGCAGGACTGGTATTATGACGCAACCTGCCACTCCATGGTCTATCAACAGACCCACTAGATGAGGACTCTCCTGGTCCACTCAAAGACTGTGATTGCTGACCTGCATTCTGTGCAACCACACTTCCACTCACATCAGCCCCAACAGCTTCTTTTTCAGCAGCATACCAGCTGCTCATCTCATCAAAGACAACATCTCTGCTTCCCCTCAACTCACGTGTAGCAGGGTTATGCTCAAGGGAATATCCAATAAACACACATTTTTCTGCTTTTGGATCCAGCTTAGTTCTCAGCTCATCTGGCACATGCACATATGCAATGCATCCAAAGACTTTCAGATGAGACAAATCTGGTTTTCTGCCAGTAAACTTCTCCTCTGGAGTTACATCATGTATGGCTGCAGTTGGAGTCCTGTTCATGATGTATACTGCTGTAGAAACAGCCTCAGCCCAATAGCAATGCGGCATATTCTTCTCTTCCATCAATGCTCGCGCAATCTCTGCAATGTGCCTGTTTTTCCGCTCAGCAACTCCATTTTGCTGCGGAGTGTATCTGCATGTATACTGTCTCCGAATACCATTCTTCTTCAAATATTCAGAGAACTCATTGGAGAAGTACTCTCCCCCTCCATCTGACCTTAGGCACTTGACATATTTTCCTGTTTGCTTTTCAACCAAAACTCTGAAATTTTGAAAGTGAGTGAACACCTCACTCTTCTCCTTCATGAAATATACCCACACTTTTCTTGTGTGGTCATCAATGAAAGTGACATAGTACCTGCAGCCTCCCATAGACACAGTCTTCGTAGGACCCCATACATCTGAATGCACAACATCTAGTGCATTTCTGCTCACATATCTGTTACGTGGAAACACATGCTTTGTTTGCTTCCCAAATTGGCATGCTTCACAGATTTTCTGCATACCTTCCACTTTAAATTTTGGCAGCCCTGTCACAATTCCTTTTGTCTGCATAGACTTCAATCTCTGCACATTTACATGTCCAATTCTTTTATGCCATATGTCTGTGTCTGCAACAACTCCTGAACCATTTGCAAACATTGCAGCACTCATTTCAGGCATGTCTACATCCAACGTAAACATTTTGCCCACTCTGTTGCCTTTTGCAACCAACCTGCACTTGTCTTTGAAATCTTCAACATAACACCCATCAGGGTTAAAACGAACCTGCAAACCCTGCTCAATCATCTGGCCAACTGAAACCAGATTCTTTGTTATGTTCGGTACATGAAGTACATCTGCAAGGTACTTCACTTTGCCATCCTGCATAGACAATGGCACATCTCCAACGTGGGCAATTGGATGAGCAGTGTCATCCCCTGTTTCCACAAAACCTGGTCTTTCCGGGTTTTTCATCTCCTTGAACCACTCCCCATGACTCGTCATGTGGTTCGAAGCGCCTGAATCCACATACCATACATTATCTTTTTGTGCTGCATCAACATTTTCAGACATGGCATTCACAACATGCTGCATAACAAACAACCTTTCATTATCCTCATTATTTCTGCTTGAGGATGCATAGTTGTTTTGCTGCACTTTCCCATTTTGCATGTCAGCCTGCTTCTTATAACATTCTGACTGCACATGTCCAGGCTTACCACAATAATAGCATTCACGTGCATCATTATATTGCCTTTGCCAATTTCCACGGCCTCTTTGACTCCCCCTGCCTCTGAATCTGCCTCTTCCACCTGCGTGTTGTTGTTGTTGTTGATTCTGGGACTGTTGTTGTTGCTGCTGCTGCTGGCCGTAATTCTGATTACCTGTTCGGCCACCTCCTTGACCGCGTCCACGGCCTCCTCTACCTCGTCCTCTTCCTGAACTCGTGTAGAAAGCCTGTTGCTCTGAAGTGTTTTTGCTTTGTGAAGACTGTTGGTCTTCACCCAAGTTCTTCTCTTCGATAATCAGCACAGACACCAAATCTGTAAAGTTGGGAATGTTTTCCCGAGTCTGAATAGACGTCTTAAACGCCTTGTATTGTGGCCCGAGACCACGTAGACAGACTTCCACCTTGTCATCATCATCTACTGACACACCAATAGATGCAAGGGATTCCACAATACCCTTTATCTTCAGCGCATAGTCATTCACAGACATGCTCTTTTTCTCCACAGTATGAAGTTCATTCTTCAACTGTATCTTACGTGCCTTGGTGTTTGTTTCATAAAGCTTTACCAAGGTGTCCCACGCCTCCTTGGGGGACTTGGCATCCTGAATGTGCCCAATCATGGTGTCCTGTATACTAATGGAAAGCCAATACATAACCTTCCTGGCTCCTTGGTTCCAGTCTTTAAACTCTTTCACATCTGCAGCAGTCGGATTTATATCCGGTATCTCCGGTGCCTCTTCATGCTCACCTTCTATGTAGTCCCAATAGCCTTTTCCCATCAGGAAATTCGTCAACCTGAACCTCCAAGCATGGAAGTTATTCTTATCCAGCTTCTCAGCCACAATCTGTGTTATGCCATCATTAGACATCTTGCCAAACACACAATTTCACCAGAACCTGCACTCTGGTTTTTTCTGCACAAATGCTGTATTTTCTGCACAGCGGTACTGCAGTACTCTCAAATGTCACAACCAGTGACTTCAATGCACATACATACACCCAGTGGCAACTGTAGACCTCTTTGCAGCACCCACAGTGTCTGCACAGTCAATCTGTCTTCCTGCAGTACTTAAAACAGAGTTCTGCAGAGAATCAATGACTTACCCACAGTGCTCGAAATAGCCTGCTTTCTGAAAAACGGAGGTCCAGACGCGCCCGAAACGCGTTTTCGGCCCGAAAATTTCAGTCCAAAGGACTCTATAGTTGCCCTATAGCTTCACTCCCGCGAAGAAAGCTCCTCAATCGGAGATCCCGACAAGGGTGTAGTCACCAACACAATAGGGAAGAGTAGTTGAAGCTCTTACCCTCGTACCGCTTCCTGTGGTTCTCTTGCTTGCAGCTCAGCCCTTAGCACGAACCAGGCTCTGATACCATGAAAAGATGTAGGGGGGAAGAGAGCTTGAGCTCTTGCAAGCACACACACACACTCACAAAACCCTAATAGAGAACACACAAGGTGAGAGGCTGAAAATCTTCTTCTTCTCTACTCAACACTCAACACACCATATACAAGATAAGAGTACACAATAATATGACAGGTACTCAACCAATACATACACGGGTTCTCTATAGTGTGAACCCGACTAAATGAGCTGGCGCTATAACTATGCCAGTCTCTAGAGTGGCTGTCACACAGCCTGTCATCCCACTGGCCGCATATCACCCAAGATCTCACCAACCATGCCAGTGGTGTAAGTGTGGGGTCTATCCCCCAGGCGGGTCATCAGTGTCCACCGCCTCACTAGAGCTCGATATCTCAACAGAGGACAACTCTTTTCCTTAAGATCCAACTGATTATGGGGTTCCTTATAGTCTGGTCAACCCAACAGAATCCTGGGATAAAGATCCCTTATATAGAACTCATCATCAGATAACAATTCATTCAGATCATATTATTCATATCCTTCTCATAGTGATTTACTGAAGTCATTACATTAGGAACTCAATGGAGTCTTCTTGGGCCCTTTAATTTGGACGTTTAGTGAAATGCTTAAAATGCTAATCCATCTTTGACCAAGCCTAGAGGCCTAGTCCTAAAAGCATATATTTGATTTTTCACAAAAATAAAAAAAAAATAAAAAAGGAGATATTCTTAGATCTGGCCACCTAGGTGACTTTAAAGCTTTGTAATGGGCTGTCAGTCAGTTATCATAGCCTGCAGCAACCTTTTCGAACTCCAAACATTCCAAAAATTCGTCACTTTCTTCCCCCCCTTTTTGTGTGTACACCAGATCTCTTTCTCTCTCTAAATCTTCTCTCCAAAACGCCCTGCACTCCTTCTCCATGGAAAAAAGCGTCTTTCTCTACTCCAGAAGCCATAGCTAGCAGATCTGTACTCCTAAATGAGCCTTCTCTCTCCAAACCCACAGTAGTAGCCATGGCTTGCACGGAAGAAGCTTACCATGAGCATTCTCTCTACAGTACTTGGTCCTCTCTCCATAGCTAGCAGGTCTGTACTCCTAAATGAGCCTTCTCTCTCCAAACCCACAGTAGTAGCCATGGCTTACAAGGAGGAAGCTTACCAGGAGCATTCTTTCTACAATACTTGGTTCTCTCTCCAAACCCACAGTAGTAGCCATGACTTGCACAGAAGAACCTTTTCATGATGTATTCTCTCTCTATATTGCTTAGCAGCCATAGCTTGCACTAAAGAAGCTTCCCATGATGCATTGTCTCCTTTGCATTTTCGTCTCACCATTGCCAACCCTCTCTATGTTTCTTTGGCTCCCTTTCTGGCTTCTTTCTCTATCCACAATGCAGCTCTAGAGAAGCAACCCTCATCTCCATTCTTCCCATTATTTTTTGATACCATATCCTGCTCCTTCCACTCCTATTCAACCCAAGCTTACAAGCCTACTTTCTTGGAGATGGCACTACAAGACATCACCAATAAGCCTTCTAAGATCCGCCTTCAGGTTGATTTGGAGACAGAATACGCAACCCTACGTAGTAGGCATGTTGCACCCAATATTTCATACGATCAGCTTCGAATGCAAGGAGCAAAGGCCATTGATCTTTGGATTGATGGAAATCTTTATCCACCAGATCCAATATATGGTGCCCCTCCACCATTCAAAAGCATTACAAGTTTTCTTAAGTTTGTTGGTGATGATTTCAATGGGCTTCTTGGCTATTGTAGGAGATTACACATGTTGTGGCTAGATGAGGCAGCTGAAAAGAGGCAAACACAATTTGCCTTCGACCAGCTTCAAGCGGCATCGACTAAGCAGATCAATAGTTTGATGCAGAGGATTAAGTGTTATCTGATAATGAGTTCTATATGAAGGGATCTTTATCCCAGGATTCTGTTGGGTGGTTGACCAGACTATAAGGAACCCCATAGTCAGTTGGATCTTAAGCTGTCCTCGAGTTGCGAGATGAGGACATCTTGCGTTTTTTAAGTGGGGTAGGATGTAAGATTCCTCCCTCTAGCTTTTGAAGTGTACATGTGTAAGAACCTACCCTTCTGATCTTATAATTATTCTCCTCTCTAAAATAAAAGAAAGAGAGAAAATGTCTAGAGGGAGGTAATCCAAAATTGAGATATTTTTGGATATAAAAATCCTCCTAGTGTCTAAAATGGTTTCCCCTGAAACAGAAATTCAAAAGAAACTTTCCGTACAATTGGAATTAATTGAATATAGGTATAAAGGTTCTTAGCCTAAGGGTCTAGATTTTTAGAAATTTTTGGATTATGGTCCAATTAAGGTTCATATGGGCCAATAGGGGGAGAAGATAAATCTAATTTATTAAAAAAATACCCAAAAATGAGTTAATGCCCACATTAGATGAAGAGTTGACTGAGTACAAGGTTTATTAGTAAAAAAAACTATGAGATATTACTAAAATGAGATATTTTGGGTATAATGATACATTTTTGACACCTTGGTAAGGAGAAGGGGGCACTTCAAGGAGGCACCTGTGGTGGAGTTTTTCACTCAAAATATTGTGATATTTTTCTCTCTCCTGGATCAAACCAAATCAAAAGGGAGCCAAACTAGGTCCAAATCTTATCCAAATTCAGCCAAAACTGAACCTCGAAAATTCTAGAACCTAGTTGGACTTGGTTAGAGGCCTCCCTCACCTATAAATAGATTCTTAGTCCTTTGTAAAAAAATCTATGAACTATACCATGCCAGTATTATACTAAAATAATGATATTTTCTATTATCCTCTAAAAATCCTCTACAATTTGAAAAAATTGGAGCTTCTCTCTCTCTTCAACCTTCTTTGGAGCCTTCCTCAACATACTAACCAATTGATTGGTTGGGGGTCTCTCCAATGAATGACTAAAGAATCAAGCAAAACAAGAGGTAAAGTGTGATTTTATGGTCTTTTTCTTACTCTTCTAAATGTTTTTCACTTCTCAACCCCTCTCAAGTTTGAGAAGTATTCGATTGAATGGTTCTTTAATGCAAATGAAGCTCTCTAATGAATTTTAGTGATCAATCACATAAAGTTTACATTTATGCTTAAATTAGAATGCTTTTTTGTTTATCTCTCTCTCTCCCTCCCAAGAATGGTCATTCCTATGACCAATTCTCTATTCAATTAGTGCTTCTCATGGAGAAATTCTCTATTCACAAATCAAACTCTAGGCTTGTGAAGCTAGAGGTTTAAGAAAATGGTTTTTATACTTATATGCTTATAAAATATGGTAATATTATGAGATAAATCCATAAATTAGATTTAAGAGTAAAAGATAGCTATACTATCATATTTTATAAGCATATTTTATATGCTTATAAAATATGGTAATATTATGAGATAAATCCATAAATTGGATTTAAGAGTAAAAGATAGCTATACTATCATAATTACATTACTATGTTTTATTCTTTTCATAAAAATTAAAAATTGCCAGTAATAATAGCGAAGCTATGGTAAAATTTTTAAGAAAATTGATACATAATTCATTCTTATGCATAACGTAAAAAGAGGACTTCCTACCATATTCTAGGATTGAATATCCCAGGCAAAAGGAATGGTTTTTGTCACATTCAATGCAAAAACTAATTTTAAAGTTTATGTGTAATTAAATAATTAGGAAAAGAGAAAAATATGGTAATTATATTTAAATGATAAAAGAGGAATTTCTATGACATTAACCAAAGAGAGAGAGTTCCACCTTAGACAGTAGCAGCTAGAGCCATCACTATAGCTATGGAAGTGGCAGAAGAATTCAATCATTTGGATGGGAAAAGAGAAATTCCTAGCATATTGAATTAATGGATATTTTATTTTAGATGAATTTATTTTGTGAGAAATATTTGATGATAAAACAGGAATTCCCATGACATTGGAATGCAAATAATCAAATGCAAAAAGAGGAATTCCCATGATAATTAAGGTTCAAGAAATTAAATGGGAAAAAAAGAAATTCTTAGTATAATTCGATTTATGATTATTTATCAAAAGTGAAAATATGGGTAGAATTGATTTTTGTAAATCCCATGAATTATTTTATTCAAAAGAGGTATATTGAATATAATTCATTTAAGGAATTGAGAAGGAATATGGAAACAGTTGTCGAGAAAAAGAACCTTTATCTAGGCCAAGCAATTGGCAAAAATTTAGAAAAAGTCCCATTCGGTAATCAAATTAGAAAAAGTCCCATTTTATCGGTAATCAAATTAGAAAAAGCTACTAAATGGGAATAGCACGTGAATGGATGTGATAAGATATAAATGGGATGTGAATGGATGTTATAAGATGTAAATGGGATGTGATAAGATGTGAATGGATGTGATAAGATGTAAATAGGATGTGATAAGATGTAAATAAGATGCGATAAGAGTGAAATGGATGTGATGAGATGTGATGTGAATTGCGATAGATGTGAATGGATGATATGAGATGTGATGTGATGTGAAACAGGATAGAGATGTGAATGAATGTGATGTGATGTAAATGAATGAGATGTGAGGTGAAATGTGAAACAGGATAGAGATGTGAATGAATGTGATGTGATGTAAATGAATGAGATGTGAGGTGAAATGGATGTGATGTAAATGAATGAGATGTGATGTGATGTAAATGAATGAGATTGATGTGATGTGATGTAAATGAATGAGATGTGATGTGATGTGAAACAGGATAGAGATGTGAATGAATGTGATGTGATGTAAATGAATGAGATGTGAGGTGAAATGGATGTGATGTGATGTGGATTGGGTTAGATATGAATGGATGAGATGTGAATGAATGGGATGTGATGAGATGTGGATATGGGTAGATGCGAGTGGATATGGGGTAGATGCGAGATGTGGATATAGATGTGGATATGGGTAGATGCGAGTGGATGAGATGTGATGAGGATAAATGAGGAAAGATGTGATGAGATGAAAAAAGATGTGATTGGATGAGAATGGGAATACATATGAATTGGATAAGGATTAAGTAATGTGGATTGATGTGGAATAATGTGGAAAGATGAGAGTTCGTTATAGAAACTATATTTATGACTTGTTTTTAAATGACTGTTTTATGTCAATAATGCTAGAGAAGCATTTTGATCGTCTTGCGAATGAGGTCGTGTAGACCTAACTGATAAAGTTACAACAGCTGACCGGAGAGTCAACGGAGGACGTCTCGCGTAGCAAGGTCGACCGAGGTCTTGACCAGCCTTGGCTCGATTTAAATGGTGAGCTTCCGGTATGGTGGATGAGGGACCAAGGAAGCGGCCTATGAGTGAAGCGCTAGGTGACCTGAGAAGGATCCTAGAGGGTGCTCACCATACAGTGCTCGGGCTCTGGGTCGCCACACACGTGCGTCGGGGAAGATATTAGAACAAGGAGTAAGAGTTGTTTTCTGAATTCGGGCATGGATCTAGTTGATTGACCTTGTTGGTTCTCAACGGATGAGTCCATGGCTCTTTTATATAGATCTGTTGGTTGATCTTGCTAATCTTCAACGGAGATTCCATCTGATTTTTATAAGTAAATATATTGCCGGGTACTATGAGCTAGGAACTATCGAAAAGGCCCCTGAGTGGACAGGTGGTGAGCGTTCTGGTTACCAATGATGCCATAAGTACACCGATGAAGGAATGATTGGAAATGAGAATTCAACTGGATATTTTGGAGGATTATGATCAGTGATACTATGGTTTCATTAAAAGATTATTTTAAAGATAGCTGAATCTGTGAAACATGCAATTTCATGCTGGGTGTGTAAGTGGTGTGTCTATCTTGAAGTTTGCATGAAGCGCTGGCTAGGGGGCCTGGGAACTCTTTTCCTTGGTACCTAGGACAAAACCTAACCAAATTCCTAATTGGATCCCATCACTATAGTGGTTGGGTGGTTGGCTAACCCATGGGACTGAATGGGGTTAGGCTGGATTGATGGATCCCTAAAATGAGACTTAATTTTGTTATGGTACGATAGATGAAGTAAATCCCGGATAGTAATTGTTCTATGGAAAAGAATCGACGGCTGTGCCTCTCAATGAGGAAAAAAGGGTTGGTCTCTACGATCCAAGTGCAAGTCTCTTCCTTGATCTGACCAAGTGACTTACAGGTTCGGTCGGATCAGTTTGGTCAGTGATGGCCTTGACTACATTAGAGTAAAAATATCCTGGAGGAATCGCCCGTGTTTTCTAGGTGAGGGAAGTTTTTTCGGGTTTGGTTTTGGAAGAACCGAGGGATTAGCCTCTTGTCTAGATATCTGTGGGCGAGGCCCCGAGTGAGAGACCCTGTGCCGCGTTAGAAGTGCTACTTTCGTTGCTAGCACCCCTTGATTCATTGTGCAAAGGGGCCAGGGATCTTTCACTTAATCTAACTAACGTAACTAATCACATCTTAATTGTTTCGCAAGAATCCTCTGATCCAGCCTAACCCTAACTGGCCCGTGGGTTAGCCAACCACCCGACACTATATTGGTGGGATTCCTTTATAAAGATTTGGTTGTATTTTACCCGAGTACTGAGGAAAAGAGTTCCTAGGTCCCCTAGTCAGCGATTTATGCAAAAATTAAGGTAGGCATACCACGTACACACCCAATATAAAATTGCCATTTATAACAGATTTAGCTGGCTTTAAAACAATCCTTCAATAGAAATCATAATATTACTGATCATCATCCTCCAAAATTCTGAGTCCATTGTATTACAAAATGTGTCCTCTGGACTCTCTGTTGAAGACTAGTTGGCTAACCAACGAGATCCAGTATCAAAATTTGATTCACAAAAATCTTTCCTTTTAGTCCATCCGAATCTTCCTCGATGCATGCATGGGTGTCTTAGCAACCGCGAGCCTATGCATCGCCTGGTCAGAACCCTCCAGGATCCTCCTTAGGTGTCCTAGCACTTCACTCAGGGACCGCTTCGTCGGTCCTCGCCCATCGTACCAGAAGCGCACCATTTTAACCGTACCGAGGCTGGTCAAGACCGGTAGGCTTTGTCGCGAAGCAACGTCCCTCGACGACTCCCCGCCAGCTATTGCACAATGAACCTCCTCTTAGTAAAACACATGCCCAATTCTTCCTCCACAGCATTCTGGCATAAAACATTCCTTTAAATGAAAAACAGAGGTTCCAATGCAAGTAAAATTCCCAGTTTGAGATTGCTTCCACAAAACCTCTTTTTCCACAATTCCGAGTTTCATAATGAGGATCCTTGATCTCTCATCAGGGTAATCTATCCATCATTTGACTGATTGTCCAACTAGATTCTTGGTGAGTTCGGTCAAAGGAAAACTAGTTTAGTTCAACGGTAGTCTATTCTTTGTATTTAGGAACTGGAATTGGTCACGAAGTTTTTGCTTGATTCAGATCGAGAGATGGACAAGTAGGTTTACTGTCCGTCCCTCTCGTAGTCTAACCAAATTCATTCAGTTTAGTTCTAACAAGGATTCCCTTCAGATAAACATCTAGTTTTGGGTAAATACCAATTTAGTGATTTAACCAATTAAAATATCTAAAGATATTCTTTCTATCACTTAATTTCCCAACCTTAATTCCGTAGGTGGAATTATGGTGGAAATTCTTCTTTTGACACTAAAATTAATTCAAATCCTTCTTTTCTTAAATATCATAAAAATTCTTCTTTTAACTAAATACCAATATCTATTTTTTTGAATAAACTTGAAATACCTCCTTTTTCTCATTTAATAAGTGCAATCCAAATATCATGGGAATTCCTCTTTTATCATAAATGAAATTTATCTAAAATTCCTCTTTAAATTAAATAAAAATATTCAATATTCTAATTATACCAAGAATTCTCTTTTCCCATTTAAATGATTGAATTCCAAATATGTTGGGAATTCCTCTTTTATCATTTAAATTTTTTCTATGCATAAAAATAAATTTAACTAAAATTTCTCTTAAAATTAAATAAAAATATCCATTAATCCAAATATGATAAAAATTTCACTTTTTCCATTTAAAGGATTGAATTACAATTATGGTGGGAATTCCTCTTTTATCATTTAAATATTTCATCGATAAAAATAAATTTAACTAAATTTTCTCTTAAAAATTAGATAAAAATATCCATTAATTCCATTATACTAAGAATTCCACTTTTCTCATTTAAATGATTGAATTCCAAATATGGTGAAAATTTCTCTTTCATCATTTAAATTTATTTATGCATAAAATAAATTTAACTAAAATTCTTCTTTAATTTTAAATAAAATATCCATTATTTTAGTATTCCAAATTTTTCTCTTTCTCCAATACATGGATCTCCATTATCTTGGGAATTCCTCTTTTATCATAAGAATGAAATTACTAGGAATTCATCTTTTTCTCTAATTAACTCTTTATGCATAAATATTTTAAAAAAATTTCCATGGTTATGATGAGAATTATTTAATTAACCTAGAATGACCAATCCTAGAATATGGTAGGAAGTCCTCTTTTCATATTATGCATGAAAATGATTTATGTGTTAATTTTCCACAAATTTTGCCATAGCTCCGCTACTATTACTGATAATTTTCAATAAATTTGAAAAGCATAAGTTTTAGTTAATACAATATGATAGAATAACTATCATTTGGATCAATATCCAGTTTATGGATTTAATCCCTAAGTTTATCATAAATTAAGTAACATAAAAGCATTGAAAAGCCACTTCTTCAGCCTCTAATTTGACTAGCATAGAGTTTACTTTTAAAATTAAGAATTGCTCCATGAGAAGCATCATTTGAATATAGAATTGGTCATAGAAATGACCATTCTTTGGGAGAGAGAGAGATATGCTTAAAAAATATTTTAATTTAAGCATAAATGTAAACTTTATGTAATTAATCACTAAAATTCATTAGAGAGCTTCATTTTCATTAAAGAACCATTCAATTGAATACTTCTCAAGCTTGAGAGGGGTTGAGAAGTGAAAAACATCTAGAAGATTAAGAAAAAAGACAAGAAGTCACACTTTACCTCTTGTTTTGCTTGATTCTTTAGTCTTAGTAGAGGCCCCCAACCAATCAATTGGTTAGTATGTTGAGGAAAGCTCCAAAGAAGGTTGAAGAGAGAGAGAGAAGCTCCAATCTCTCCAAAATGTAGAGGATTTTTAGAAGATAATAGAAAATATGCTTATTTTAGAGTAATACTAGCATGGTCTAGTTCACAAATGAGAATACAAAAGAATGAGGGCCTATTTATAGTTGAGGGAGGCCACTAACTGAGTCCAACTAAGTTCTAGAATTTTCCAGCTTCAGCTTGGCTGAATTTGGACAAGATTTGGACCAGTTTGGCTCCCTTTTTTATTTGGTTTGATCCAGGAGAGAGGAGAGATAAAAATATCTTAATATTTTTGAGTTTAAAACTCCTTCACATGTGTGAAATAGGTGCCTCCTTAAAGGCTCCCCCTTTCCTTACCAAGGTGTCAAAATGGTATGATTACTCTAAAATATCTCATTTTTTTAGTAATAGTTCATAATTTTTAACTAATAAATCTTGTACTCAGTCAACTCTTCATCTTATGTGGGCATTTACTCATTTTTGGGTATCTTCTTTTATTCATTGGATTTATCCCATCTGAGCACTTGGATTAATCTTATTGGTCCATAGGAACCTTAATTGGATCATAATCCAAAAATTTTAGAATATGGCTGGCACACCCACACTCCTCAGAAGAAGAAGCATCCAGTTGGGGGATGCTTTGAAGAATATGGCTGGCACACCCAAAAAATTATCCCACATTGGGGAGCACTTGGGGAGCACTTGTGATGAAGCGCGTGAGTGGACACATTGTCCCCACAGCCTACGAAAAACAATCATAAGGTGTAGCACAAGCTCCACCTTATGAAAAAAAATCATAAGGTGGAGCATCAGCTCCTTTATACACAGGGCCTTGCTACAAAGCTCTCATGAAGATCTAGCTATAGTCGCCTTCCTGGAGCAGATTGGACTCGGTGGGCTGTCCACCTTGGAACCTTGGGGCTCCGATCTCTTCAATTGCCTCTATTATTTCGCTAAGACCTACGACCCAAATGCCACAATTGGATAGGTGTTGGATGCTACAGGCCTAGATTGTCCACTTAAGTCTCAACGTGGTCCGTGAAGCCTTGCACCTCCCAAGGATGGACTAGCCATACGTGCCCCTCCCAAGGATGGACCGGTTGTACACATGCTGACCAATGCCACACATTTGACTTGCAGCACCTACCAAGCCACCACCACCAAGGACGAGGTGGACTGGGAAAACATTACATATGACGAGCTTATCATGTTAGACAAGGCCATCTCCTTTTTGCTAACCACAAGATGGACCTATAGATTCAGCCATCCTCTCTATACTCGCTAGGGTCCACTAGGGCACACCCAAAAATTGGGCACAATACCTGCATAAAGAGCTACACTCCATAAAGATGGACCTAGAGATTCAGCCATCCTCTCTATACTCGCTAGGGTCCACTAGGGCACACCCAAAAATTGGGCACAATACCTGCATAATGAGCTACACTCCATATGTGCCAACCCATAGGGAAAGCTCACGACCATGTACCTGCGGTGTTAGCGGATGCAGAGGAGAGGAAGACTACATCAACTGAGTTAGTTTAGTCAGCTTTGAGAAGATAGTCAAATTGGAGTCAGCTGTGTGTTAGCTCTACAGTCAGCATAGAGTCATTAGCATGATATCTTAATGAGTTTGAAGCAACCTAAGGGTTAGGGAAGGTCAAAAGACATGTGGAAGAAGGTTTCTGATTCATTTTAGTCTGTTGAATTAGTTAAGGCTATTTTGGACAGTTGGGTCTATCTCAACCAAGTTTAGTTAGAAGAGTGTCAGCAGAGCTGTGTGTCAGAGTTGAGGGGGTTCAACAGAGTGTTTAGGAACTTGAGTTGTGGATTGAGTGCAGCTAATGCTAGAGAAAAATAAAGGAGCCTAGAGGACTCATTTTGGACTAAGGTCAACATCGGCCTTCTAAATCAGTTTACAGTCAACTGAGTGTCAGCTGCTTTGTTGAGGTCAGTTGGGAGTCAGAGGAGGTTAGCTGAGCTATATAGGTTGAACATCAGAGGTGTTTGAGGTTAGTAATGACCAGGGAGGACAGTTGGAGGAATCAGCTAGAGCAGATTGGGAGGTTTGGACTGTGTTGAGGTCTATATTTCCTCTTTATCTCTAGAATAGCATCGCATCCTTCACCGCATATGGGAATCTTGCCTTCTAATCTTGTGTGACTATTCTTCTTAACCTTTAAACAACAGAATGACCAGACTCAATACAATGTGTAAACACCATAAATAGAGTTAGTAAAGAAGGGACAAAAGTACCGTACCTCTGATTCTCCACCAGGGATTGAGTTCCTCCAAGAAGTTCCCAAGTTCATTTTCTCCAAGCTTGCAACTTTCAGAATCTCCTTTATCTCCCATTAGGGACACCATTAACAAATCCTTTGTGACATTTAGTTGGATCTTCCTTGGTCGTGCTCCCTTATCCACCTTGATCACACTTCGGACGAGCTCCCTTGTTTTATCCAATCTCTTCCTAGATGTCCCTTCTTGACCTTGGTGAGCATGATCATCAACATGGATGATAAATCTGGCCATATGTTAAAGAGGGGAAAAGATTTAGTACACTTGACATGTACATGCACCAATGTAATAAGTTGGTTTTTGATAGATAGTACAATTTATCTTGTTTTTACCATCCTCTTCCATGAGACCCAAGGCACACGTTTTTTTGGAGATATCCTTTAAAGAAGGTACTATTGAATTTCTTGTTCCTTACCAAGTACAAACAAGTAACTCGATGACATTGGAGGGAACCAATGTAGTGATTAACCTATATTGTACACCCAATTGACATGTTTGTGGTGACTGGTCTTGTCCAAATATGTCCATCATATTTCTGCTCCATTCCATCTGTAGCCTTCAGCTTCCCATATGTTGGTGGAAACTACATTATCATGTACCCATTGTACTGACAAGGGATCTTCGTTACTGTAACTCTAGTATTTATACTTCCCAATAAGGTTTTAATGCCAGCCCAAAAAAAATAAAAAACATAAGGAGGCTAGCAAAAGAGTATAAAACAAGGCTTCAAAATGACAAGCTCATAAAAAATTGTAGGGACTACGATTAATTTTGCAATGAAAACATTCAAAATCATAGCCACAACATTAAAACAATGAAATTAGGGGTATCATTGTGGGTAGGTGTCATTGGTTTCTATGAGGCCCAAGATTATATAGATATATATATATTAATATATTTAAAAACATACACATACTAATATCTTATATATATTAAGATTAAACATATATTACTATATAATACTAATATCTTCATTAAAAACATACACATACTAATATCTTATATATATTAAGATTAAACATATATTACTATATATATACTAATATCTTCATTAGTATATTATACATATAATCTATCTTACATATTAATTTTCTTGTATATGTCCTAATATCTTAATTAATTAATATCTCACATATATTAATATTAAACATTTATTAATATATATACTAATATCTTAATTAGTATATTATACATATAATTTATCTAACATATTATCTTTCTTACAATAAATAATATGTAAGACATGTATATTAATATATGTTTCATATTAATAGATACAAGATAATATATATGATTAATATTAATATATATAAGACAAACCCTAATCTCCATTTTGAATCCCTGGTCATGCTCAGAAGCACCTCTTGCTTTGGAATCTACCCAAAAGCACCCGCACACATTAGTAGATTCAACGATGCACTCCCTTTGTCCTATGCTCTTAATCAAGATAGCTCGCTGATGCCAATGCACAGATCAACGAGCACGTTGATGTCTTGTACCATATGTCTCCTCACATATGACTGCCAACTCTGGGAACTGCACATGGCATCAAATACGAGCTCGTCGATATGCCTACTCGATCATATGCCAGGTCATGAATCACCACCATTCTATAGAATTTTAGGGGGAGGATATATATAACTAGCTACTCAGCGTCTCTTAGAGCTACACGCTCTGTTGCAACATACGTCATGAAGTTTGCATAAGGGGTTAGTCTCCCGTCGCCGAGCTCTCAGATCAACGAGCTCATTGATATGCCAGCTTGTTGATATGCCAGGTCATGAATCTTTGAGCGACCACCATTCTATGGAATGTTAGGGGGACTGCAGCCTCTATTGCAACACATGTGATGAAGTTTGCACAAGGGGATAATCTCCTGTGCATATGATTGCCAACTCTAGCATCAATGAGCTCATTGATATGCCAGGTCATGAATCTTTGAGAGACCATCATTCTATGGAATGTTAGGGGGAGGATATATATAACTGGCTACTATACATCTCTAGATGCAGCCTCTGTGCACAAGGGGTTAATCTCCCATTGCATGTAACTGCTAGCACTCGCATCAATGAGCTCATTGATACACTAGCTCATTGTAGGGTTGTGCACACATTATGGGGCTTAATGCCATTACATATAAGAGGTCTTGAAATATGGGTTGTGAACAAATTAAACATACAAAAACATACCCAAAGGCCTTGAGAGATGAGACATATGTGGCGCCATTCCTATGAATGGCTCCTTTGGTGTTTTTTTTTATCAAAATCAATATGACTGCTAGCTTTGGGCCCCACACAAGGTTGAAGTTCAGATTTGGGCTCATCCATGAAGATTATGGAAGGGTTCGCTACCAGCTCAACAAGCAATGGTGAGTCTCTCTCGCTATTCTGTGGACATCCCATTAACACCAGGTAGACCCATGAAAGCATCTCTGATAGGGAGCAGCTCAACAAGCTCCATGACTTCTTCCAAAAATATCTACATAATGCACAATGAAAAAGAAGATTCTTAGCTATGATCTGAATCTTGCAAAGTTGGACTTCGAGGTTACTAAAGCTTACCATGCTTGTTTTCTTGTCAACTTCTTCTAGCAAACAAAGCCAAGCAAAGTATACAAGAGATTCTTTTACATTGGCATTGGGGAAGTGTATATCAATAGCTCTATTTTTATACCCTTGGCATGGAAGGGCATGGATGTGTATAGATAGATATCCACGTGAAATAGAAGCAAGTCATGCTCTTGTGGAGCTCAAGTTGTAATCTATGGTGTAGTTGTAATCAGGATAATTTTGTGGCCAATTTCATTGTAAGGAAACTCCCCCCTAATTTTAGCCTGATAATTACTTTATTTGTGCATGATCTTTAATTGTTCAGGGTTGAAAAATCAATGGCTAGAGGGAAGAAAAGTGGTGGAGGAACACGTGGGGGTAGAAGCACTGGTGAGTTTTTTTCTTCTTCACATAGCTATGACTGTGTGTTTTGAAATGAATGTCCTCCTAAGAATGTAATATTTATGCAGGACACAATGGTTACACATTGAGGTCTAGAAATACTAGTGGAAGGTGGGTTAGTGAGGAGGTCAAGTCATGCACTGAAAGGACGACAGACGTCTAACAGGAAATAGGAACACTAACCAATGAACCCTTGAGAACTCTGGAAGAAACACAGGATGTTACTAGAGAGCTTCCAGCAAGTAGCCAAAAACAATGAGGAGGTGGAGACATAATAACAAGGAGTTGGGGAGCAAGGTGAAACCTCAACACACCAAGAGGAAACAGAGGCAAGGGAGCACCAAGGAGAACACCACCTATTGTTCTAGTCAAAGAGCCCTCTCATCCATGCACACTTGGAAACAACTTAAGACCTAGCTGGTATCCAAGATTTTTATTGAATTCAAAGTTCAAATACCTTCACACCCTCCTCCAATCTCTCTTTTTAGATTGATACCCAATGAAGCAATATGTGCTTATGAATGTTGTTTTTATCATGGTTCCATTTCACTTCCATTATCACAACTCATGTTTATTTCCATCCTACATAGGAAGAGTTCTTTGAAGCATTGAAAAAGGGCACTTCAAAGTTAGATAGGGAAAGTATGACACTAGAGGACTTCACACAAGCTCATACCAAAGATGTTAGAGGGGTGGAGAATGTCTTTCAAGATAGAGCATACAAATTGTTGCAGATTGCAAACCCTACCAATGGTGATGCATTTTTCCAATTGAGTTATACATATGAATGGAACAACAAAACTGGTCCAGTGTGAGGACAAGGGACAAGATACTCATCCTTGCTAAGTCTAGACTTGAGCCTGATAGGTGAGATTGGAGGGTAAACATGTGGTGTTTATGTTTGTGTCATGTTTTTCCCCCACAACATGCGATGGTCCATTTTTGTTTGTTGTAATGTTGTAAGAAAGCTACCATTTTGCACATGATGATTCAAAGTAATGTGAAAGATGGAGATTACATTAGAAAGTTTTAAGATTCTGCAAAATTGAAAATCTATCTCAAGAAGGAGACATATTGGAAGTACATGTGCGAAGAGAATGAGAGGCTTATCACTACTAGAAGGTTTTGTGGAGTGGCTCAATTATGCAAGGGATAACCATGTAGAAGATGCCTTCCCTGACATTGTAAGCGATATGAAGCCCATGGGTGATATGTCTAAGTAACCAGAGATTCAGCTATCTACTAAGAGGATTGTGTATAGGTAAACGGAGTTCTAGTTTTCCATAATGCTCTAGGTATTTGCTTTATGAATCACTCTAATTGACATGTATGCCAGGTGGTACATTTTTGAGGGCCTTGAAATTAAATCCGTGCCCTCCACAAATTTGATTATGGGTTGACCCCAAAAGTGAGGAGTTCATATATACTCAACGCTTTTGGGAGCGTGATGTTTTGAGGTGGGAGATGAATGTATGCCCTTGGTGGTTATACTATCCACTTCGAATGAGGCATTCATCCAAAAATGAGCTCTATGCCTGTGTTGTCTCAACTAAATCTCATTTTTGTATCTATGGTAGGTCTTGCACTTAATCTCGTCTACATTTCTCATTAGATTTTGAACACATCCATCGTGCTTATACTCCCTCAAGAGAGTACGAACCCATTGAGGAACAAGGTTTAGCAATGCAAAGAAAGAGTACTTCAGGGGGTCACTTGTGCACCAAATTTATTTTTTAATTCTTTCTGACCATATACTTTTATTTTGTTTAATGTATTATCATTGTTAACAATACATGGGTTGAAGAATCAAGCCATGAAAGGGAGAGCAAGAGAAAAAGAGCACTGGATCCATCTCTCATAGGGTTAGGTGGGGAGTCTACCCCGGTGAGTACAATGTAAAGTGGAGTAAGAAACTCATAGTTTTTTGGATTCCCATTGGAGGAAACCTTACAATGCATTCACAAACTGGATATACAAACTCTCTTCTTACTATTTGCAAGTCCCAAGTTCTATACATATATCACCACCATGCTTAAATGTGGTCAACTTAGTGGACATTTTAGACAATGAGATGTACGTGTTTAGCTGGGTGTAGTTACTTTTGTTTGCATTATTAATAACTTTCACATAAAACCCTTGTATGCATGTTCTCATGATTCAAGATTGAAGCCTGGTTGGAAAAGATAAATACACCATATCTCTCTCATGGTGGGACTTTCCAATTGTCTTGCAGGTGGAGCTTTTAGATTCAAAAGAATGTCTCCTTTGGAACAAGTTCTCCGATGAGCTGGCATGGGGTGTAGCAGAGTTTGTAGTCATATTTGTTGTCGATCAGGGTTGGTTAGCTACTTGTTTCGTGGTAGCTCATTTTCCACTTGTTCATGATAGTGCAGCCAAGAATGAGTTGGCATTTTGGTGCACAAATACTTTGATGTGTGACCACGGTTATGTTCGACATGGCGAGAGGGTTAGATTAGCCTTTATGGTTATGTGGGAGGATAGGATGTCCATCAAAGACATGCTAATAAGTATGACCTCCATTTCAGGTATTTGATTTGACATTGGGGATGTTCTCTAGGAAGATTGTCTCGTGATGGCCGTGCATTGTGTTCGTGGTGCTCAAGTGGATCCTAAGAGCTTTCCAACAAGCAGTGTACTCATGGAAAGTAGGTATCTTGTTCCAAGGACCAAGGTGGCACAAACATATATACGTGGGGGGGCTGAGAGAATAGATCTATTCTATCGATGTGAGAATAATTACTCATGCTTTATCCATGCATGCTTGTTCTCATGCTTTATCTATCCATTTTGTTTTTGTAGGTGTCTTATCACTACATTCACAAGGCCTGGTCATAACATCATTGATTTGTTTGCAGGTTTTGGTGGGATGGGTAGAATGTCACAGTTAATGCAGAGGCATTGTCTATGCATCGAGCATGATATAAATGTCTATGATTCACTTTTGTGAGACCTTCACTCTAAACCTGACACATAGTCACATGTTGACATGCACATGATCTATGATCACCATTGTATATATCATATAGCACATACCACGATAGTGCATAGCACACCTAGTCAAACTTTATGTATATTTATGTTTTGTCATGGGTATGTATTTGGGCTCGGGTTTTTCCCTTGTACTCCCTAAGGATTTTTTCTCCTGAATCTAGAGACCCTAGTGTGAGTGGGGTTGTTAGCACTATATATATGGTTGACACCATCATATTGGGCCCCTCACCTATATACACGTATGTTTAATGATAATCTATCTATTGTTGGGAGCGAATCTTGTCTCTCTCTGTCTGCATTATGTGGAGAAATCCAAACCCACTCTAAGCATAATGTATAGATGGAATGAATGTATGTATGGTGACGTGTAGAGGAGCCCAAGTGGCCAAATTAGCATGGAAATCAAATGGATAAGAGCACGTGTGAAAATCAGAATAGAAAGAGTATGGAAATCTAAGTTGGAGTACTTGTGCTATTTTTCCAAGTTTGCAGAAGAGATAGCGCAATGTGAGAAGAATTTTTCTAGTCAAAGTGGAGGGAGAGTACCCTTGTTAGAGACTTGATCATGTTCAATTCATCCTCGACTGTAGCTCCTTTTCTATCAACTGAGTGTTGTTTGTTTGTGAGAGCGAAGACTGTCATGCATGACAATGTATTTTGAGCTTTGAAGTGTTGTTGTGATCCATTTAAGGGGGATCCTTGTGTTTTTGTGTTCTTTTTTGATATGTTAATAAGCAAGGTCTCAGGGTAGTGTTTTTGTATATTTGAGGCACACATAATTTAGTTTGTTATGTCCTTTGTTTTGGGGGGGTTTCAATTATGATGAAGATATTGTTTGTTTGAGTTTATGGAGTTGAGCTCCTATGTAGGTGTGTGACTGATGATTGAAGAGTTGATTCTGACTCAATTCACTGTCAGAATCTTTGGAAAGGAATAATGTCACAACTGAGTATCAATTGGACATCAGATTGATTGCTAAAGGTGTGGAGGGCTTGCTTTGGTTTTTTTGAGCTTGAGAGAGGTGTCTGTAGGTCCTAGCAGACTGTTTAAAGGTCGATCAGAATATCATTAGACCTAAATTCAATTTATGGAATTAAATCATAAGTTTACTATAATTTTATAAGCATAAAAGCATAAAAAATAATTTTCTAACCTCTAGCTTAACTAGCATAGAGTTTGATTTTTGAATTGAGAATTTAGCAATGAGAAGCATCCATTTGAATAAGAATTAGTCATAGGAATGACCATTCTTATGGGGAGAGAGAGATATACATAAAAAGCATCCTGATTAAGCATAAAAAGCATCCTAATTAAGCATAAAAGCATCCTGATTAAGCATAAAAAGCATCCTGATTAAGCATAAATATAAACTTTTTATGATTAATCATTAGAATTCTTATAGAAAGCTTAATCTGCATTGAAAAATAATTCATTTGAAACTTCTCAAGCTTGAGAGGGGTTAAGTGAAATCATTGAGAATATTAAAGAAAACCATGAAATTACATCTTACCTCTTGATTTTGCTTGCTTCTTTATCTTAGAAGGAAGCCCCCGACCAATCAATTGGTTTAGTGTGTTGAGAGGAAAGCTCCTAGGATTGTTGAAGAGAGAGAGAAGCTTCAATCTCTCCAAAAGTAGAGGATTTTTAAGGGGGGATAATAGAAAATATGCTTATTTTAATATAATACTGGCATGGTCTAGCTCACAGATGAGAATACAAAAGAATGAGGGTCTATTTATAGGTGAGGGAGGCCACTAACTCAGTCCAACTAGGTTCTAGAATTTTCTAGTTTCAGTTTGGTTGAATTTGGACAAGATTTGGACTAGTTTCAGATGGATCAGGGCCTTTAATAATCCTAGAGATGTGGCAGAGTTTTGAAAGAGAACAAGTTTATAATATGTTTGCATCCTTTGCTAAAGGTCAAAGTAGAAGAGGTTGAACTCATTGATTTTGAAGAAGTAGAAGCTAGATATTCATACAAGGCAAAGAAGTACAAGCATAGTAAATACATGCAAGGAGGATTGGAGTATGAAGGACCATCAATAGAAAAAGGGGGAGAACCAATAATTTAAGGCAAGGAAGAGCAAGCTATGCAAGGAGGTCATCTGCAGGTAATTCAAACAATTACTCCAAAGGTGGTTGATAGGTTGAATGAGAATATGCAGAATCTTTCCATTAACTTGGCACAGAGCATAAGAATGAGAGAAGGTGAACACAAAGAAGCAGGTCAAGCAATTAGAGGTAGAGGAGAAGTAGGCATGGGAAGAGGTAGAGGAAGGATCCCTAATTTGCAGTACTTGAATTGTGGGGATCTAGGACATGGTATATATACTTGCCCTTGGCCTAGAATGGAGCCTAGTCAATCCTTCCTTGATTATTCATAGGTTGTTCCACAAGAACCATGATTTCAGCAAGGGGAAATCATCAAGTGCAAGGAGAAAATTAGCAAAGGGGTAATGGCCAAGGTATTGCTGCAGTCCAAGATCCTAATCCATGAGCTCAAGAACCACCATAGGAAACATGAGAGAGAGTAGTACACTTGGTTGAATTGGAGAAGCCAAATGAAACATTGGACTTGAATGCTTTAGCTAACAAAAGAACTAAGAGTAAAGGGAAAGAGCCTATGGATGAAGTTGGCCCATGATAAGGTGCTAGAAAGAAAAACAAATCAAGTGAAGGGGCACCAACAACCAGGAGAAGAAGGAGAATTAATTTGAGGATTTTTCCATTGGGAGAAGGACTAGAACCATATAATATCAGGTAGGATATTTGACAATTTAAGCCTAATATCTCCTTACCTCAACTACTTGCTATGGTGCCAACCTTAAGGACTAGAACCATATAATATCAGAGGTAGGATATTCAACAATTTAAGCCAAGATGTTTTGTGGAAGGACATGACCAGACTATTGGAAGTAGGTTTTATGTACCAAGTAGAAGAGAGTGAGTGGGTTTCTCTAGTGGTGATGGTTCCCAAAAATAATGGAAGTGGATAATTTGTGTAAGACTATAAGCCTTTGAATGATGCAACTACTAAAAGGGAACATTACCCTTTGCCATTTCAAGATGAGATTCTGAATGAGGTTACAGGTTATGAGAGGTATACTGTATGTGATGGATACTCAGGTTATTTCCAAATTATCATAGCTCCAAAGGACCAACTAAAGACTACATTTATCACTCCATGGGGTGCTTTGCATACAGAGTTATGCCTTTTGGGCTCACCAATGTTGTTCCAACCTTTTAGAACTATGCTAACATGGTGTTTTAGCCTTTCAGAGTATCCGAGTTTTCTTGATGACTTTTGCATTTATAGCTTAGCTTTGCTTCATTGTTCAAAGGTGGAAGAAGGACTTAGAAGGCTAGATGAACTTAAGGGACAAATGAATCTAGACAAATGCCATATAGATGAAAAGGAGGCTATTCTGTTGGGTCACAAAGTGTAAAAGGAAGGTATTAGTGTGGATCCATCTAAAGTAAGAGTGTTTCTGGATTTGTCATCACCAACCCCACAGGAAAAGAGCTGATTTCTTTTATACAGAAAATGAAGTATCTTTCTAGGTTCATTCATATAATTGTTGAATTATTGTATCCCTTGAAAAAACTTAGTCATATGATTAAATTTCACTGGAATGAGGAGGTTGAGGAGACTTTTAATAAGGAATGTAAGCAAGTGTTGAGCTGCCCACTATTATGCCACCAGGTTAGGCTCAAGGGTTTTTGGTAAACCCAAGCACAGGTGTACTGATATTATTGGAGCAACCCTATTGCAAAAGGACAAAATGTCATGTATGTTGAGTCCTGTCTACTTTGCTTCTAAAGTCATGTATGTTGAGTCCTGTCTACTTTGCTTCTAAAGTCATGATAGAAGGAGAAAACCACTATACCCAGGTTGAACAAATACACTTGGCTCTGATTTTTTCTAGGAGAAAATTTAGGTCTTAATTTCTTTCAAAGCCCTTTGTTATCATCATTGTGGAGCCAATAATATTCACTCTAATTCATCAACATATGCAATCAAGTGCTAAAATTTCGAAGTGGTTCTTGGAATTACAGAGCTATGAGTATACCTTTCAGGTGGAGGATAGTACTAGGGCATCTCTTTGCTGATTTGTTGACCTATAGAACATCAAGAAAAAGACTTATCAACTCTTGACACAAATGGTAGGTGGAGGTTATCTTATGTATGGTTCAAGAGGTGTATTAGTATGCAAGAAACAAGTAGTGATGAAGGATGTCAGTAGCAACAATAATGCTGAGTATACAATCTGATTTCAACCTTAGAGGAGTGCAAAAAACAAGGAATTCAGAGGTTAATTGTCAAAGGAGATGTATTATTATTAGTGAAGCAAGTATTGAGCATTTGGTCATATAAGTTTAACCATTTAGAACAACTCGTCAGAAGAGTAAAAAACCTTATTCAACTCATTTGAAGAAGTTCAATTAGTGCATATTCTAGGGGTTGAAAATTAAGAGGCTAATTCATTAGCCAAGAAATCAATGGAACAGGGTATGTATGTGTTGTGTCCCCAGAGTCTCTCTTCAAGAGCCTAAGTATCAAGGCATGGAAAAACTTTAGGACATTGTTATGTATTTGCAATCTAGAGAGTATTCAATTGGTTGCTAAAAAATGGAAAGATATAGGCTGGCCAAAAAAAGCCATGTCATATGTTTGGTTGGGAGACATGTTGCATCAAAAGAGTTCAAATCTGATTCTGAGAAGGGTTGCCAACAATGTTGAAATTCCCAAAATTCTCAAGGGTGTGCATGATGATGTATGTGGTGATCATTTTGCTCATGATCTCACAGTGAAGAAAAATCTACAAATTGGATATATTTGGCCTAATATGCATGTCAATGTGCAGCATTGGTGTAGCATTGGTGTAGATCTTGTCATGCTTGTTGTGAGGCAGCTCAAGAACACAAGAAGGCCACTATAGCTCACCGACTCACCACCTTCAGAACACTCACAAGCACAAGGGGCACCACCAGCTTCTTTAGCTGGAAAGAAAATCAGTAAACAGACCAGATCTTTCCTCATATCCTTACTCCTTTACCCTCATCCATCCACCACCATCATACACCACAGGCTTAAATCAGAAAAGCAAGACACCTCTATTGCTTAATCTGCAATTCAATCAGCGGAGTACAGAGGGAATCTTACAATTGTTCAAACACAAACACAGAAAATAGTGATAGAAGCTTGTCGACGAGCTCCAGCCTGATCACATCAGCAGGCGAGCAATCACACAAAGACAAGTTCACAACTGCCACCACTTTTGTTATTAACACATCACACACTCCCTCTCATAGCTCACACAGCCTCACCAACCTTGCTCTTGTATCCAGCCCAGGCCACTAAAAGGAGACGGTGACTCCTTCTGCTTCAGCCATCACCAACTCATAAAGGCCACCCTTTCTGTTGCAACAAAAAACTTCAGCCAGGCCCTCCTTATTCAAGGTAGTTACCTCATACTAAACAACTATGCTAAACAGCCATGGTTAACAACTTCTCCCAACGACTGCCAACTTCACTCTCTCTCTCTTTTCTTGGTGAAGTTCCTCTCGCCAGCAAAAAAAGAAGAAAACCTGCCCATCTCTGTCTCTTGCTGCAATCCCTTTCGCTATCTCTACCCCAGTTGTTGTTTGGCGTCTTCTTTCCTCCACCGCTTCACTGCTATCGGTCGCTGATGACTTCTCTTCCTCCTCTTCTTCGCTACCAACCACTGCCACTTCCTTTACTGTGGCAACCCTTTCCTGTGGCGACCTCGTCCTCTGCTGCAATGGCCACCCTCCTCCTTATGCCTGGTTACGCTTCTCCTTATCCCTTTTTTCTGCAGCGCTTGTTAGCCCCTCTCCTTTTTTTTCCTCGGCGGTTTCATCTTTTTTTCTTCGAAGCGGCCCCCCTCCCTTTTCCTCGCTTCTTCGCCACCTTTCTAGATTTTCGAGCTGGCCGCCAGTGCTAGTTCCACATGGCCATACTATAATATTTATAGCCACCATGGTTATATTTTATATCATTCTTTAGCCTCAAAATGATGGCCATACATCCATCACAGCCGGTGCTATGCTCCAAATAACCATGTGCACCTATATGCTAAAAATGGAGTGTCCTCCTTGTATCCAAATTCAGCTCTAGATCTTTCGCATCCACTCCGGAAAAAAAAACACAACACACCAGTACCAGTTTACTGTAAAACCTCTCAACCTGTACATTTGCCGCCAGGGCATTCAGGGCAAAGTTTTATTGCAAACCATCCACACCATATGTACACTGACTCAAAACAGCTTTACAGAAAAAAACCTGACACTTGTCAAAAGTTGTAGCAGGTGCTATAAGACTTAACTAAATATGGACCAAGACAGTCTATTACAACTATGGGACCTTCTGAGAAATGGGACATAGATTCTATAGTGCCATTACCTAGGACTCAAAATGGGAAAGTATGTATTTTGCTTGGCGTAGATTACATGACTAGGTGGTTTGAAGCTATGTCTACTACCAGAATCACATGTAAGCTATTCACATATTTATCTACACTCATATTTATTACAGGTTTGGTGTTGGTTTAGAAATTGTATATGATAATGTTCTTGGATTTGTCGGGGAAGAGTTGGATGAAGCATTGAAAACTCTCAATATCAGACATAGACATGTGATTCTTTATTATCCTCAAAGCAATGCGCTAGTAGAGAAATTAATGGTATTGTATACAAACTTATCACTAATCTTGTTGAGGGTAATCTCCAAAGCATTGGGATAAGGCATTAACAGCTATGTTCTAGACTAGCATATGTACATTTCAACTTCCTATCTAACATAATTGTACTCCTAGACACTACCTAAAAGAGAAAAAGGGTTTCCAAAAAAATTTGCATAGCACATGCATTACAAGGATGAAAGATCAGTAGAAGGGTTCTTTGCAAGGACCTTATGAGTTGTTGTCTCATTGGACATCGCTAATCATAGGATATATTAAAACATGGACACGGGTGAGGAATCACAAATGCAACTAGATGATGTCTGTCCACACCTTGATTGATGTGCATGACAAACGTGGCTAGCTTGTCATAGTGCAATAAGTGTATGGGCATGGGATAAAGCACTCAAGTGGTAGGTCAGATGTAGCTAGAGAGGGTGTCTCTGTTGATGCTATCACATTTTTTCATGGCACCATAGGAGCCGGAGGCAAGGGTGAAGAGATACAATGTGCTGACATTGTTGAAAAAGAAAGGGGTTGTTGGAAAGATATCTTATTGTTTGCACCACCTATGTATAGCACCCGTGGAAAAGCACATGAAGTATTTGACAAGCTTCCAATCCTAGATGTAGTCACACTAGACAAAGTCACATGGACAACATTAATTATAGGGTATGTGGAACATGGGTATGGCAAAGAAGCACTCTAGTGTTTTGAAGAGATGTAACTTAGAGGGTGTCTCTCTAGATGTGTTACATTTGTGTGGAGCTTGAAAGCTTGTGGCGGCAAAGGGCCCATACGCAAGGGCTAAGAAATACATTCTCATAAAGGGGGTTTTAGGAAGAGACCTCGTTGTTTGTACCACGTTGATTGATTTGTTGGCATGATGCGGTTCACTTATCATAGTAGCACATGTATTTGACAAGCTCTCTGTTCACACATAGTCTTGTGGGGACCACTTGTTTTGAATAGAAACAATTGGAGGATGTGTCTCTAGATGCTTCGGATCATAGATAAGAGATAATAATTAAATATATTGCATATGCCAATTGGTAAATTTACACGTTGTTATTTGGCAGTGTACTTCTATATCAAAAAAGCCAAATAAAAAACTGAAAGGAAAATCTATTAAAAAATCTTCAGCCGCCCTCGCAGTCAAAATGGCGAGCTTGAGAAAAGAAATGGTGTAAGCAATGACTAAATTATAACTCGTAATCACAGTATAAATTTGGTAACCACCTTGGAACCAAACGACTAAAAAGTTACAAATTGTAATCTAATTTAGATTGATGATTACCATTTGGTAACTTTGCACTAGTAAAAAATTACCAAATGATAACTCACCTTTTAAGAAAAATTACCATTAGGGTTTTTCTATAAGCCTATATGATGCATGCTTAACAAGGCTCAAATTGATAACTTGAGGCTCACCAAGTAGAAATCACTATAATATCTTGAGGCTCACCAAGTAGAAATCACTATAATATCTTGCTATTTTTTCCAAGTTCTCTCAATAACTGATAGAAATAGCTTTAATTTTTTGAAACTCATACAACATCTAGCATGTATGAAAGAAATGAAGAGATATTTGGAAACTTTAAGATCTAGAAAATTACCAAATTGTAACTCAAAATTTGGAATATGTTACCAATGGTAATTTTATGAAAATCTCAAATTTATACTATGCCCGTAATATATGCGATGCCACGTTGGATTCACACATTGACCAGTCAGTTTCTATTGCTGACGTGGCTGTCTCGTCAACAGTCAATGCTTGAAAAAAAACGGCATTTTAGTGTATTTTTACCGGGCACAATTAAGGAAAACTCGTTGTAGCTCTCGTATATTGTATATTGTAGTTATAAAACCCGCATATAGTAAGATATTTGAAACAAAAATGGATAGATTTAAGATTTGTTCTTATTTTGATTGGTTGAAAGATATGTTTTTTTAAAGCACTGTCCCAAGTCCCCAAGGGTTGGCCTGTTAGAAATAATGCCCCAAACATGTGCTTGTTCTCCTAAGGTTGTTCTCACTTTATCTTATTAGTAAGAGTCAAATGATGGGGCACATTTTTACTTTAGCCTTTTATCCCTATTAAAGGACACAAGAGCCGCATTTTCCACTTGCCTAAATCCTCTCCGTCTTCCTTCATTCTCTCCACCTTTTTCCTTTAATCAAGGACACAATTGTGGGCTAGCTTTTGTACCTAAAGCCTATGAAAGGCTCTATGATTAATGGAAATAGATTGAGTCACTTTGCTTCATCACCATGATCTAGCGCTAGCATTGCTACGTTGTTCTATCTGCAAGCTTCATATTGCAATACAGTTCTATCATGGCTAATGTGCTTTATAATCCACCCTAGTAAGTCTTATACTAGCACATTATTTTGCTAATTCGCGTCGTCCCAAGTCTCGACTCCCAACGCGCACACACCTGACAAGATAGCTATCATTCGTTTTTCCATTTCTCTCCTTTGTTGGTATAGCCTTTGGCTCTAAAGTTCGCAAAAAAGAAGAAAAAAGCACTACGTACAACCTAGTCTCCTTGGTTTGCAAAACCAATGCCACTTATTTAAAGAATTAAACTCCTTTGAGAGGCATATTTGAATTTAACCCTTTGGACCTCATTAATTTCAAATATCTTGATTCTTCATTTGAAAACTAAATGATCGTGTTTATACCCACTTTATTCACCTTCTCTCTCTTTCCTCTTCTCTTACTTTTGTGCATCTCTCTCTCTCTCTCTCTCTCTCTCTCTCTCTCTCTCTCTCTCTCTCTCTCTCTCTCTCTCTCTCTCTCTCTCACACACACACACACACCTTTGGTCTTACTACAAGAACAAGCACCGTGAAAATCTTGCATCACCGCCCATGAAAATGCTTATTCTAATTGACAATCTCCTTTTCAACAACACTCTCAACGTTCAAACTTGTAGGAAACTTCTGTTTGTTTCATACCATGGCCATGTGTGCGATCTTGTGTGAAATGTCTCAGAAAGTTGCATCTATGTTTTCTTTTGCATCTTCCAATTCTTGGAGGAGGGAGGGGGGTTCCTCTTGTGTTTGAGCAAAGTAAATATTGATAAAAAATTACATAGTGTTTTTTGTATATATATATATATTAAAATTTGGATGATTTAAATAACAACAAGCTCAACATGAGCAAACATATTGTGGGTTAAACATAGTGTTTTTCATATACATATTAAAATTTGGCCAATTTTAATAGCAACAAGCTCAACATGAGCAAACGTATTGATGGGTTAAACTAGCTATGAGGAGTAAATTCATGAAATTTAATATTCCCGCATTATATAATAGAGCACATCCGTCAACCGCAAAAACAACACAAGGGTGGAGCATTGACAAAATGCCTTTCCAACACCCTCTCCACCCCTCAATCTCCACCACTAGGGGGACGACTTAGGGAGAGAGAGAAAGAGACGTTTTGATTAGACAGCCATGTTAGCAATAGAAACTGACTAGTTAATTTGTTGAATCCAACATGGCATTGTCCCTTGAAGTCAATAAAAAAGGCCCATAGTTTATAATTTATTGATTTCTTCAAACTAAGTGTTTCATGTTCCCACACACGGAACACATTTAGATACAATATCATTATATTATATGCATGAGCTTTTATATATATATATATATATAGCCATGGAATATCAACGAATGTAAGATCGAAGAAGCTTAGTTATAAAGCGAATTTGCTTAATGTTACAAAGCCAAACTGACCAGCCAAATTACTGGCTGTATCCTGTACTGCATTTGATTATTGATTCCCTCAATCCTCTGAGCAGCTTCTTCATAGCACCCTAATCAGCTGCTAATCACGCTTAAGTCTAACTTAGGCCACTTCAAAACAAACAAACTATACACCAGAACGGTGTAATGATTACAAGCGAGTAATTAATATTTATCAATCATTAAGCAAATATATATATATATATATTCGCACCAGAAAGCCACTATTTATAATCAGTTTTTGAGAGTACTTCGGATCGTAGATAAGAGATAATAATTAAAAATATAATACCAAATTGATAAATTTACACGTGTTGTTATTTGGCAGTGTGCTTCCATATCAAAAAAGCCAAAAAGAAATTAACTGAAAGGAAAATAAATCTTCAGTCGTCAGATGGCAGTCAAAAATGGCGAGCTTGAAAAAAGAAATGGCGTAAGCAATGAATAAATTATAACCCGCAACAGTGTTCGAAAAAAATAATTTTGCCAAAAAGTTAAAAACCTTCGTTAGAAATTTGGGAAATTATTAATTGAAGAATTTCTCAAATTTTGGAGGTTTTCCTTCTAACATTTCCCAAATTTTGCAGGTTTTTGTACCTTCAAGTTAAAAATTTGAAGGTAATTTTCAGAAGTTGCAGGTGCAAATTACACTAAACCCAGGTTTTTTTCGAACACTGACCCGCAACATATGCGATGCCACGTTGGATTCACACATTGGCCAGTCATCGTTCAAAACTCCATGCTAATGTATTTTTACCGGGCAGAATTAAGGAAAACTGGTTGTAGCCTTCGTATATTGTATATTGTAGTTATAAAACGGGCATATAGTAAGATATTTGACACAAAAACTGGATACATCTAAGAGTTGTCCTTATTTTGATTGGTTTAGATCTAAGAGTTGTCCTTATTTTGATTGGTTGAAAGATATGTTTTTTTAAAGCATTCCCAAGGAGGTTGGCTTCTTAGAAATAATGCCCCAAACATGTGCTTGTTCTCACTTTATCTCCTAAGTGTGCATATTAACAAATTCTATAAGTGTGCATAATATATTAATTCGTGCCCACTATTGTGGGCACGAATTAATATAGGTGAAGACCTTAGCTAAAGCTAAGGTGGAGAAGGAGGTGTCCCAACATTATGTAACAAGGTATTAACAAAAAAAGGATGTATATCGTTAGATGACATATCTGTAATAAGAGACCTACAAAAAAGATCACGACATAGTGCCCACGTTTTATTCAAACCAAAACACATGAAAAACATATGTCGCCGTAGAGACCATACAGATTATTTATTTACAAAAGAGTGGGCCAAAAGGATTGCACTACAGAAAGGCCTCGCCGCTCAGGTCGTGTCGTGGGGGGGGGACGGGTATGTAGTCTTCCCCTTCACTCACAGCTTTGAAGAATTCAGCGGCCCTCTCTTCAGAGGAGTTGATGTTGGAATCGACGTCTGATGGACTCTCCTCGACGAAGATAGGATTGGCTGGACCACCTGTTTGATCATTTGACAGATTGTTGGGCTGGTCCTCTAATTGTCCATCTTCTTGCTCTACGTGCTCATCGTTCCCTTGATTCTCATTGAGAAAGCACCTGGCAGCTTCCCCCTCTATGTAGTGATCTCGAAAGAAGACCTTTCTGATATCTGAGATATCAGCGAACTGCGGAGTTTTCAAACAGCTCGAGCTCTAGCGGAGTCCATGCCGTTCCCAGCTTTAGGGATTATCCATTGTACACTAGAGAAGTATTTTCCACTTCTCATCATCTTCAAGAGTGTGACGCCAAGAGTGACAGACCACTTATTGAGAATGTAGTTTTCCATGTACACGAAAGCCCGCTTGAAGACATTCACCGGTGTCAGGCATACCCGGTTTTTGAGGTCTCCCTGACCGAAGTGCACATACAGTGTCCTTTCTCTGGACATCTCATCTGCAGACAATTATGAGCATGAAAACGGAAATAAAGTTTGTGCAAATCCTTGAGACAGTAACCCACCATTCCCTCAAACGTGTGCATTTTAATTTGGCAAAGTGCTCGGCACATGACAATCGCTCTAGCGGGCTTCGTCACATTCCACATGAGGTGCTTCTTGTTGTACTAGCACATTGTTTTGCTAATTGGCCTCGTCCCAAGTCTCGACTCCCGACGCGCACACACCTGACAAGATAGCTATCATTCTTTTTTCCATTTCTCTCCTTCGTTGGTATAGCCTTTGGGGGATTTACCCTAGAAGTACTCAGGACTTTGTGGCAACAAACCAAGTTTGTGCTTTTTCTTTTCTGCAGCTGTATTAAGCATGCTAAGCTTCCGCTTCCACCTGTACACTGTCAAGCCACTTGCATTTCAAATTTAGTCAGGAGGGTAACAATACTCGGATTGGGCTTTGTAGGTACCACCTCTCATAGAGCTTACCCTAGAAGTACTCAGGACTCTATGGCAATAAGCCAAGTTTGTGCTTTTTCTTTTCTACACCTGTAGGAAGCATGCTAAGCTTCCTCGTCAAAGGAGAAGATACTGACAACCGAGAAATTCCTCGTGTCTTTGGTCTGATTTGTGTGTGTTGGCTCCTCTGACTCTCTAGCTTCTCAGCATCTACTTCTATTTTTCTAACCAGAGGTCGGTTGGATGAGCCAACTACCAGGTCTAGGTGGTTAACGAAATAGTTGACTAATCCAAGTGTGCGTATTGGATTTTGTCAACTTGACCACCTCCTTTCAAAACCATGAGACAAAAAATTTGTGCCCCACAGCTTGGTTCCATGGCTTATTTGGCACCATGGAGTTCAATCGCACTGAGCAGGATTGAATGTCATGGCCAGATAAGCCATGGAACCAAGCCGTTGGACATTCGGTTTGGAGTTAGGCGATGGCTATGATGTTTCTTCATCGCCATAGCCACTGCTCGGCCCTTCTTTCCCTTCACTTGTCTAGAAATATTCATAGTCTTATTTTGGAGCCACATGTCCATAGCTTGGTTCCATTAGCTGAGCACGATTGAACGCCATGACTAGATAAGCCATGAAACCAAGCCATTGGACATTCAGTTTGGAGGTAGGCGATTGGATGTGGTGTTTCTTCATCACCATAGCCATATCTCACATGTAGCAGGGTTATTAAAAGTGCTATTGTTGGATGGTGGAGAGTAAGAACCAACGCAGCTCTTGGAAGAAGAAATGACATTGGATAGCTCGTACTGAGAGTGGGGAGAGAGTCGTGCCCTCTACCTTTTTCTTGGGACTGATGTCGATCTTGAAAGGGGAATATTTCCCAAGACGTAGAGAGCTCTTCATTTCAAGAGAGAGCATAATACTATGAGAGAGAGAGAGAGAGAGAGAGAGACAGAGAGAGAGAGACAGAGAGAGAGAGAGAGAGAGAGAGAGCATGCCTTGCATTCACCCCGCTGCCCTCTCCCTTGCATCCTGCCGCTCTCTCTTGCACTGCCGCCTCACAATTGTGCACGGTGAGCACCCTCTCCCTTGCGTCCGCCAATCGCTCTCTCCTATGTTGTCGACTCACAGTTGTGCGTGGAGAGCAAAAACGTAGAGGTTTGATAAAACATACATAGATATATATAGATCCCAACACACACACACACACACACACACACACACACATATGCATACCTAATATACATACATACATACATATATATATATCCCCTCTTACATATATATGTATATACATAATACACACACACACACACACACACACACATATATATATATATAGATCCCCATAAATATATATATATATACACATACTATAATATATAATATACATACATAGATATGTGTGTGTGTGTGTGTATAAATCTTTCTTAAAAGGAGAACCTACATGAAATTAGACCAACCAGCCCTCCAGAAGTTCTCCTAGGTCAGATCAGACCACGTACATCCCTGATACTCAACCTATACACCATAGCTAACTTCTATTCGATACCCTTATGGCTTGAATCAACCCCAGCTACTAACTGCAATCTGACTATAACTTCATGCATTTCCTTATTCTTGAACCACTCTCAGATTTTGTACTCCAACCCTACAGACTTTCCTCTAGCATCCAAAAAGCTCAAGTACCTTGCCTTAGACCTCTCCTAAACCACTCACCAACACTCTGCTAACCTTCTAATGACTCCCACTTGACTGAATGCCAACTCAATCTGACACAGATGACACAACTGATTTAGTTGATCCACTCCAATTTCTTCACCCCTATGTCCTCTAACTCATCCAAACACTCAAGATCCTAGACAAATCCAACCAAATAGGCACATAAATCACTCCATTTGACCATAGCTGACAGCTATGATTGAATCCTTTGGCTAAATTGACTGACTAACTATCCTTCAACATGTGTATCCTCCAAGGGACCATTAGGGAAAAAGGGAGCTCATTTTGGGGCCCTGTAAGAAATTCACTATTTTTTGATTTATTTCTCTCCTAAAAGACCTCAAAAATAGTAAAATACGAAAACGTGGCTCAGAACTGTCAGTAAGGACTACCGAACTGTCAGTTCAGAAAGGAATAAGATAATCTTTTGTCTAGCTAACACGATTTTGCATTAAATATCTCCTTAGTTTTTTTTTTGTTTCCCAAAGATTCCGCATCTCTTTTGACAACGTGTGCAGGCCTCTCATAAAGAATCCATCACTGAACTTAATGATTGCATGGATACCGCCACACTTCCACGATTCATGTTACAAAAAGACTATGAGATTGACAAGCAAACTTTGCAACCTCAGAAGCACAAAAAATGGCCGATACTAGTGAGTCACAATCTCAGAAGAAGCGATTACACCATCTTCACATCGACTTAGAAGAACAATATGCTCCAGCACAAAAAAGGCAAAAGGATACGGTGCTGAATGCTCAACAATGGGAAAATATGAGAAGAGAAGGGCTTCAACATATTGACATATGGTGCGATGGAAGCATATATCGAAAATGTCTAGTAAAAAACTTTACACCTCCATTTGTCAATCCAACCACACTACTGAGGTTTGCGGGTGATGGACAAAATGGACTTCTTGGTTATATTTCAGCGCAGTCTGCATTTGCAGAAACATATAAAACAATGTACCTACAAGAAAAGGGGGCCACGATGCAAAAGATAGCCATTCATGCAAAATTGGAGCAGCAGTTTGCAGAATGAAATTGAGGAGCATTCAAAGAGTAAAAAAGAGTTGACAAGAGCAAGAAGGAAGAGAACCGTGCTTGGAGACAGACAACGAAGCAGGAAGATTAAAAACATTGCAAATTTGAAGGCTGGAACTGGTGGATGCAAGCGAAGAATTCAGGAAGCAAGGCTAGTTTGAAATTTTTCATTTTTTATTCTCAAAAAGGCTCTCAAATGACTATATCTATTTTGTCCATTAACGCAAATTAAGAATGGAGGTGTTGAATAATATAGGCATATTGTGTTGTTACTATAGGAAACTATTGGAGCCTGCAAAAGAAAATATGGATCCCAGCCTTCTTCCTGTTAAACAAATGAAAGGATTGCTTTCTTGTGGTGTAGCAAAAGGTTTGATTGAAGAAAAAAAATACAAAACAATCAAACGCAATGTTGTAGAGGACTTTATATCCAATAATCAAGTTGATGGCACTACAATCCAAGAGGCTCTTGATGTTAGTGGAGTTAGTAGGAAGGGATATAGTTCGATTTTCCATGCGATATCCTCAACTTTGAGAGATCAAAGGATTAAACGAGTTTTACTGTCAAATCCAGCAATCGTGTGGAGGATAAGAGGTCATTTGAATGAAAGTATAGATGAGTTTATTGGGCAATATATCTATATTGAAGAAATATTTCATGGTGGTAAAGGAACCACTGTTGTGTATGACCCTTGGAACAATATATTTGTAGATCTACAACAACTTCAAAGAAGAATGGTCGAGTTTTATGGAATAACATTTGAGGAGTGCAAACGCATTTTGAAATTTGTTATCAAACTGGATGAGTGTGAGGTTGTAAAGGAAAAGCAAATGGAAAGGATTACTATTACATTGATGAATGGAGCACTTGATACATCATTGATGACTGAAGCGAGTTCGAAGTATTTTAGTGTGCAGTCGGAGAAACACATATGGTGGTTAGGCTCGTTCTAGGTATGATCATTTTTTGTTTCGTACTTGATTTTAGTCATTGTTTTTAAGTCTTTTATAGTAAGATTTTTGTTTTCTATAATCACAGGTGAAGACAGAAGACCATGAAACACTAGATTGGGTGTTTCACCACACAGAAATACCAAGAATAATGAAAAGACAAGTGCAAGGAGAGAATTTCCATGTTGCAAGAGAAGGTTATTTTCAAGTAGAGTGGCACATGGCGGGGGATCTAAAAACACTTAAGTGCATGTATAACGTTAGTAAAGGAGGCAACTCAAAGTCTCCTTGTCTTTACTGCAAAGAATCAGCTCAAGTAATGGATTCCAAATGGTGGAAGAGAGCACCTAATAGAGATAAAGTTGACCCTGACTTCAAGGCCATTCTTGACATTCCACTATGTAATGTTCATATATGCACATTGCATGCTCTATGTCGAATTATTGAGAAATTGGTATTTTTGTATATTGGATTTGCTTGGAAACAACGTGCCGAAAAAAATAGAAAGGATGCTCTTCAAGCATTGGAAAAAGTGTTATCCAATATAGGTCTGCATGGAGGTGATGTTCATATTACAAAGGATTTTAAAAAGTCTACCAATGGCAAGGAGATACCAATCAAGCCCTCTATTGGTGGTGTTAAGGCAAGAAGATTCTTGTCTCGACCCAAACACAGTAGTCAGTAAGGCAAGGTAGAACAGTTTCAAGGATTAATTATGGATTGTGGAAGCAAGTCCATAATGCCATGAAAGATCATGAGGCAGATGGGGAAGCACGAAATGTGAAGGCAGAGGTGTAAAGGTCTCTTCTGTGATCCTCTTTTTTTTTATAACTTACTATGCATTCTTATGTTTGTGAAAACAGCATATCATCTACAACCACCTTCCCTATTTTGTCAAAAAGTATGGATGCCCAACAATTTGGTCTACCCAAGGCATGGAGAAGTCTCACTACATGGCACGTAATGCATTTTTCAGACACACACAACACTACGGAGGGAGTCAAAAGGCAAATAGTCTGAAGGAAGTCTTCCAATGGTTTTACCGAGGCATTCTACAGAGGCTGCATGCTAAAAGAAAAGTTGCTAGTTCCAAAGTCAAGATTGCTTTTATTCTAGCCCAAAAGCAAAGATGAAGACAAACTTTGGACAATTCAATGGCAGCAGAGAGACATAGACAATGGAGGGATTCGAAGATATTTACAAACCATAAATGGACAAGTAAACATGAATAGCGGTTTTTGTAACTTATTGGTGTTATGTCCACATGTTTTCAAACTCAATCAATAGATTTTTATTTTGTGGAACAAGTGACTCTTGGTGTTATGCCTATATGTTTTGAGACTCCATCAAAAGTATTTCTTTTGTGAAACATGTGATCTATATTAACAAGCATCAATACATCCATGAGCTACACACAAAAAATTCAATCAATACTACTTAATTATGCTAGACACACTATTGATCCTTACCCATATCAAAAGATTGAAGTGAGACAATAATACACAACTACAAAATATTTAAACACAAGATAAAGTATTTGATTTGAAGTAACAAGATCATACCTTCTTATTTTCATCAGCAACAACAAGAAGTTCATCTTTCCAAAGATTTATTCCTCTCCCCTCCAGTCCCCAACCTCTTCTTTAAGCTTTCCCTTGTATAGTGCTGAGAGATTTATAGCTTCCTCTGTGAGCTGGAAGGCAGCTTCATCTGGCTCTTGGAACTTTTTAGCCTCTTTGAAACAAATAGTAAGGGCCTCTGCAGGATCAAAAGTTGTTTCCAAAGCCAGTAGTGATGAATGGTCATCCTCTATGCCAACCTCCTTGTCAAGCCAGTAGTGATGAATGGTCATCCCCTATGCCAACCTCCTTGTCAAGCCTTGAAGCCTGGGCAATAAGGGAAATGGCATAGTCCTCCCTCAAATTGAACATACACTCTATATCATGGAGGAAAACATAATCTTTACCACCAATCAAGACACCTGGAAGCATGGTGTTTAGGGTTCACAAACACAACACGACTAGATACTACTGACACAGCAAAAACACCCCCATTAAGTAACACTAACTTCAATTCCCACATCAGGCTAAACATAAACTGAGCATAGAGAACACAAATTGAGTAGAAATTTGCTAAACAAGATAGAGAATAACAGAACAGAGCAGAAATACCATATCTGATTGATCAAGATAAGTCATACATTGCTTTCTCCTTCTTCTCTTAGTACTTGCTACTCACTACTTGAAAAAGACGACTACGAAGTCCCTATAAATAGGTGACTTCAGACAGTTTTAAACAGTTGTAACTAGAATGTCACAAGACATTAACAGATAATATCCGACTAACCAGATTATAACAAACTCCGACTGATCAATAATCCGACTGAGTAGAATTCCGACTGAGTAGAATTCCGACTGAGCAACAATCCGACTGAGCAAAGATACATATATCCGACTAAGCAGCTATTAGGTAAATATTAGGTATTCTATCTATAGTTCAACACATGGCACAGCCCGGTGGTTGATTTCAAGGAAATCGGACTTGAATTCACAATCCCTTGATCAGAAAAGACTGGCCACATGAGAAAATTGGATGCTGCTTCTTCAAATGTCAGGTACTACATCACTTTGCTGCTCAGCCTGCATCCCTTCAACAACTGGAACCTCCTTCAAAACCTCAGTCATCTCTGCTGATTTATCTTCCACTGAAGTCTCCACTGGCTGCTCACTCTGACTTGCTGTTTGCACACTTAAATTGATAATAGGTACTTCCACCTGAACTTCTAGGTCCTGAAAGATTTCCTCCACAGTCCTATCACTCTGAATCTTCACACTCTGCATCTCTTTCAGTTCCTGTACCTGCTGAATCCAATACTCACGTTCTTTCTTTAACTGTCCAACCTCTTCTATCAAACTTGCCTCATGCTGAGTGACAAACCCTGTTGTCATAACCTCATAGGGATAATTTATCATTGTTGACATCCTCTCCTTGATCATTCCCCAAGAATCCTGCATAGTGCTATGCATTTGTTGCTTCAGAATCTGTACATCCCCTTGTGCCATCAGCACTCCATTTACATCCAACTCTTCATTCATCAACATCTGTTTTTCCAACACCTGTAAAGGATGAAGTCTCAATTGCATTACTTCACTATCAACCTTCATTTCTGCATTATCTTTAGCCATTTTATCCAACTCGCGGATGTAACCCTATCATCCATTTTTGCTGTCCATTCCTTGAAAATTCCTAAAGACATCTTAACCTTAGCTATCTCCAATGCATGTTGTTCCACTAACTGAGCCTTTTCAGCAATATGCATCTCCTTTGTCTGCTTCAATTCCTCCTCAAGCTGCTTCACCTGCGCACTTTTATCCTGGTAATCATCTGAAGTTACTATCTCATTCAGAAGATGCTGCTGCTCAATCTTCTCCTGCTGACTCCCAATGAAATACTGAAGTTCCTTCAAATACTGCTGAGCAGTACTTACATCCTTCACTACACACCCTGGTTGATTCACCACCTGTGCTCCAAAGTCAAGTTTTGCAACTAACTTGGTTCCCCCCAATTCAAGTTTCCTCTTTTTGGACAGTGTGAAACTCTTCCCCAACATCTTGGGTGTTTGGGAACCTGATACATCAATCAAAGGCTGCACTTCTACATCCTCAACATACGGTTTTTTCGGAGCTCCATATATTACCTTAAAGGCCTCTGTCGGACTGTACCCAACTGTAAGCATACTCTGATACAGCTCCTTCTTGTCAGGTTCCAATTCATCACATTCCGACCTCTGCTCTACCACCTTCTCAGACTGCTGTTCTCTCTCTATTTTGCTGTATTTTTCTTTATCTGGCAACATAATCTCTCCCACTTCCACTTTCTGTGCATACTGAAACATTGCAGCTACATAAGCACTCAACCTGCTATTGGATTGTGTCTTTCTCTTATCCGACCCAAATATTTCTCCATGAAGCTTGTCAAATAACCAATGTGCCCAACTAACCTCCTCTCCTTTCTCTGCCCAAGACAATGGTGCATAATTTTCCTTTGACATGTAATCAAATTTGATAATAGAGCACAGTCTTTCAAGATACCATTTGAGCTGTTCCCTCCTAGCATAGTTAACATTCCTTAACATATAATACTGTCTACCCCCTTCTCTGGGACCAAACTCCTTTTTCAAGACTTCATCACGACATTTTGTGATCACAGTATCCGAAACATAGGGTAATTGAAATACTTCTGCAACCATTTCCACAGTAAGACTCACCTTTGAAGAAATTGCGCCTTTTGTTTTTCGGAGTATCTCCACCTGACTTTTAACATAGAAGTTATTTCTCCAGTCATCCCATGGCAAGCCTGCAAACTCCCGCAAACCGACCTGCTTCAACCATGTTGCATTCGCGGGTGCTGCCTTGTCAAGCTCGACTTTGAAATCTGTGTAGGGATCCATCAGCGACTGTGTAAGTTTGCCGGTAGACAACGGTGTAGGAACCTCATCGTCTTCCTCAGCCGCACGCTCCTCTTCCTCAGAGCTGCTAACCTCAACTCTCATGGGTGCTCCCTTCCTTCGAAGCCTCTTCTTCAGAACATCCCTCTGCTCGTCCTCCGCTGGTGGTTGCATGCCTGCAGAGCTCTTAGCTTTCGGCATGGTGATGGGCGAGTGCAAGGAGAGCGCAGAGAAAATGCGTGAATGGTCTTGCATGGATGCTGGAAAGAAAGGACCTCGCACACTCTGGTACGCGCGAAAAGTGCGATCAAACTCCGGCTGCCTCGAAATGATATTCTCCGTAAGTGTCCACTCACCACTCAAATCAAGGCACCATGCAAAATTTTGAAAATTTTCAAAAACTCCGACTATCTGAGATCCGACCCAGCAAAATCCGACTGAGTCCGAATCCGATGCAGACCCATATCCCTGTATTGTCGGACTTTCTTCTGGATCTATTTTCACCTGTGCTACCTGTATCAATGCTGAACTTGCCCAATCCAAATGTGGTGGTGTGCCTTGAAACTTTTTCAACCTGAACCCATTAATTGGTTTCTCAACCCTAGTTCCAAAAACATCAGCCACAATAAAGGTTCCTTGCCCCAGATCTTCAACAATTTGATAAGGCCCTTTGTATCTCAGTGTTAGCTTACCAGGATGAGGTCCCAACCTGGAATTGTACACCATCACCCAATCACCAACCTGAAACACCTTAAATTTGACATTCATAGTCACCCAAGCCTGTCTTCTTCTTTGAATCACCTCAGTGATGTAAGAACTAACTAATCTGTCCTCCTCCAACTGCATCAAATACCTGCTCCTGTACTTCACTGACAAACTTGGAGACATTTTCTCAGCAGTTACTCTTAAACTTGGTACCACAAATTCCATAGGCACAACTGCTTCTAATCCATATACCAACCTGAATGGTGTCATCCCTGTGGTAACTTTAAAAGCTGTTCTATAAGACCACAAAGCAGAGTCCAGCTTTAAGTCCCAATCTTTCTGGTTATCCTGCACAATCTTCTTGAGGATCCTTACCAATGTCTTATTGGTACTCTCAGCTTGTCCATTGGCCTGGGGATGATAAGCTGTAGACTTTTTGTGCATAATCATATGAGTTCTTGTTAGTTCAGAAACTACATCATTCAGAAAGTGAGTTCCCCTATCACTGACCAATTCTACAGGACACCCAAACCTGGTCATGATGTTGTGATACAAGAACTTGGCAACACTTGCAGCCTTGTTATCCTTCAGAGCTACAGCCTCAGCCCATTTTGTACAATAATCAGTAGCAACAAGGATATACCTGTTACCTCTTGGAGTTGTTGGCTTGACAGGTCCCACAAAATCAATTCCCCACTTCTGAAATGGTTCCAAAGGCAAAATAGGATGATCTGATATCCTATCTGAATTATCTGGCTGTCCAAGCTTTTGACAAATCACACATCTCTTGGCATATTCATGGGCATCTTTCAAAACTGTAGGCCACCACAAACCAGCCTGCAATATTTTCTTTCCTGTAATATCCCCTGAGAAATGTCCTCCTGCTGTTCCGGAATGTGCTTCCTGAATTACTACCTTCTGCTCATACTCAGGTACACATCTTCTTATCACCTGGTCAATTCCCTTTTTGTACAATGCTCCAGCAATCACTAAGAATGGTCTACTCTTCAAAGCAAACTTCCTTCTCTGATCTGGAGTAAATTTTACTGGCATAAATCCCTCAGTTAAAAAGGTCAAAAACTGATCATACCAGGAATCCGACTCAGCAGCCTGAACCTCAAACAATGGGGCATCTGGTAGATCATCATCCACCCCACTTGGTGCTTCTCCAGTTTCCAACCTGCTAAAATAATCAGCAATAGCATGCTCTTTCCCTGGAGTATGGACAATCACAAAGTCAAACTCCTGTAACAAAAGCATCCACCTGGCTAATCTTCCTGTCAACAATGGCTTCTTAATCAGATACAGCAGGGCTTGGTGATCCACATGAAATATTACCCTGTTCCCCAACAAATAATGCCTAAATTTATTCAAGGAATATACCATCCCCAAAGCTTCTCTTTCAGTCACAGCATAATTCCTTTCTGCAGATGATAATATCCGACTGGCATAAAATACTGGCCTGTACCATCCTTTCACCTTCTCCTGCATCAGAATTGCCCCTACTGCTACATCTGAGGCATCAACAAGAATATGGAAAGGTAGAGTCCAATCTGGTGGCTGCAACACTGGTGCAACAGCTACCATCTTCTTCAACAATTGAAATGCCTTCTCTTGAGGCTCAGCCCACACAAAAGGTACATCCTTCTTAGTTAAATGGGTCAATGGTGCACAAATATTGGCTAAATATCTGAGGTACCTGGCATGCCATTTAATCTGACCCACAAACCTCATTACTTCCTTCACATTAGTAGGAGACTTTGCTGTTTGAATAGCCTCAACCTTCTTCACATCAATTGCCATGCCTTCCTGTGAGATCACATGGCCCAACAAAATCCCACTCTTGACAGCAATCACACTCTTGAAAGGGTTCAAGACCAGTCTGAACTGCCTACACCTCTCCAAACACAACTTCAGATGCATCAGATGTAAGTCCTTCTTACCAAAAACAGAGAAATCATCAACAAATACTCTCATGAAGTCTTGTAAATGTGGCTCAAAAACCTTATGTGCCACATAATTGAAGGATGGTGGTCCATTTTTCAAACCAAAACTCATGACAGTAAAATCATATGCACCAAACTCAGTAATGAAAGCAGTCTTATGCTGATCCTCCTCAGCAACACTAATCTGATTGTAACCTGAAAAGCCATCCAGAAAGCTATACATTTCATGACCTGCTACAGCATCTAACACTGCATCACAAAATGGCATTGGAAAAGGATCTGTTATGGTTGCTGCATTGAGTTTCCTGTAATCAACACATACTCTCAGCTTCCCATTTTTCTTAGGCACCACAATGATTGGAGATAACCATGTCACCTGGCTCACAGGTTTAATGAACCCTACTGCTAACAACTTATCTATTTCTTCCTTCACCTGTAATGCAAAATTTGGATTCATCCTATACCTTTGCTGCACCACTGGAACTGCATCTGTTCTTAAATTAATCCGATGCTGATGTAATGCAGGATCTATACCCTTGACCTGAGAATACTCCCAAGCAAAGACATCTATATAGTCCTGTAACAACTGCAAAAGATCCTCCAAAAATTGTCCTTCCACCTGCACACTTACTTTCACCATCCTTGGTGCTGCATCTGTACCCAAATTCAATTCCTTAAGATCATCTTCTTTAACCCGATTGGACGTGCCATACCCATACTTCTTGTCATAAATCCTTACAGCCATCTCTCCTGCCTCCTTTTGCTCTTGGTCCATCTGTTGCTTGGTAGCAATCTCAGTTTGCTGTTCCAGCAACTGTCTGAATACTGTCCCTTCAATCTCTTGACCTGGCAAGAACTCAGACTCTTCCTGAGTCTGATATTCCACAGGCTGCAATATTCTCTCTACATCAACATCAAATAGTGGCACCACTGTTGGATTAGCCATTAAAAACTGTTCCTCCTCATCATCTTCTATTTCTGCAGCAAGATTAATTGTCTGTGCAAACAATGGCTTTTCTTTAAGAGACATATTTCTCTTACCCTGCATGGTTACAGTAATCTTCTTTTTCCCCTTGGTCAGAACCACCACATTCAATCCCCAATCCTGTTTAACTTTAGCCATTCTAAACCAAGGCCTACCCAGTAACATTTCATAAGGTGATAGTGATTCTGACATTCTGATTACCACAAAATTTACCAAAAATCCCATACCTGCAACTTCAATTTCTTGCTGCTTCAAAATTCCCAATGGTTGCACCCTGGTTTGATCTGCCATTTTCACCTGAAATGGTGCTGGGGCTAAATTTGCTGCACCCATTTCTTTGTATACACTTTCAGGGAGAATGTTAACCCCTGATCCTCCATCCAAAAGAACTTCATCAAAAACCCTGCCCTGGTACTCAACCTTAATGACAGGAACCACAAAGTCAACATCTGCTGGATCAATGCTATTAACTGCTGGAACCAAAGTCGGATTATCTCCTGACTGCTGATCCTGAAGTCTTTTAAGCAAGCTTTTCTTAAATGCTGGAACCAAAGCTAACAACTGATCTAATGACAATTGCAAGGGAGAATTTATGAGTACCTCAAACCAATCTTTATCCCTTTCATCCTTCATCTTCACATTACTTTCGGACTGATGCAGAACTAACTCTTCTTCATCCTCCAACTCCGATTCTTCTTGCTTGTCCTGATTCTTCAAAATTCTTCTTTGTACCTGGTCCCTGATGCCTTTTTGTTCCTTCCAATCAATTGGTCCTTTCTGTTTAGACCTGGTAACAGCCAATACCTCAATATCCTCAATACCTTCAGTATCCTCAGTATGCTTTTTGCTTTGCTGCTCAGGTATGTTTTGACCTTGCTGGAGCTGTACCTGTTCATCTTCTAATTGAATCATGATTACATTTGCTTGAGCTGCTGGTTGATTCTGTGGTTGCTGCTGCCCCTGCTGGTTATTCTGATTATACCTAAGCACTGGGACACCTTTTTCTTCTCTATGTTTTACCCATAAGGCACAATTTGGCCCTATCCAATGATCTGGTGCTGAACAATAAACACAAGGCATGACTCGTGCCTGTCTTCCTTCATTGTTTTCCTGTTCCCTTAATGGTGGTCTATCAGTTCTTGCTCTCTGAAATCCTCCTCTGCCCCGAATTGGAACAGCCTGGTTTACTGCAACCTCACCCCTGCCTCTTCCTGCATAAGGTGTAGTCTGACCCCTGTTCTTGGGATTATACCAACATAAAGCTGTCGTATGCCCATCCTTGTCACAAATTTCACAGAACTTCTTTTCTTTTGGTGCTGCAACAGAATAACCTATCTTTCTCAATTTACTTACCAAATCCTCCTCTTTGGATTGCTTTGCTTTGGTCTTGTGCTTTTTTTTTGTCTTCACCTCTTCTTCCTCACTGTCGGATCCTGCTTCTGAATCCTCCTGCTCAGAATCTGATGCTGACTCTGGCTGATCATCTGAATCCGAATCATTTTTTCTGGTGTGTTTGCCCTTGCCGCTTCCAAGTCTTTTCTCTACTCTAGCAGCTGCAATAACCAAATCATTAATTCCACCGGCAATATCAATGCTAGCCACTGCATTTTTCAGCCCACTTCTCAATCCTTTCAGAAAATAACCAGCCAGCATCTCATTGGTGGGTCTCTCATTTCCTTGTAACCTTTCAACCAGAATTCTGAATTTCTGAGCATAGTCCTCTACAAGCATCTTCTTTTGTCTGATGTCTCGGAGTTTTCTTAAAATGTCTGTTGGAGTCTTTTCCCTCCTGAATCTCTGTAAAAAAGCTATTCTAAGATCATCATATGTTGGGAAGTGTGGTATGCCATATTGGCTAAACCAACTCATGGCCTTCCCTTCTAGAGTTGCTGCAAATTGCTGCAATTTAACTGCATCATTGTACAACACAGTATAACCATTTGCTTCCCATTTTGTCTCAAACTGAGCTACATGACAATCAGCATCCTCCTTAGATCCTCCACTGAATTTAGCTGCTTTCACCCTAGGGTTGGGTAGTTGTTGAGCCATGGGATGGGGCTGAGGTGGTTTCCTAGGTCTTTGCCTGGTAGCCCCCCTTAATGGGTTGAACTGAAGACTCCTTCTAACTCCTGCAGACCTTCCTGTCAGGATTAGGGCGCCTAGAAGTCCCCCCACTAGCCTCCTCTCTGGTGCAACTGAACTTTCCCCCCCTTGGCCTACAACAATTTCTTCAGGGATTTGGTGTTCCTGATCATCTTCACCCTCGTCAGCATAATGAAACGGGTCAGGGTTACCAATTCGGGCCTGAGCCCTGGTATAGTAAACCCTTCCTACTCTTTTGTCCCCCTCTGACATTCATCTCCCTTCTCGTAACAGAACGGGACCAGCACGATCGCCAATGTGTTTAGGGTTCACAAACACAACACGACTAGATACTACTGACACAGCAAAAACACCCCCATTAAGTAACACTAACTTCAATTCCCACATCAGGCTAAACATAAACTGAGCATAGAGAACACAAATTGAGTAGAAATTTGCTAAACAAGATAGAGAATAACAGAACAGAGCAGAAATACCATATCTGATTGATCAAGATAAGTCATACATTGCTTTCTCCTTCTTCTCTTAGTACTTGCTACTCACTACTTGAAAAAGACGACTACGAAGTCCCTATAAATAGGTGACTTCAGACAGTTTTAAACAGTTGTAACTAGAATGTCACAAGACATTAACAGATAATATCCGACTAACCAGATTATAACAAACTCCGACTGATCAATAATCCGACTGAGTAGAATTCCGACTGAGTAGAATTCCGACTGAGCAACAATCCGACTGAGCAAAGATACATATATCCGACTAAGCAGCTATTAGGTAAATATTAGGTATTCTATCTATAGTTCAACACATGGGCACTGCATAGTTGCTGCTCTGAACATCAAAATCTTCAACTGGCTATGCTGCCCTAAGAGTTTCAGTACCTCAGTTGAACAAGGTCAAGAGCAGCCACTTGCAGCCCCTCATCCTGGAGGTTGATATCTTCTTCCTGCTCTGCCATTTCTGTTGCCACAAGAACATCCTCTTTTTCCTCTGCTCTACAGATGTGTCTTCTTCTTCCTGCCCTTGCTCTTCTAGAGAGTGCTGATGGAAGACAATGTACATAAGGAATGCCATGGTTTCCTCAAGCACTCTACACTTTCTGGTGTGTAAGTTACAGCAGCTGAATTTATATTCCTCAGGCAGGTTGTCAAATCTTCTATTCACATGGAGACAATATGATTTATATGCACAAAGACCTTTTCACCTTCCACAATTCTTCTTGCCTCTTGAAGGTATCCCAATGGTCTAAAAGAAAATCTCTGTGATGCTCCAGTACAGAGCTCATAGTGAACTCCCTGTTGAAAATACTATGGTATATGTGGAAGTTCCTCTGAGCCTTGCACTTGTGAAGAAAGTCAAATAGGAGCAAATCTGGAGATTTGTCCTCTTCTGGTTCCTTTTGTTTTGAAAGGGAAGACTCAGCTTTCTGCTCCAGTCTCTTGCTTTTGCCTGAACAAAAATTTATATATCATGAATTCTATATGTTGACATATGCAATCAGGGAATGTATAGGATATCACCAAACAACTCTCTTCATGAGCACACATGACTCACCTGGTGATTGCTGTGGTCTAAGTATAGCAGCAGAAAAGTCTAGCTTCCTCTTGAAAGAGGGGCCTGAGAATCAACTGTTCCAAAGCAAAAACTTTTCTCATCATCAAGGAAGAAATCCCCAGGGCCAAAGAAAGCAAAACAATGAGGAAGAAGTGAAAACCAGAAGGGACACAGGAATTTGCAAGAAAACGCGATGTAGGGTCATTTGGAAAATGTCAAGTACTCTCCTCGCATTTTGTTGCAAATTCTCCATTTCTATTGATATCCATCTCCAATCAAATGCTAGGATCATCTCACAGTGTCCTGGACAGTAGATGATACTAGGAAGAATTCCCCAGGGCCAGAGAGAGCAAAACAATGAGGAAGAAATGAAAACCAAAACTAATATAAGAATTTGTAGGAAAACGCGATATAGGGCCATTTGGAAATGTTAAGCACTCTCCTCGCATTTTGTTGCAAACTTCTAGGTCCTATTGATATCCATCTCCAATCAAATCCTAGGGTGATGTACCAGATTCCTGGGCAATAAGATTCAAGAATTTTATGGATGGAAGAAATATATATCAAAAAACATTGAAAAGAATATAGATCTCTGACCTTTCTTTTCCTTTTCCATGCTGTTGGAGTTGCACTGGTGATTCTTCTGCTCTCTTCCAAACTTGAGCTGCAGCCTAGGTAACCTAGAGATCTGGCAGTGGTAGTAGTCTTCAGGCAGGTTGCAGTCTGGTTGGATGGAGTGTGTTGGGTAGGAAGGGATCAGAGGGGAAAGGAAAAGGATGATGGGAGGGTGCTGGCAGGGATGAAAGACGGGGAGGGAAGAGTGTTTATGGATCTGATTATGAAATCATGATTGGCACAAGTTCCAAGGCAAAAAGTGCCATTCACACCTGCCAAGTTTCAAACTCCAAGAGATCTGGGTCCCATCCACACGTGTGAAAAAACGACTCCATTCCACACGTGTGGTATTTATTAGCTGCTTTGTTTGTATTTTGCACTAATCTTTTCCCTCCTGTTTAATCTCTCCTGTCTAGGCCCTCTCCTCTCAGCTCTCTTGCCTCTCTACCTCCCTACTCTGCACCATCAGCATCCTGACCAGCAGCACAGGTTCATCCCCAGCACAGGGTACTCATCACCAGCACAGCACACCTATAGATAGCTTCCAGGTCAATAAGACTCTCTATATCCTTTTCTTCTTGTTTAATAGTATATTAGGATAAGGTACTGAGTGATGTGATATAGCTTAGATATTAGAATAAATATTATATGCATTCCTTAGCTTTTTCCACTACAACCACAAGCAGGAAGACTTTTGAATTGGGCTGGTTGAGTGAGAGATTGATCACTTCTTGCCTTCCATAGACTCAATCCATCTTGCACCAAGTTGCAAACACAGTGGAATGACTGAAGGCATGTTCCAGTATGCTGCCTCATGAATTTGCAAGAAAACGCGAGGAGAAGGCTTTAGGAATTTCAAACAACCCAAATCGCATTTTGTTACAAATATAAAACTGTTGCTTCATCCACCCCTATCATTGTGATTTTGTGTCTTTCTAAGCTATCCAAGGCTGTACAAGGGGGGGTAATGTCACGTAGGCTGTAACGCCTATGATCGATGGCGGGCAGACCAGATGGCCAGATGGGGCTTTAGCATCAACGCCTTGGCCGGAGCGCTGAGGATGTGGCCATCCGGGTTCAGTGGGAGAGGACGCCCATGGAGAGTCATGGGCGGCCAGCAGGCTAGTGTGGACGGCAGGCCACACACTATATAGCCTGGGGGATGAGGGGAAATCCTCATTCTTCCTCTATGGCTGGGTGGTGAACCAGAGGCCATCCCCTCCTGTTGTAATGCCCGTAGTGGTATTACGATAATCTAACAAGTATGGTCACAAATTCATCCTCCCTTATGCACCGTCTGAACACATTGTCTTTGCCCAGTCTATACAACTCTCTGGCAATCAATTGATATGGTGTTGCAAGTTTGATAAGCCTTCGCATCTTATCCTTATTTAAGGGTACGTCCTAAGGGAAGCCATAAGCCAAATACTCTGAGATCTCTTCACTCCACTCTGGTACCATATCCAATTTGAATAGACAAGCATCAGGGAGGTCATCGTCGACACCAGTTTGCTGGTTCTCCATTTGGAAATCTGGACAGGTGGTCGGCCAACACATGTTGTGTTCCCTTCCTTATCGTGACAGCAAAGTCAAATTCCAACAACAATAGTAGCCAACGTGTGATTCTTCCTGTGGTGCAAGGTTTATTCACTAGATATAGCAAAGCTTGATGGTCTACCAAAAAAAAATTTGTTAGCCAAGAGATAATGTCGTTATTTCTTTACTACGTAGACCATGGCCAATCCTTCTCTTTCGGTAGTGGTGTAGTTCACCTCTGCACCATTCAATTGACTAGCAAAGCAAACTGGATAGTCCAACTTGAATTCACCAGGTTAGGCTAGCACGCAAACAATTGCAAAAAAATGTTGTGCACATCAATCTTTGAAAGGTTGCCGGGGCATTTGTAAGACCGAACGGCATGACCTTGTAAAGCAAATGTTCCCCACATGGTATTGAAGGCAGTCTTATGTTGGTCTTTTGGTGCTATGGACACCTGTACCCTGAAAACCCATCCAAGAAGCTGTACGCTTGCCTTCCAGCCACTCTTTCCAGGACATATTCGGTATACGGTAATGGGTAATAGTCCTTTCAAGTGGTTGCATTTACTTTCTTAAGATCGACACATACTCTCAATTTTCCATTCTTTTTAGGCACTATCACAATGGGTGATAACCAATCTGTATGTTCGATCTCATAGATAAAGTCAGCAGCACAATGAGCTTATCAATTTCCTCCATTACCATTGCGAGTCTGCGTACTTTGGATTCATCTGGTATGGTTTTTGCCTGGCAAGCCGTGATCCTTCCATAATTGGAATTGTATGTTGTACCACCTCAGGTGGTACCCCTTTCATTTCCTTATAGTTCCAAGCAAAACAATCCTTGTATTCCTTGAGAAGAGCAATAAGCTCTACTTCCTCTGTAGAGGTCAAATCCTTGGCAATATATACGGGCCTTGCTTCTTCCCCTAATTCCACAATATCAACCTCCTTGACTTCTGCTGGGCCATTGTATGATGTCGATAGCCCTTCCTCTTTTACCCTAGTGGCTGTTAACTGGACCACTCTTCGATCATCAATTGTATAGTTCTTGAAATGGTTAGGCGCACTGAGAGTACATTCATTTAGTCATTGTCTTTTTTGGTATTTTCCATGATTTTCTTGGCCTCACATTCTGCCTCTGCCAAGGCTTTGTTGCATTTTCGGCATCCCGTTTTTGTAAGTTTGGGTGTATCAGTTTCCATAAGGGTGATTTTCTCTAGATTCCTCCCTTCCAACGATATTTTACTCAACTCTTCGCCCCAATCCTTGGAGAATTCATCATGTACCCTTGTAGCCTCAAGGTATCTCAACCATTGGGCATCCGTTGGTTTGCTTCGTAGTAATGCATTTCGTCGGCTATACCATTTTTGTCTCCACCATTGACTGATGCACTGAGTGTGCTGGTTCGAATTTGCGCCATGGTACCTTCTATACTTGATGTCTCCTCCCCATCCATGGTTTGCTAATCAACCATGCAGATAGAAGTCGTAGGGATGTTTCCAGATTCCAAATATTGGGTTCCCTTAGGTTGCATCACATCAATTGTGGCCAACACATGCATCTCACAAAAATTTGGGGGAGGTAGTGATGCATACATCTCCGTATCCTCCTCATCCGTGGTTTCCCCCTCTATGGGTTGGCATATCTATAGGTATGTGGTTTGCTTCATTTGGTGATAGAATCGTTACCGAACAATTGCCCTTCCATGGGGTGTGCCTTCCATGCTCTTAGATCAATCTTCAATGTTTATGAGTCCCTGCGTACATATACATGATCCAAAGCCCAATCATGCACCAATTCCCTCATGAAAGGTCATCCCAATATTACGTCATATGTATCAGGTTGGTGCAGAAAGTCCATGACCCCACAAATGTATAACGATATTAAAATGTAAAGAGTCTGAACTTCACATTTTCCAAGAGCCCAATGGGTCTCAAAGATGTTCCATCAGCCATCTTAAACGATTAGATCTGCTCTTTTTAGATCCGGCTTCCCCCAATTTTCCCAGCAATATTTGGTAATGATGCTAACACTTGCCTCGCCATCCAGGATGGCCAATTCCTGGTATCCATTATGATGAGTCGGAATGATAGCGTTCGTGTCATCACTCTCATAGTAGCATCCCAATTGGTTAACTGGTATCTTAACCACTCTCGTTTCCTTTGTATGCCTCAAGGGTCTTTCTACAAAGGGTGGCAAAGCCTCATCCATATTCTCCGCTGGCCTTAGACCTCCTTTGACCCATTCTTTTACATCTGTTCATAGGGTGGGGAATTGCGTAACAACTGACCCAAGGGCATTTGGATAGGCGTGGATAACACAGCTACTAGGCTTCCTATATCCATGGGTTCCTTAGATATAGAGTGTTCTTCCCATCGAGGTGTCTCGTATTCTTCCATGGAGAAGGAATGAATGGACCCCCCCAACTCATTTTCCTCGAACATTCTACTCATTGTGTTTGTTTGGGAGTCTGCTTCAGTTCCTTCTGAAATCGGGGTGGGTAGGTAAAAGTCCTATTGTGGGGTGGTACATCCAGTGGATAGATGGTATCGCTTACTCGGCTGGCCCTAGGCTTGAATGGCTGGCCCTAGGCTTAGTTTCATGAATTTGTTGGTACTTTTCAACTAGGGTCTTGGCATCTTCTAACTTCCTTATTTCTTCGTCAACATTAGGATATTCACCAACCCCCTTTGGGGTTGCTGGTTGTTCACCTTGTTTTCCCAGGTCTAACCCTTCGAGAGATTGATCCCTTGACCCCCCTCTTCCTTTGATTGTGTAGATCCGGTATCAATAGTATCTTCTTCGGATCCATCTCAGATTGTAACTCGCATGTTCCCCTTTCCTAATTTCTTCACTCTTCTCCTCTACGACTAGATTTAGAAATAGTAACATCTGCCCACGTTCGTCCGTTGTCACCTAACTGAGCTTGAGCTCAAGTTAGGACATTAAGTGGTGTGATCTTCCCAGATTGTACACTAATGGTTCGAATGGTGGTCTGATTAGTAGTAGAAGTTGAACCACTTGCTCGGTAGGGAGAATCTTTGATCAGATGATCAATTCCACACTTAGTGCAAGTGAGCATTGGCATGTCATTGGGTGTGGTCTCACCACTTGTTGTGGCTGGTGTGTATGAGTCATTCTTATTTGGGCATTCAGCTACTCGATGTGCCCCACCACAGCCATAGCATTGTAAAGGTCCTCTTCTCAGATTTGAGTTGATTTCTTTGCCCTTCGAATGTATCATGGTTTGAAACACAGGTACTAGCTTGTTATTCTGTATAGGACATAATAATTTGGCATGACCTCACCATATCCTCATAGTATTCCCCTCAAAATTATAGTTCCTGCACTAGTTCAATATCTTCTGATGGCTCTTCAATCACTACTTGATTGATCTTGTGGTTGTGCTCCTGTGGTGGTAGAACTGGTGGTGGCAAGGGCGAAATTTCTTGTACCCGAAACATCCCCCTAGGTAAGTAAGAAGGGTTGGGTTGTACAGTAGTGGTGGCAGTGGTTTGCACAGGTGGTGCCAGCAAGGCCAGTGGGGCTCTATTTGGTTGCAGTTGTGCTATATTTTGAAACCTTAGAAATCTACACGATGATGTGTCATGATTGCCCAATTTTACACAATGTGCACAGTACAGTAATGGTCTTGCCCTTAATTGTGGGCATTCAGTGGTGGTACGGTTTAGTCTGCACATGGAGCACCACACCAGTTCCCTGTTTGTTGCGGGGAGGTAAAGGTGACTATGCCCATGGCCCGACATCTCTCTTCCTTCCCTTACCTTTAATTTCTCCAATATGGCATTATTGAGCTCATCCCCACAGTCATATGTCTGACTTGTTTTCTTTGAGTTCCAATTTCTTGATGACTCGAGACACGCAAAGTCGTGGTTGTTGCTGCCGATGTTCTAACATCCTTAGGTTGTGGCAATTCTAACATGTTATCTTCGTATTCGATTGCCAATTTGCAGCATGCATCAAGGGTAGCTGGCCAGGCTAGTACCAAGTAATCATGCATTTTATGGTCTCTAACCCCTCTCCTAAAACAAGGTAACAATTGATCATCTGTCTCAATCTTTCTCGAATTTTGCATCTTGAATTCAAGTGTTTGAGGCGAGAAACATAGTCTCTCAGAGACTCATCTTCCTTCTGTTTGATGTTATGTAGTTGGCCACAGGGCTCCACCTATCACCACTACGTGCAAAGCTGGGCACAAAAATATTTTTCAACCTGGTGTGAAGTTAACCTTGTCCTTAGGCTTAAGGGTTCTTAACCACTAATGAGCTTTTTCTTCTAAGGTCAGCGAAAAAGCATGTATCATGGTCACATCACTGACTAGTCCGCAGGTTTCACATGTGGATTCAAAAATCTCTACATGCTGGATAGGATAAGGTGGATAGGATCTCCATCCCTAGAGAATTTTTGGACAAGTTTTGAGATGATATGGGGTTTCATCTGGGAAGGTCGAGGTTCTAGAGTAGAACCTAATTCCCTGACCATCCACCTACCCATCTCTGCAATATTTAATAAGTCTGTCCTTGTGGCTCCATTAAGGTCCATGGCTGGATCGTTTCTAGGTCTTTGGGGGGAATTGCTCTCCCCTTAGACCTCGTCCCCTACCCATATTGGCTCTTCTTGGTATCTCAAGTTCGTGGACTTGTCCGATTGTGGTATCCTGGTGGGATTCCCCAATAGTAGCCTCTGTGCATCTTTGTGTAATTAAGAGCTCCATATCTTGTAAGAATGTAGGGTGATTTATCATTAGCTCTATGACATCCTTCTTGGTATAGAGCTGGTCCTCAACTTCTACAGCCTATTTGGTTATGTTACCCTCTTCTTCTCTGGTTGTAACCCCTTCCTCCATTCTAGATTCCTCATTGATGGGTTCTCGAAATATCCCCATCGCCTCTACCTGTAGCAATTTTAGATTCCTTTCCTCGTGAGATTAGAGATGGTTAACATCATCTGTCTCCTTTCTCTCAGCTCTTGTCCTATGAGTATCAAGCTCTTGTTCCCTTAAGCTCACTTCTCGGAGTTGTCATTCCACCTCACTTCGTTGGAAGTCCAATTCCATTTCCTCGTGGTGGGAAAGAATATTTGACGCGTCGTAACTGCACTTTCCATATCTCATCTAATTCGAGGGGTGCCAGTATTTGACAGCCTAGAATTCAACGTCTGGAATGGCCCTTCTTGTCTTGGATCGAGTCAAGCGCTCGTTGACATCGCGGACCCATGCCCGCAGATTGTGCTTCTTCATCATGACTGGTTTGGAGACCAAAAAATCCCCGGGCTATATCAATGATCCCATTGGACTTAGTTGGAGAGTGTGGTTTATCACCTTCCCCAAACCTAGTGTATCTTAGCCCTTCTTCCATGGATTCCTCACTACTGGTTTCTGCGGTGGTCAGGTTTCTCAAGACACTTAAGTGTGTGCTTGCGGACTGTCCCGATCCCACACTTCTTTTATAGGAAGTTCCTGGATGATTTGATGCACTGTTGTCAGGAGTAAGATCATCTACGATGAGTTTTCTAGATCTTAAGTGCATGTATGATTTGATAAGATAGTATCCAACCCAACTAATTCAATTCCTGGTTCTATCACTCTGTTCAAGAGGTGTGAATTAGCAGAGAATATTTCACATCGTGAAATAGCAAGACTTAGTTCACGTCATGAACAAATGGTTCACGTCGTGAAACTGCAGAACAAATGGTTCACGTCGTGAAACAGAAAGTGTTTCGTGCCATGAACTACTTCAAAAATGGTTCACGTCGTGAAAGTTTAGTGCACTTTCACATGATCCAATTTTTCTCCTTAAGATTAAATTCCTTCTTTATCTGACCCTTATAGCTCTTAGTTTTGTCAATTCATTGGTTTTGGTCTTCTCGTGAAACAGCATGATTGAGTTCACATCGTGAAACAAAAAGTGTTTCACGCCGTGAACTACTTTAAAAATGGTTCACGTCGTCGTCGTGAAAGTCTACTGCACTTTCACGTGATCCAATTTTTAGCGGACTGAATCGTGTCAGAGATGTCAGGATAAGGGTTTCTATTTTTGGAATGTAATCCTGTGATTTTCGACGAAAATCTTGGCGCTGATTTTGTGAGCGACTCGCGGCGTGAAATTGCAGGAAAATGGTTCACGTTGTGAACAACTTCTTGCACTTTCACGTGAAGTTTTCCACGTCAAAAATTTGTAGACTTGGATGCATAATACCTATCCAATTGATGAAAATTAGATTGTGCCAATGCTAGGGAATGCAATGCAAGTAACTGGCTCAATCAATGGTCCTTTATGTTTTTTATTTTGTTGAATTTTTAAAAAAGGAAGAAAACAACACAACCTACTTCTTCATGTTGGTGTTTTTTTTTTGTGGTGCTAACATCAAACTTATCAAGAGTAACCAATGAATCCTTTCCTAAACTACTTTCCACAACATTCACAACATTAAAACTATAATTTTTTTCTCAACCACACACACCTTATCCTTCCATTTTCCACACAATGCATTACCAAAATGCAAAGGCAACAATGAATACTATGCAATGGGAGATGAAACTCAAAGAGTATGGAAGAAACAAAGGTGTTTCCCCCGTAGAGCGGTGCCAAAAATGTTATGCTTAACCACCACACCTCGAGGGAACTCTACACATTCACCTAATGGACGAGCAATGAAACACAACCGTTGTGGGGTACTTACAAATGCTTCGAGCTCGTCTCTCTTGAAGCCTCCAAGCTCGCATGTATGCTCCAAACTCTAAGCTCCATCTCCACACTGTCACTGTGGAGTTGCTCACACCATCACATAGGCCAATCACACTCTCTCTCACTCTCTCATACAAGAGGCACAATGCTAGAATGCTCTCACTCCTCACTCTCTCACAAGTACAAGGGAAGAGCTATCAGTGGCATAAAGGGGATTGTGTCCTTTCATTATGAGAATTTACCTTATATACAATTTGCCCTTATTCACACTTGGGCGCCCAAAACTTACTAACTAGGCCTTGGGTTGCCAATGTCTCATAATGTACAACCTTTATAGTGCCTTTACATGACACTTATTAATGTCCTCAATTGAGGATCATGGTGTTAATCCAAATGGGATTAACAATGTGACACATGGACAAGGTGAGGAATCACAAATGCAACTAGATGATGTCTCTCAACACAGATGCTATCATAATTATTTGTTTCCTCAAACAAGGGTCAAGATACACATGACAAGATTGCCAGAGCAAAGTTTCTGGAAAGAGACTTAATCGTTGTTGTGATGATGTATGACTTCCTGCGAAATCTCAAGTGTTTGAGAAGCTTTGAGTTTGTAATGTAGTCACATGGCTAATGCTAATTGTAGGATACACTAAACATAGGCATGGTGAGGAAGCATAATGAAAGCATGTGGCAACATAGGAGCCATATACAAGGGCTAAAATGGAATGGGTTATTAAAAATAGACCTTGTTTGCACCACCTTGATTGATGTGCATGACAAATGTGGCTAGCTTGTCATAGTGTAATAAGTGTATGGGCATGTGATAAAGCACTCAAGTGGAGGGTGTCTATTAGATATCCGTAACGCCGCTACTACGGGCGTTACCACAAGAGGGGACGGCCTCTAGCTCACCACCCAGCCATAGAGGAAGAATGAGGATTGCCCCTCCTCGCCCAGGCTATATAGTGTGTGGCCTGCCGTCCACACTAGCCTGGCCGCCCATGACTCCGCATGGGCGTCCTCTCCCACTGAACCCCGGACATGGCCATCCGGTCTGCCGTCGGTCGTCAGGCATTACAGCCTACGTGACGTTAACCCCCCCTTAAGAAGAGTTTTCGTCCTCGAAAACAAACTGGGGAAACCTTTTGGAAATTGCACTACGGCGTTCCCAGGTTACCACCTCCTCATCCCTATCTGTCCATTTAACAAGTACTTCCTGGTACACTTTATGTCAGGTTTGTCTATCACGATACTGTAGAATCTTTTCAGGTTCATGTGGTATCTTTGGTGGCTCTATCAAGTCCACCAAAATCTCTGGAGAAACTGCGTTCTCTAACCCGTGAACTGATTTCTTCAGTTTACTGACATGGAAGACAGGATGGACTTGAGAACTCTCCGGTAACTCAAGTTTATATGCTACGTCCCCAATCTTCTTAAGGATTTTAAAAGGACCACAATATCTTGGAGAAAGTTTATCACACTTTCTCGTTTTCATGGTTTCTGAGTGCGCAGGAACCTTGAGGAATACAAAGTCACCTTCTGCAAAGGTCACCTTTCTTCGTCCTTTATCCGCATAAGTTTTAGCGCGATCCTGAGCACTACGAATGCTCTCACGTGCAGCTCTGAGCATATCATTCATATCTTCAAGGAAATCCTTGACAGATTGAATCTTCTCCTTTTCTAGGCCTACAGCCATTGGAGATCGCGGCTGGAATCCATACATTAACATGAATGGTGTAAATCTAGTCGATCGTCGCTGAGTGTTTGGAGCTGTTATAGGCAAACTCCAGTAAGGGTAAGTACTCTTCCCAATTAGATTGCTTCTTACTAACATAAGAACACAACATATCCTCTAGAATTTGGTTAACTCTTTCAGTTTGACCATCAGACTCCGGATGATCTGCCGTACTCATACTTAGAGTAGTATCCAGCTTTTTGAAGACTTCCCTCCAAAAATGATTGTTGAACTTTCTATCTCTATCTGACACTATATCTGCAGGCAGGCCATATAGCTTGTAGAGATGTTCAATAAAGAGTTTTGCCAACTCTGGCGTTTTAACAGTTTTCTTCGTGGTAATAAACTTTGCCATTTTAGTTAACCTGTCCACTACCACCCACACCGAGTCATTCCCTCGTCGACTCGTCTTGGGTAAACCAGTAATGAAATCCATGGAAATGCTTTCCCATTTCCCTTGAGGAATCTCCAGCGGATGGAGTAGTCCTCCAACCTTAAGACGTTCATGTTTATTGACCTGGCACTTATTGCATTTCAGCACATAAGTCTGGACGTCCTTAAACAAACTAGGCCAATAAACTGTCTTTTTACTAGTGCATAGGTCTTTTGAATCCCGGGATAACCCGCACTTGGACTATCATGACTTTCTTTAAGAATTTGGGCCCGAAAGTCACCAATAGTTGGTACACATATTCTACCCTTGTAGAGTAAGTACCCATCGTCAATGGAGTAATTAGCATATTTCTCCCCCCGACGAAGTTTATCACTCCCCTTTGAAGCCGTCGCAGTCAAAGGTGATGAAGGGCCTACGTCAGAACTCTTCGGTTCCAAACTATACCCAGAAGACACGGCTAGTCTCTCCGGACTAACTCTCGCTTCCCTTCCCGTTGCACCTTCGGCCAGTCTCTCTGGACTAGCAATACGTGCCAACGAGGGAGGTGGTCGCGTCTGTGAAGAAGTGCGTATGCGTACAGCGCGCCAGACCTCTGTAAAAGATGGATCGTGCTCACATAAACCACGTAGGGACTCCAAGAAATCATTCTTGAAGACTGTGAAACTAAGTTCATTAATCTGTGGCATGCGACTAAGTGCATCTGCCACCACGTTATACTTACCTTTCTAGTAACATATCTGAAGGTCAAACTCCTGTAGAATCTCCGCCCACCGAGCTTTTCTACCCTTCAATTCATTTTGACTTGAAAGCCATTTCAGACTTTCATGGTCCGTCCGGACCTCAAAAGTGGCACCATATAAATAGTGTCTCCACTTTTTCAGTGCATGAACTATCGCTAGTAACTCTCACTCATAAGTCGAGTAGTTACGCTGCGCACGATCTAACATTTTACTTTCAAATGCAATTGGGCGTCCCTTTTGCATAAGTACGGCCCCAATGGCCTCATTACTAGCGTCTGTTTCCAAAACAAACGGCTCATTCGGATCGACAATTGTCAAAATAGGTGCAGCTGCTACGGTCACCTTGAGCTTGTCAAAGCTCTTCTGTTGGTCGTCCCCCCAACTAATGTTTTTTGTTTTTGACCATAAACTGGTCAGTCAATGGGATTGCGATCTTCGCGTAGTCCTTCACATACTGTCGGTAGAACCCCGACATGCCAAGAAAAATCTGCGTACCAGATCTCAGGTCTATTTTTGTGGCTCCATCCGCGTACCATCGGCGGATATAATATGGCCAAGGTAGTGAATTTCTGTTTCAAAAAATTCACATTTGCTTTTCTTTGCAAATAATTTGTGTTCTCGCAACAATCTGAACACTAGACGCAAATGCTCTATGTGTTCTTTCTGTGTCTTACTGTACACAAGAATATCATCTAGGAAAACTACTACGAATTTTTCCAGATATGGACGTAAAATACTGTCCATCAGCGTCATAAACGTCGCTGGAGCATTGGTTAGCCCAAATGGCATAACCAAAAACTCAAAATGCCCGAAACGGGTCCTAAATGCTGTCTTCGCAACATCTTCTTGTTTAATTCTAACCTGATGATACCCAGATCTCAGGTCTATTTTTGTGAAGTATCTCGATCCATAGAGTTGGTCAAACAACCCATCCATGCGTGGCATCGGATACTTATTCTTAATCGTTATCTGATTAAGAGCCCTATAGTCTATGCACATCCGCATAGATCCGTCTTTCTTCTTTACCAGAAGAATAGGCGATGCCCACGGACTTGAACTAGGCCGAATAAAGCCTTTGTTCAAATATTCCGTTAATTGTTTTTCCACCTCCTGTGCCTCGAAGTGGCTTAATCTATAAGCAGGTTTGCTTATAGGTTTTGATCCTGGCATAACTTCGATGCCATGGTCTACTTCCCTAGATGGTGGTAAACCATCTAGTAAATCATCAGGAAAAACATCTTGAAATTCCTCTAATAAATTCATTAAAGTATCTACGTACTTTTTCTTTAATGTCTCATTCACCTTGGATTTTTTCTTGTTTGAATCACATGCATGCCAAACAGGGTTTTTAAACAGTGAGTCTCGTCCAAGGTTATTTTGTTTTTCTTGTTTGTCTACGCAAACATCATTTATCGTTTCATCTACGGAAACAGAATTCAAAAGAGGGTAACAAGCATATACCTCTGCTATCTGGTTTCTGCGGACCGCTGTACACAGCTCCATGGAGGAAATAAGTGGTGTGGCAGGGACAGTACGGTCGCCCTGCAGGGTGATGACTCTACCTCCATGCTCAAAACATAGCGTATTATGTAAGTAATTCTGAGCTAGACTAGGGCCCAAGCCATACAGCCACTCCCTGCCTAGATACACATCTGCTCTGGCTAAGTGCATGACCTGAAAGTCAAGCGGAGCCTTGTAGTCCTGCATAGATAATGGGACCCCCAATACTACGGTATTCCATACCGTTTTGTCATATCCGTTGGCTAAGCCAACAGTATACTCATGATCACTCCGGGTCTCAATCAATCCCAACTTCTTGACTAACGAGTAGTTCAAGAAGTTGTGACTAGCTCCATCATCAATAAAAACTGTGACTCTATGGCCACCTATGGTGCCATACATGCGCACCATGTCATGCGGACCTACAGTAGGCTGCCACATCGCTGGTGTCACTGAACAAGCGTGAAGCTCATCACAATGACACACTGTCACCTCTCTGAACTCTGCGGAACTGAGAGGGAGTCTCTGCACTGTATGCAACTGCCTAGAAGATTTACCATCTTTTTTGGGCTCGTTGCCACTCGTGCTGGCTTTAGGCTTTGGACACTCAGCCTTCGTGTGTCCTACTTCATTGCAATTAAAGCAGCGATTTTCCTTTCGCGCTTTAATATATTGCTCTTTCTTTTGGTTTTCGGTGTCTCTTTTTTTTCTGGATGGTCGCGGTTTTTTAGACCAATGACCACCCTGTCCTTCCTGGTCCGTCCTATCCCCTTGTTTCTCACTGTGGAACCCTTTTCTTTTGAGGCCTGACCTCCTCTTTTCACTACCCTCGGCCCTGCTAGAAGCACCACGCGCACTACGGCACTTGATGTCATCGAATATCTGTGCATATTGAATTGCCTCTGCTAAGTCTTTAGGCTGTAGGGGTTCTACGTACTCAAGGTAATCATCTTTGAGGCCTCTCTTAAAGCCTCGCAATGTCTGGAATGCATCGATTCCCTTTAACTTGAGTACTATCTCCCTGTAGTTCGAGATGTACTGAGTTAGGGATTTGGTCTCCATCGAGCACTTGTCCCATAACTCCCAGCTTCTCTCTGCCTCATTAGCAGGCAAAAATTCTTTTCGAAACATTGTTTCAAATTCCGTCCAAGTGGCAGGGCGAGTTGTTAGACTCATCCACCACTTGTACGCTTTGCCGGTTAAAGAGAGGCTAGCCTCTACGGGCTGTATACGGCTAGGCTGCTGTCGCAACGCGTGCAAATCTGACCACTTCGCTAGAAACATATTGACTGAGTCCTTGTTTCTCTCCTTTTCCTCGCCACCAAAACTAGGCGGCTTTAAGTCTTTTAACAACGACGAAGCTGTCGCTACGGACAGCCCCGCAGGCGCATCGGCCTGTATTCTTGCAATCACTGGCGAGGCTACGCTCACCCGTGCCGCAGGAGCTCGGCTACCACGAGGAGTCGGAGTATTAGCCGAGGCAGCTGTCAGTGCATCTAACCGTGTGGAGATGCTCTGTAGCATCGTGACTAAATCAGCCTGGACTTTACCCATAGTATTCAATTTGGCATTAAGATATTTAAACAGTCCACTAGAGAGCTCCGTCTCTGTCAGGACATCAGCAGGGTCCAGAAGGTCATAGTCATCGTCGTCATAATCCAAGAGGTCCTCCTCGGTCCCCTCGGCGACGTCAGTGTTCATGTCCTCTGGCTCATCGGCCAGAAAGGGGTCATTAGCCAATGCGGCCGCTACGGGCTCACTGGGTCCTAAGACGGGGTCAATAGATGAGGAGGGCGCTGGCGGATCACGAGTGATCGATAAGTGCTCTCCGGACCGAACAACGGTCGAGCGTGTATGGCCTGACAATTCGGTCGGGGTCAAACCCGCGAAGACCGAGGACAAGAGACTGGAAAAACCTAGAGAAGTAGAAGGCGGTGGGGACACACTACGCCTAGCAGACATTTTAATTCTTGCAAAAAAATAATGCGAGAACTCGAAAATTACTAAAAAAAAACGCTAATAAAAATGAGCAGTGGTGGAGAGAGAATAATAGTCACCCCCCTTTACAGTCGCCTGTCGATTTGTTGCGTTGCGAGCCTCTACAAGGACGCTTCCGGGATGCTCCGATCCACGAGAAAATATGCCTCGATGCTGTGTGTGACGAGGAGAGAGAAATGAGAGAGAGAGAGAAAGAGTTCTTCCCTTCAAAAGACTTGGCCCCCTTCCTCCACACATTCCCTTGTGGAGATAAGGGTGAGGAGATTGTGGATGAAAACCATCGAGTGGGCTCCGGTCCCCCGTTCGCGCGCGGACTCTCACGATCCCTTCGAACCATGCTCTGATACCAGTGTTAGATATCCATAACGCCGCTACGGGCGTTACCACAAGAGGGGACGGCCTCTGGCTCACCACCCAGCCATAAAGGAAGAATGAGGATTGCCCCTCATCCCCCAGGCTATATAGTGTGTGGCCTGCATTACAGCCTACGTGACAGTGTCTCTCTTGATACTGTCACATTTGTTTCATGGCACCGTAGGAGTCCCTGGAAAGGGTGAAGAAATACAATGTGCTGACATTGTTGAAAGGAAGGGGTTGTTGGAAAGATACCTTATTGTTTGCACCACCTATGTATAGGACCCGTGGAAAAACATATGTAGTATTTGAAAAGCTTCCAATCCTAGATGTAGTCGCGCTAGACATAGTCACATGGACAACATTAACTATAGGGTATGCTGAACATGGGTATGACCAAGAATAACTCTAGTGTTTTGAAGAGATGTAACTTAGAGGGTGTCTCTCTAGATGTGTTACATTTGTGTGGATCTTGAAAGCTTGTGGCAACAAAGGGGCCATATGCAAAGGCTGAGAAATACATTCTCATAAAGGGGTTTTTAGGAAGAGACCTCATTGTTTGTACCACCTTGATTGATTTGTTGGCATGATGCGGTTCACTTATCATAGTAGCACATGCATTTGACAAGATATATGTTCCACACATAGTCTTGTGGGGACCACACTAATGGAAGGATATGTTGAACATGGGCTTAATGAAGCACTTAAGTGCTTTGAATAGAAACAATTGGAGGATGTGTCTCTAGATGCTTCCACATTTATTTGTAACTGGAAAGCTTGTGATAGCATTGGACAAACAGACTCAGATTATTCTTAAGTTGTTGGAAATAGATTTGGTTATTAGAAATGTTTTGGTCAATATGTATGCAAAATGTGGATCACTTACAAAAGCACAAGAAGTGATTTTCCCATATAGATTACTATGTACTGATTTGTTGATTTACTATAGAGGTACTCTCTCAATCATTTACATTTTCAAATGGTCATGAGTCTTATGGCTCCGTCTCGTTGATAAGTATTGGGATAGCCATCAAACGGTATTTGGGCTGGGACTTCTTCAAACCAGAGGGTGCTTTAGGGATGTGTAGAGATTTGTTGATTTGCTATAGAGGTACTCTCTTAATCATTTACATTTTCAAATGGTCATGAGTCTTATGGCTCCGTCTCGCTCTGATAAGTATTGGGATAGCCATCAAACGGTATTTGGGCTGGGACTTCTTCAAACCAGAGGGTGCTTTAGGGATGTGTAGAGATCTAAGGCAAATAAAAATGCATACATTTGAAGGCATGATATGGTACTGCATGAAAGACTTGCATAAGGCACATTTTAAGTTCTTTTCACATAACATCTCGAGCGAGGAGATAAGGAGGGGATATGCTCTTTATGGATAGGCTAATTTAAAAAACAAAGTTCGCTTGTCATCCGGTTAATCTCTTTGAGCGGGCTTATGTATTCATGGATAATAACATAGCTAATAAGCTTGGTGCTTCACTCCAGAGAGCACTCTCTTGAAACTGATCCGCACAGGAAAATATTACCCGGTGACATTGTGGATAATTCTGAAAATAATTCTAAAGACAGGATCTGGCATGAGCAGGAGAAGATCTTCTGCAATTTGGAAAGTCATGAAGCTTCCTCATCTCACCCTGTGCACAGACATAGAAGAAATCTTCTTTGCAGATACTCCTGCTATTAGATGTTTCAATCGAGTATATGCACAATCTGACAGAGAATAACATGTAGATGATAGAAGTGAAGACGATGATAGAGCATGCATTCATGAAGATGTGCATGATAACCATAATGGAGAGGCTGGGAGTCATGCCAATCCTATTGTCAATCGACAATGGTCAAGAAATGCAGTCACAACAAAGCTACAGTACACCATATCTTTCTGTTTAGGAGAGAACACAAAAATTCAAAACAACAATAGTGAATGAAGAGGACTTCGTCCCGCTATCACTTGGAGTCCGTAAATCCATCGGCCTTACTGACGTGGAAGCTTGTTTCCTCTAGGTTTTGTAGATTTGGTGTTTGCTTTATACCTTTGACTACGTTTGTAGATTTTGGCTTCTGTTCTATGTAGACACTTGTGTAGACACTTGTGTTCTGTTGCATTACTTATAATAAGACTCTCATGTGGTTGTGTTTTGTTGCATTCCTTGTAGTAAAACTTATGAAGGAGGTTGAAAACCCTAGTGTGCCTAAGGTTTTCCTTCGAAAATTAAACACGACCACCCTCAAAAAAATTTAATTAATGTGGTATACACTGACCTTATGAAGGTTGAAAACCTTAATGTGCCTAAGGTTTTCCGTTGAAAATTGAACACGAGCAACCTCAAAAAATAATAATTAATGTGGTAGAGTAAATAAGCTATTCCATTTATATATATATATATATATATAGCCATCGAATATCAACGAATGTAAGATCGAGGAAGCTTAGTTATAAAGCGAATTTGCTTAGTGTTACAAAGCCAAAGTGGCCAGCCAAATTACTGTGATGTTGCGGTTTTCTCTCAATCCCTTTGTATGCTGGTGAAAACTGTAGATAGCGAAGGCGGGATAGACGAACAGATATCAAAGCAAGATGGAGACTATAATACTGATGATAATGCATAAGTAGCCGATGGTGATGAGCTAGGACTAGGGTTAATTAAGCTGTGATTTAAGTGCGGAGTTAGCAAAAGGAGATGATATCAAAGCATTGGTAGAAGATAGGGTTAGGGATAGGACGGGTTAGGGTCAGGGTTACTATCATATAGTAGATTAAGCCCTTGCAATGGTGAGTCTTGTTGTTGGCTGGCCTGCTTAGGCCATTGCTCTAGCCTTTCAATGAGCTCAAATTGCTTGCTAATTTCTGGCTTTCAATGCTAGTTCCGGGTGGATTAGCTACTAATGATGATTTATGCCTCTTTGGGTGTGGGATTAGAGGTGGGCCAGGGCCTGTTAGGCCTTGTACAATCTGCATGAAATCGCTTGCATCTGCCTTTATAACCTCAGGCGAGTAGGTGTGTATGATCACTGGCTGTATCCTGTACTGCACTTGATTATTGATTCCCTCAGTCCTCTGAGCAGCTTCTTGCTTGATTCGCTTCAAAGGTTAGCACCCTAATCAACTCTTAATCACGCTTCAGTCTAACTTAGTCCACGTCAAAACAAACAAATTATACACCAGAACGGTGTAGAGCAGAACGGACAAGCAAGTAATATTTATTAATCATTAAACAAATATATATATGCACCAGAAAGCCACTATTTATAATCAGTTATTGCGACATCAGTGGTAGATAAGAGATAATAATTAAAAATATAGATAGCAAACTGGGAAATTTACACGTGTTGCTATTTGGCAGTGTGCTTCCATTTCAAAAAAGCCAAAAATTAATTGAAAGGCAAATCTAATAAAAAATCTTCAGTCGTAAAAGCCGCCCTCGCAGTCAAAAATGGAAAAAAAGAAATGGCGGTGCCACGTTGGATTCGGACATTGACCAGTCAATTTCTAATGCTGGCGTGGCGGTCTCATCAAAACTCTCCCCAGTCAATGCTAAACTGGGGAGAGTTTAGCATTGAAATTTCTAATGCAACCATATGCAACCTCCTCTTCCTTATCCGTAATAAGTTCACCATGAAATTTTTCTGATTCCTTCGAAAAGCTTGATTCCTTTCATTCTTGGCCTCTCCCTATCGCTCGATCCACTTTTGCACTCCCTAAGTTTAAGATGTAAAATTTATTGATCTTGTCTCGTATGGCCACATCCATGGTTCTCTCAATCCCTTGTCCTTGGGACTCTTCTCCAACTACCCTATCATCCTCCTCTATTGACCACAATTTAGACATTTCAAGGTCTAAGGTACTAAGAAACTCTGTGATGTACACTACTAGGGATTCCTGCACAAGCCATGTCATTCCCATACTTACCTTTGGGCGAGCTCTTTGATGGACAAACCCGTTTAGCGTCTTCATGAACCTCTCAAAAAAGAACATCCAATGTGAATGGACAACCCCTTCCCCACTCCCATCTCATCCACAACATGAACTAGGAGATGCATCTGTATTGTTAATATGCTAGTTGTTGGGAGAAACTTCTCCATCAATGTAATGGCTTCTATGGTATTTAAGCGGGCTACTTCCAAAGTTTCTTTTATTATCTCCTTTAATGAAATCCAGCAGACCACGGTGCCAATCTTGTATATTGTATCCCTTATGTTATCGGTGAGGCAACCCTTTATGGCCATAAGCAAGACAAATTACAAGAACTTGTGCCAATTGTGTGATTTCAAGCTTGAGATCTCGTTATCCTTTATAAATGCCCCTTGTAGGCAATGCATGAATCTAGTTAGAGTAAAAAACTTCAAAATACACTTCTTTACTTGAGCTTCCTCTTCTTTCATCAATACCAAGGAGCTTTAGGTAGTAGCAACTTACCATTAGCTTTGGTTCGTGGCCATAAGTGTTGCATACAATCACTTATTTGTAAATTATCCCTTTGTCCCTTGCTCTCTTTGGCCCCATTAAGTCTTCCAAAGCACCATGGCTATATTTTTAAAAATATGCATAGGGTCAACGAGAATATTGTCCCAATATGGTAGTTGGTAGAAGATGGACAATTGCTTCATACCCAACTTCACAGATTTGGTATCAATTTTGAGCATTGAAGAGAAAAATTTGGGTGAATATCAACAGTCTTCACAAAACAAAAACAGTTTAGAGCAGCAAGCCTTCTACACAAGTGTAGGTAGAGGATGAGGTAGAGGTTTTCTCCAATATGGCATTGTTGAGCTCATCCCCACAGTCATATGTCTGACTTGTTTTCTTTGAGTTCCAATTTCTTGATGACTTGAGACACGCAAAGTCGTGGTTGTTGCTGCCGATGTTCTAACATCCTTAGGTTGTGGCAATTCTAACATGTTATCTTCGTATTCGATTGCCAATTTGCAGCATGCATCAAGGGTCGCTGGCCAGGATAGTACCAAGTAATCATGCATTTTATGGTCTTTAACCCCTCTCCTGAAACAAGGTAACAATTGATCATCTGTCTCAATCTTTCTTGAATTTTGCATCTTGAATTCAAGTGTTTCAGGCGAGAAACATAGTCTCTCATAGACTCATCTTCCTTCTGTTTGATGTTATGTAGTTGGCCACAGGGCTCCACCTATCACCACTACATGCAAAGCTGGACATAAAAATATTTTTCAACCTGGTGAAGTTAACCTTGTCCTCAGGCTTAAGGGTTCTTAACCACTAATGAGCTTTTCCTTCTAAGGTCAGCGAAAAAGCATGTATCATGGTCACATCACTGACTGGTCCGCAGGTTTCACATGTAGATTCAAAAATCTCTACATGCTGGATAGGATAAGTTGGATAGGATCTCCATCCCTAGAGAATTTTTGGACAAGTTTTGAGATGATATGGGGTTTCATCTGGGAAGGTCGAGGTTCTAGAGTAGAACCTAACTCCCTGACCATCCACCTACCCATCTCTGCAATATTTAATAAGTCTCTCCTTGTGGCTCCATTAAGGTCCATGGCTGGATCGTTTCTAGGTCTCTGGGGGGAATTGCTCTCCCCCTTCCTAGACCTCATCCCCTACCCATATTGGCTCTTCTTGGTATCTCAGGTTCGTGGACTTGTCCGATTGTGGTATCCTGGTGGGATTTCCCAATAGTAGCCTCTGTGCATCTTTGTGTAATTAAGAGCTCCATATCTTGTAAGAATGTAGGGTGATTTATCATTAGCTCTATGTCCTTCTTGGTATAGAGCCAGTCCTCAACTTCTACAGCCTATTTGGCTATGTTACCCTCTTCATCTCTGGTTGGCTATGTTACCCTCTTCTTCTCTGGTTGTAACCCCTTCCTCCATTCTAGATTCCTCATTGATGGGTTCTCGAAATATCCCCATCGCCTCTACCTGTAGCAATTTTAGATTCCTTTCCTCGTGAGATTAGAGATGGTTAACATCATCTGTCTCCTTTCTCTCAGCTCTTGTCCTATGAGTATCAAGCTCTTGTTCCCTTAAGCTCACTTCTCGGAGTTGTCATTCCACCTCACTTCGTTGGAAGTCCAATTCCATTTCCTCGTGGTGGGAAAGAATATTTGACGCGTCCTAACTGCACTTTCCATATCTCATCTAATTCGAGGGGTGCCAGTATTTGACAGCCTAGAATTCAACGTCTGGAATGGCCCTTCTTGTCTTGGATCGAGTCCAGCGCTCATTGACATCGCGGACCCATGCCCGCAGATTGTGCTTCTTCATCATGAGTGGTTTGGAGACCAAAAAATCCCCGGGCTATATCAATGATCCCACTGGACTTAGTTGGAGAGTGTGGTTTATCACCTTCCCCAAACCTCGTGTATCTTAGCCCTTCTTCCATGCATTCCTCACTACTGGTTTCTGCGGCAGTCAGGTTTCTCAAGACACTTAAGTGAAGTCAATATTAGGTAATTTGGGAAAAATCTCACATTTTGGGAATCAATTACTCCATATATATAGTTTTGGACATATCTTAAACATACTAACTCCAAATTTGTCGGAGATCATAGATTTAGATTCTACTCTTCAAGATCTTTCCGATGATATGTCACATGAGGGGGTTTTGACAAACTTTTGGACATGTTCACCATGCTCCCATTTTTCAAATGGGAATGGGATTTTTTCCAAATTATCTAATATGGTGTTAGTGTGTGCTTGCGGACTGTCCCGATCCCACACTTCTTTTATAGGAAGTTTCTGGATGATTTGATGCACTGTTGTCAGGAGTAAGATCATCTATAATGAGTTTTCTAGATCTTAAGTGCATGTATGTATGATTTGATAAGATAGTATCCAACCCAACTGATTCAATTCCTGGTTCTATCACTCTGTTCAGGAGATGTGAATTAGCAGAGAATATTTCACATCGTGAAATAGCAAGACTTAGTTCATGTCGTGAACAAATGGTTCACGTCGTGAAACTGCAGAACAAATGGTTCACGTCGTGAAACAAAAAGTGTTTCATGCCATGAACTACTTCAAAAATGGTTCACATCGTGAAAGTTTAGTGCACTTTCACATGATCCAATTTTTCTCCTTAAGATTAAATTCCTTCTTTATCTGACCCTTACAGTCCTTAGTTTTGTCAATTCGTTGGTTTTTGTCTTCTCGTGAAACAGCATGATTGAGTTCACATCGTGAAACAAAAAGTGTTTCACGCCGTGAACTACTTCGAAAATGGTTCATGTTATCGTCGTGAAAGTCTATTGCACTTTCACGTGATCCAATTTTTAGCGAACTGAATCGTGTCAGAGATGTCAGGATAAGGGTTTCTATTTTTGGAATGTAATCCCGTGATTTTCAACTAAAATCCTGGCGCTGATTTTGTGAGCGACTCGCGGCATGAAATTGCAGGACAATGGTTCACGTTGTGAACAACTTCCTGCACTTTCACGTGAAGTTTTCCACGTTAGAAATTTGTAGACTTGGATGCATAATACTTATCCAATTGATGAAAATTAGATTGTGCCAATGCTAGGGAATGAAATGCAAGTAATTGGCTCAATCAATGGTCCTTTATGTTTTTTATTTTGTTGAATTTTTAAAAAAGGAAGAAAACAACACACAACCTACTTCTTCACGTTGGTGTTTTTTTTTGTGGTGCTAATATCAAACTTATCAAGAGTAACCAATGAATCCTTTCCTAAACTACTTTCCACAACATTCACAGCATTAAAACTATAATTTTTTTCTCAACCACACACACCTTATCCTTCCATTTTCCACACAATGCATTACCAAAATGCAAAGACAACAATGAATACTATGCAATGGGAGATGAAACTCAAAGAGTATGGAAGAAACAAAGGTGTTTCCCCCGTAGTAGCGGCGCCAAAAATGTTATGCTTAACCACCACACCTCTGTTAAAAAATATGGCAAACACCTTCACTAAAATGATGTGTAGGGCACATACCTTGTAACTATGCACTAAAGTCATAGATTATGGGCAAATGGATACAAAGGTTATTATGCAACCTTACCATGATGTAAAAGAGTCATTTAGGAGCTCAACATCAGCCAAAGGGGTCGTGATCCCTTGATTAGGTAGCATTGGTGTGATTAGCAAGATTCTAGGGTTGGTGGTCACTTTTAGGTGCTTGAATCTAGGAGGGAAGGTGGAGATGATTTAGATGATGATTAACACCTAATCTTGAGCTTAATCCTCATGTACTTCAGCCTATATAAAGAGGCTCTCATCTATTGAAATCAACACATATTTGCCCCTCACTTATGTTGTCATTATGCTCATCATTATGCTAATTACTTCTTGATTAGTAGCTTAACTTCATCTTCTTCATTTCTATTCAACTATGCAATGGAGCTAGTGTTTGATCCTCCTTAGGATGGTTTTTAACATGGTATCAGAGCTAGTACTAGCCCATTCATCTAGAATCAAGCCCCATCTTATTTGCTTAGCAAGAGATTAGTGAGAATTAGGGTTTCATTAGCTTTTATGGGTTTCCTAGAAAATAGGATCTAGAATAGCAGCTGAGTGGAGGCCTTGGTGCTCACAAACCACGTAACCATTGCCAAAATCCTTCTGTGGGCACTTCACCAGCAATATTGCTAAGGGGCATGGCACCTCAATTGCACCATTCATAGCTCCACGTCGCCGGCAACTTCGTTTTCCCCAAAACAGGCACGTTTTTGATAGGCGACCACCAAAAGTATTGCTGCAGCTCACACACATCAAATTGGTCTAATTCCTCTGAGGTGTGGCTTCATTGGAACCTAAACTTACTCCTCCTAAGAGGGTTTTGCAAATGATTGAGTGTGCTTCACACACCAAGCAAAAAACCAGGGTGCTGTCCAGAACTGCCATAGCCAGAAAAGGTACTTTGGTAAATTTGAGATTACTCATTGATTAAGTTGCTTAAGCAAGTGTTTGTGGGCTCTAAAATCATCTAGACATACTGCTATTCAATGCCCTTGAAGATTTTTAGCTCATTCTTTGTGCAACTCCTTCAAATATTGACTCCAAGTGAGCTCATTTCTCTGCATAGTGAGCAGAATATTCAACTCCACTAATCAATGATTAATCTATCCTAATCCTTATCATTTGGTGCAATAAGTGGTTCATACATGTCATTAGGGACTTGCTACATCCCCTTATTACTTCACACTTAATTTGCCCCTTGATTAGGTGTCTCCCTTGCTTCCCACAAATCAATATATTTTCTGGTTTTATCTTTTGGAAAGCATATGCTAAATAACTTGATTTAGCACTATTCCTTGGTCTTAATCTCTCTTGTAAAAGGGTAGACACTGCCTCAATCATCAGAGGTAAGACCCCCTTCATTCCATATCATAATGGCTACCAAGGATTCTCCATCAATGCGCTTTAAAGGTCATGGTTTTCACACATGGCAAACCCGCATCAAGTTAATGCTCATGAAGAAGGGGCTCTTCAACATAGTAAATGGGAATGAGAAGAAGCCAAGGACTCTTGCTGATGTTCCTTGTTGGGAAGTAAGAGATGACAAAGCTCGTGCCATCATCACATTGGAGCTTGATGACACTTACATTCATCATGTGGATGGATGCGAAACTTCCAAGGAAGTTTGGGACCAACTCACAACTCTATTTGGGGCTCGATCTAAAAGTTCAAAGTTTGGTTTGCTCATTGAATTTTTTAAGCTAGAAATGAAGTCTGGCACATCCCTAGCCTCACATTTGAACTACATGAAAGGCCTATTAACACAACTTGCAGGAATAGGTCTTAAGATGGATGAAGATGTCTCCATTGGTGTATTACTTAAATCTTTACCTGAAGAATATGACCATGTGGTCACAACCTTGACCAATATGCCAATATCAAAGCTTGTGGACATTGAAGCATCTCTTCTTGAGGAGGAGAGAAAACTAAAGACCAAGCAAATGGAGTCTCCATCGTCATCAACCTTGTCTACTGAAAATGCTTATTATGCAGGATCTAGTAGGTATGGCAAGAACAAAGGCAACTACAACAAGCGCTACAACAAAGGCAACTACAACAAGGGCTACAACAACAACAATCTCATTTGTGACTTTTGTCACAAACCTGGTCATGTAGAGAAGAATTGTTTTGCCAAGAAGAAGATGCAACGAGTCTACATCATGGAAGAAGTGCAGCAGGAAGAAGACCAAGAAGAAGAAAAAGATGAAGATAAGGGCCACCATCATGAGGCCCTATCTATGATTAGATCAAATCATTTATTCTAAAGTGCTAAAAGCAAGGGCATGCCCTATACACATGGGTGTCCTCTTCACTCATACATGTAGCCACGTCTTGTCACACTCTTCTAAAGTCGTCCCATACCTTTTTTGTACGCATGACTAAAGCCTCTGAGTTCACATTGGCATAACCTATGTATGGCATTGCTAGTCAGACCACGCTCATGCATGCTATCACTGAGCATTGGGTGGTTAATTAGGCTCATGAGAGTCAGCATGACCAACTGCATCATTGAGTGGATTTAGTGTTTGAGGAGGGGTGTTAAAAAATATGGCAAACACCTTCACTAAAATGATGTGTAGGGCACATACCTTGTAACTATGCACTAAAGTCATAGATTATGGGCAAATGGATACAAAGGTTATTATGCAACCTTACCATGATGTAAAAGAGTCATTTAGGAGCTCAACATCAGCCAAAGGGGTCGTGATCCCTTGATTAGGTAGCATTGGTGTGATTAGCAAGATTCTAGGGTTGGTGGTCACTTTTAGGTGCTTGAATCTAGGAGGGAAGGTGGAGATGATTTAGATGATGATTAACACCTAATCTTGAGCTTAATCCTCATGTACTTCAGCCTATATAAAGAGGCTCTCATCTATTGAAATCAACACATATTTGCCCCTCACTTATGTTGTCATTATGCTCATCATTATGCTAATTACTTCTTGATTAGTAGCTTAACTTCATCTTCTTCATTTCTATTCAACTATGCAATGGAGCTAGTGTTTGATCCTCCTTAGGATGGTTTTTAACAACCTCGAGGGAACTCTACACATTCACTTAATGGACGAGCAATGAAACACAACCGTTGTGGGGTACTTACAAATGCTTCGAGCTCGCCTCTCTTGAAGCCTCCAAGCTCGCATGTATGCTCCAAACTCCAAGCTCCACCTCCACACTGTCACCGTGGAGTTGCTCACACCATCACATAGGCCAATCACACTCTCTCTCACTCTCTCATACAAGCATAAACACACAAGCATGAAAGAGGCACAATGCTAGAATGCTCTCACTCCTCACTCTCTCACAAGTACAAGGGAAGAGCTCTCAATGCTAGAATGCTCTCACTCTCTCACAAGTACAAGGGAAGAGCTCTCAATGGCATAAAGAGGCACAATGCTAGAATGCTCTCACTCCTCACTCTCTCACAAGTACAAGGGAAGAGCTCTCAATGGCATAAAGGGGATTGTGTCCTTTTATTATGAGAATTTACCTTATATACAATTGGCCCTTATTCACACTTGGGCGCCCAAAACTTACCAACTAGGCCTTGGGTACCAATGTCTCATAATGTACAACCTTTATAGTGCCTTTACATGACACTTATTAATGTCCTCAATTGAGGATCATGGTGTTAATCCAAATGGAATTAACAATTTGACATGTCGTTGGAAAGCTCTTGAAGAGTAGGTTCTACATCCACGTTCTCTGACAACTTTGGATTTGGTATGCTAAAGATACACTAAAAAGTATATTGAAAAGAAAATTTCCAAAGTAATGGGATTTTTCCAAACTCCCTTATATGGTCTTTGAAGCTTAAACTAGTAGAAAACACCATGATTGAATCTCCTGTCTTCCACACTCTCACTAATAGATAAACCTACACCTGCAAGAATTTCACTCTCTAGACTCTATACTCACACTAAGTTTCTCTACTCTTACCTTTCACTCACATTAAGACAACTAATTAAAAACCCCCAATAGCTCGTGCCTCATAGAAATTCAACAACCAACAAGAAACTCACCCAATCATGACATTCTGACAACACAGAGGCAATATTCAACATGAAACCAGAAATATTCTTAGAGAATCTCAGTAAACATGAAGGTGCTCAGTACTCATCAACTAGTAAGCAAGATAACATGTCACAAGATTTAAGAATAAGAAACAGAGTTGCGGATTAGAGTCCTTAAAGCTTTTTTCTTAGTGAAACCCTTGCACTAACCCCAAGTCTCGTACAAACTCACACACTGAAAGAGAAGAGACTAAAAGATAACATAGTGCTCACAAATTCAGCCATAGTTTCTACATCTTCTTCAAACCCTTCACTGATCGTCTCACTCAAAACCATAAACTTGACAAAGCATATGTGTATAATTTTTTACAAAACCAGAACTCTCAACTCTCACTTTTTTGCTCCACTCTGTGTGTGTGTGTCTGGCTGTCTCTCCGTCTGTCTCACTCACTATATCTCTCCTAGTATCTGTTGTGTCCCTTAGCCAAACATGCCTTTAATATTCCAAAATGAAGACTTATTCTACCTTCCTTCCTTTAAAAAATGTATCACCCGATACCTTTGAACTCCCCATTCTCTCTCCGCTTTTTCATCGCCTTTGTGCTTCTAGATATCTCTACATCTTCATGATCAGCCTAACCCTTTTTTAGCAGGTGTATGGCCTTTACATATTAATCACCCACTTAACCTGGTCGATTGCATTGGTTCCATACTACATCGACTATCTCAGTCGATACAAGCTAAGTGTATAGATATGTTGTAGACTAGCATATGTACTTTGCACCTTCCTATCTAACATAATTGTGCTAGCTCCTAGACACCACCTAAAAGAGAAAAAGGGTTTCCAAAAAAAACTGCATCATCGGATGCACTACAAGGCTGAAAAATCAGTAGAAGGGTTCTTTGCAAGGACCTTATGAGGTGTTGTCTCTCATGGACATCGCTAATCACAGGATATGTTAAACATGGACAAGGTGAGGAATCACAAATGCAACTAGATGATGTCTCTCAACACAGATGCTATCATAATTATTTGTTTCCTCAAACAAGGGTCAAGATACACATGACAAGATTGCCAGAACAAAGTTTCTGGAAAGAGACTTCATCGTTGTTGTGAGCACCTGGGTTGATGTATGACTTCCTGCAAAAGCTCAAGTGTTTGAGAAGCTCTGAGTTTGTAATGTAGTCACATGGCTAATGCTAATTGTAGGATACACTAAACATGGGCATGGTGAGGAAGCATAATGAAAGCATGTGGCAACATAGGAGCCATATACAAGGGCTAAAATGGAATGGGTTATTAAAAATAGACCTTGTTTGCACCACCTTGATTGATGTGCATAACAAATGTGGCTAGCTTGTCATAGTGTAATAAGTGTATGGGCATGTGATAAAGCACTCAAGTGGCGGGTGTCTCTCTTGATGCTGTCACATTTGTTTCATGGCACCGTAGGAGCCCCTGGAAAGGGTGAAGAAATACAATGTGCTGACATTGCTGAAAGGAAGGGGTTGTTGGAAAGATACCTTATTGTTTGCAGCACCTATGTATAGGACCCGTGGAAAAGCATATGTAGTATTTGAAAAGCTTCCAATCCTAGATGTAGTCGCGCTAGACATAGTCACATGGACAACATTAACTATAGGGTATGCTGAACATGGGTATGACCAAGAATAACTCTAGTGTTTTGAAGAGATGTAACTTAGAGGGTGTCTCTTTAGATGTGTTACATTTATGTGGATCTTGAAAGCTTGTGGCAACAAAGGGGCCATATGCAAAGGGCTGAGAAATACATTCTCATAAAGGGGTTTTTAGGAAGAGACCTCATTGTTTGTACCACCTTGATTGATTTGTTGGCATGATGCAGTTCACTTATCATAGTAGCACATGCATTTGACAAGATATATGTTCCACACATAGTCTTGTGGGGACCACACTAATGGAAGGATATGTTGAACATGGGCTTAATGAAGCACTTAATTGCTTTGAATAGAAACAATTGGAGGATATGTCTCTAGATGCTTCCACATTTATTTGTAACTGGAAAGCTTGTGGCATCATTGGACAAACAGACTCAGATTATTCCTAAGTTGTTGGAAAGAGATTTGGTTATTAGAAATGTTTTGGTCAATATGTATGCAAAATGTGGATCACTTACAAAAGCACAAGAAGTGATTTTCCCATATAGATTACTATGTATTGAATTTGTTGATTTGCTATAGAGGTACTCTCTCAATCATTTACATTTTCAAATGGTCATGAGTCTTATGGCTCCATCTCGCTGATAAGTATTGGGATAGCCATCAAACGGTATTTGGGCTGGGACTTCTTCAAACCAGAGGGTGCTTTAGGGATGTGTAGAGATTTGTTGATTTGCTATAGAGGTACTCTCTCAATCATTTACATTTTCAAATGGTCTCATGAGTCTTATGGCTCCGTCTCGCTGATAAGTATTGGGATAGCCATCAAACGGTATTTGGGCTGGGACTTCTTCAAACCAGAGGGTGCTTTAGGGATTTGTAGAGATGATCTAAGGCAAATAAAAATGCATACATTTGAAGGCATGATAGGGTACTGCATGAAAGACTTGCATAAGCCACATTTTAAGTTCTTTTCACATAACATCTCGAGTGAGGAGATAACGAGGGGACGTCAACTATATGCTCTTTATGGATAGGCTAATTTAAAAAACAAAGTGTGCTTGTCATCCGGTTAATCTCTTTGAGCGGGCTTATGTATTCATGGATAATAACATAGCTAATAAGCTTGGTGCTTCACTCCAAAGAGCACTCTCTTGAAACTGATCCGCACAGGAAAATATTACCCAGTGACACTGTGGATAATTCTAAAAATAATTCTAAAGACAGGATCTAGCATGAGCAGGAGAAGATCTTCTGCAATTTGGAAAGTCATGAAGCTTCCTCATCTCACCCTTTGCACAGACATAGAAGAAATCTTCTTTGCAGATACTCCTGCTATTAGATGTTTCAATCGAGTATATGCACAATCTGACAGAGAATAACATGTAGATGATAGAAGTGAAGACGATGATAAAGCATGCATTCATGAAGATGTGCATGATAACCATAATGGAGAGGCCGGGAGTCATGCCAATCCTATTGTCAATCGACAATGGTCAAGAAATGCAGTCACAACAAAGCTACAGTACACCATATCTTTCTGTCTAGGAGAGAACACAAAAATTCAAAACAACAATAGTGAATGAAGAGGACTTCGCCCCGCTATCACGTGGAGTCCGTAAATCCATCGGCCTTACTGACGTGGAAGCTTGTTTCCTCTAGGTTTTGTAGATTTGGTGTTTGCTTTATACTTTTGACTACGTTTGTAGATTCTGGCTTCTGTTCTATGTAGACACTTGTGTAGACACTTGTGTTCTGTTGCATTTCTTATAATAAGACTCTCATGTGGTTGTGTTTTGTTGCATTCCTTGTAGTAAAACTTATGAAGGAGGTTGAAAACCCTAGTGTGCCTAAGGTTTTCCTTTGAAAATTAAACACGACCACCCTCAAAAAAATTTAATTAATGTGGTATACACTGACCTTATGAAGGTTGAAAACCTTAATGTGCTTAAGGTTTTCCGTTGAAAATTGAACACGAGCAACCTCAAAAAATAATAATTAATGTGGTAGAGTAAATAAGCTATTCCATTTATATATATATATATATATATAGCCATCGAATATCAACGAATGTAAGATCGAGGAAGCTTAGTTATAAAGCGAATTTGCTTAGTGTTACAAAGCCAAAGTGGCCAGCCAAATTACTGTGATGTTGCGGTTTTCTCTCAATCCCTTTGTATGCTGGTGAAAACTGTAGATAGCGAAGGCGGGATAGACGAACAGATATCAAAGCAAGATGGAGACTATAATACTGATGATAATGCATAAGTAGCCGATGGTGATGAGCTAGGACTAGGGTTAATTAAGCTGTGATTTAAGTGCGGAGTTAGCAAAAGGAGATGATATCAAAGCATTGGTAGTAGATAGGGTTAGGGATAGGACGGGTTAGGGTCAGGGTTACTATCATATAGTAGATTAAGCCCTTGCAATGGTGAGTCTTGTTGTTGGCTGGCCTGCTTAGGCCATTGCTCTAGCCTTTCAATGAGCTCAAATTGCTTGCTAATTTCTGGCTTTCAATGCTAGTTCCGGGTGGATTAGCTACTAATGATGATTTATGCCTCTTTGGGTGTGGGATTAGAGGTGGGCCAGGGCCTGTTAGGCCTTGTACAATCTGCATGAAATCGCTTGCATCTGCCTTTATAACCTCAGGCGAGTAGGTGTGTATGATCACTGGCTGTATCCTGTACTGCACTTGATTATTGATTCCCTCAGTCCTCTGAGCAGCTTCTTGCTTGATTCGCTTCAAAGGTTAGCACCCTAATCAACTCTTAATCACGCTTCAGTCTAACTTAGTCCACGTCAAAACAAACAAATTATACACCAGAACGGTGTAGAGCAGAACGGACAAGCAAGTAATATTTATTAATCATTAAACAAATATATATATGCACCAGAAAGCCACTATTTATAATCAGTTATTGCGACATCAGTGGTAGATAAGAGATAATAATTAAAAATATAGATAGCAAACTGGGAAATTTACACGTGTTGCTATTTGGCAGTGTGTTTCCATTTCAAAAAAGCCAAAAATTAATTGAAAGGCAAATCTATTAAAAAATCTTCAGTCGTAAAAGCCGCCCTCGCAGTCAAAAATGGCAAAAAGAAATGGCGGTGCCACGTTGGATTCAAACATTGACCAGTCAATTTCTAATGCTGGCGTGGCGGTCTCATCAAAACTCTCCCCAGTCAATGCTCTACTAAGGAAAACTGGTTGTAGGCTGTAGCAACCGTATGCAACCTCCTTTTCCTTATCCGTAATAAGTTCACCATGAAGTTTTTCTCCTTGCAAGGTTTGTTGGAGCCATCTACTTGATAGGAAGTCTGGGAGTATAGAAAGTTATGTAGGGTATGGTTAGTGAGACGTAGTCCGATTCCTTCAAAAAGCTTGATTCCTTTCATTCTTGGCCTCTCCCTATCGCTTGATCCACTTTTGCATACTCCCTAAGTTTAAGATGTAAAATTTATTGATCTTGTCTTGTATGGCCACATCCATGATTCTCTCAATCCCTTGTCCTTGGGGCTCTTCTCCAACTACCCTATCATCCTCCTCTATTGACCACAATTTAGGCATTTCAGGGTCTAAGGTACTAAGAAACTCTGTGATGTACACTACTAGGGATTCCTGCACAAGCCATGTCATTCCCATACTTACCTTTGAGCGAGCTCTTTGATGGACAAACCCGTTTAGCGTCTTCATGAACCTCTCTAAAAAGAACATCCAATGTGAATGGACAACCCCTTCCCCACTCCCAACTCATCCACAACATGAACTAGGAGATGCATCTGTATTGTTAATATGCTAGTTGTTGGGAGAAACTTCTCCATCAATGTTATGGCTTCTATGGTATTTAAGCGGGCTACTTCCAAAGTTTCTTTTATTATCTCCTTTAATGAAATCCAGCAGACCACGGTGCCAATCTTGTATATTGTATCCCTTATGTTATCGGTGAGGCAAACCTTTATGGCCATAAGCAAGACAAATTACAAGAACTTGTGCCAATTGTGTGATTTCAAGCTTGAGATCTCGTTATCCTTTATAAATGCCCCTTGTAGGCAATGCATGAATCTAGTTAGAGTAAAAAACTTCAAAATACACTTCTTTACTTGAGCTTCCTCTTCTTTCATCAATACCAAGGAGCTTTAGGTAGTAGCAACTTACCATTAGCTTTGGTTCGTGGCCATAAGTGTTGCATACAATCACTTATTTGTAAATTATCCCTTTGTCCCTTGCTCTCTTTGGCCCCATTAAGTCTTCCAAAGCACCATGGCTATATTTTTAAAAATATGCATAGGGTCAACGAGAATATTGTCCCAATATGGTAGTTGGTAGAAGATGGACAATTGCTTCATACCCAACTTCACAGATTTGGTGTCAATTTTGAGCATTGAAGAGAAAAATTTGGGTGAAGATCAACAGTCTTCACAAAAAATTTTGAGCATTGAAGAGAAAAATTTTGAGCATTGAAGAGAAAAATTTGGGTAAAGATCAACAGTCTTCACAAAACAAAAACAGTTTAGAGCAGCAAAAAGCCTTCTACACAAGTGTAGGTAGAGGATGAGGTAGAGGTTGTGGACGTGGACAAGGTGGTGGCCGACGAACATGTAATAGAATTATGGTCAACAAAAGCAGCAGCAATATTCCCACATGTAAAGATGATGTATGGTATGTTGATTCAGGTGCTTCAAACCACATGACAAGTCATGGTGAGTGGTTCAAGGAAATGAAGAGTGGTTCAAGGAAATGAAGAGTCTTGAAAGATCAGGTTTTGTTGAAACAAGGGATGACACTGCTCATCCAAATGCCCATGTTGGAGATGTGGCATTGTTTATGCAGGATGGTAAGGTGAAGTAGCTTACCGTCCCTTGCAAATGTACTCATATTTCGAACTTTACAAAGAATCTGGTTTCAGTTGATGATTGAGCAGGGGTTTGCAGGTTCGGTTTAGCCTTGATGGCTATTATGTAGAAGACTTTAAAGATAAGTACATGTTGGTTGCAAAAGGCAACAAAGTGGGCAAAATGTTTACATTGAATGTAAATATGTGTGAAGTGAGTGCTACAATGTTTGCAAATGTTTCAGGAGTTGTTTTGCAGAGACATACATTTGGCATAAGAGAATTGGGCATGTAAACGGGCAAAGATTGAAGTCTATGCAAACTAAAGAAATTGTGACAGGACTGCCTAAGTTTAAGGTTGAAGGTATGCAGAAAGTATGTGAAGCATGTCAATTTGGAAAGCAAACAAAGCATGTATTTCCACATTACATAAATGTGAGCAAGAATGTACTAGATGTTATGCATTCAGATGTACGGGGTCCTAGAAAAACTATGTCTATGGGTGGCGACAGGTACTACATAACATTCATTGATGATCGCACGAGAAAAGTGTGGGTGTATTTCATGAAGGAGAAGAGTGAACTGTTCACTCATTTTGATAATTTCAAAGTGTTGGTGGCTGAAAAACAGATAGGAAAGCACGTGAAGTACTTAAGGTCAGATGGAGGGAGAGAATACTTCTCCAATGAGTTCTCTGAATTCTTGAAAAAGAATGCCATTAAGAGACAATTTATATGTAGATACAGTCTGCAGAGCAAAATGAAGTTGCTAAGTGAAAAAACATGCACATTGCAGAGATAGCACGAGCATTGATGGGGCAGATAAGAATATGCCACATAGCTATTGGGCCGAAGCTATGTCTATAGTAGTTTATATCATGAACATGACTCCTACTCTAGCCATACATGATGTAATGCCTGAGGAGAAGTTTACTGGCAACCTGATTTGTCTCACTTAAAACTTTTTAGATGTATTGCATATGTGTATGTGCCAGATGAGTTGCATACTAAGCTGGATCCAAAGGCAGAAAAATGTGTGTTTATTGGGTATTCCCTTGAGCAAAAGAGATATAGAGGCTCTAATCCTGCTACACGTGAATTGAGAGTAAGCACGGATGTTGTATTTGATGAGATGAGTAGCTGGTATGCTGCTAAAAAGATGTTGCTGGGGCTGATACAAGTGGAAACATGGTTGCACAGAATGCAAGTCAATAATCATAGTCCATTAAGTGGACCAGGAGAGTCCTCATCGAGTGATTCTATTGATAGACCATGGAGTGGCATGCTACATCATAATATCAGTCGTGGAAATGTAGTTGGTACATCACATAAAGGAAAAGAGAAAGTGGTTGAGCCCCTTGGTATGCCTGATATGCCTGCAGGGCATTCTCTTGTTGATGGAGAGTCTAGTGGCTTGAACATGAGCCTTGATGAGGAGCTTGGGATTCTAGCAATGAGGACACCTAGTGTGAAGAAGGCTATGGAAGCCATGAATGCAGAGGTTGAGTTATGATGGTTATCTGGCACATCACTATGATATGGCAAAAGTTGTGCAGGTTATAGAACCCACATGTTTTAATGAGGCTATTGGAAATGTGTGTTGGGAGAAAGCTATGGATGAGGAGATGGATGCATTGTATGGAAATGAGACTTGGGATTTGATGCCATTGCCTGAAGTCGATAAAGCTATTGGCTGTGAGTGGGTGTATAAGGTGAAACATAACAGTGATGGTAACATAAGTAGGCATAAGGTTAGATTGGTAGCCAAAGGATATGTGTAGACACATGGGATTGATTATGAGGAGACATTTGCCTTGGTTGCAAAGATGGCAACTGTGAGCTTGCATGATGGCGACATGTAACCTTGGAACTAAGAACTTAATGGGCATGAACACTTAAGTACCATCGGTTAAACTGAAAGGGGTAGCATTGGTTGCTACCTTGTATGAAGTTCTATAAGCCCAAAGTGCAACCGATAACTTTTGTTTCCAATCATTGTGGCTGACCTCCACGATTTTGGTCAGAATGGCACACAAGTTTTTTTTTGTACTTTTGGCTTGGCCATTCGCCTATGGATAGTATGGGGAGGTCTTTTTGTGCGTGACAAGGAACTCTTGCAAAGAGAAATTGGATTACCTTGTTAATGAAGTGTGTCCCATTTTTGCTTTCGAGATTGAGGGGGAAACCAAAGCGTGTGATCACTAACCCATAGAGAACTTTAGCAGTTAATCTGGCATCGAGGCCTTGTGGGTTGCACGAGTTTCTACCCACTTGGAGCAATCATCCATAAACAATTATATAACATGCTTGAGTGTATTTGGCTGCCGGATTGATAGGTCTAATGAAATCTATACCCCATTTCTCGAATGGTTTTAAGGACACTATAGGGCTCAGGGGCATGTGGTCTTTGAAGCGTGGAATGGCAGTACACTAGCACTCATCACATCATTTGACATACTCAACAGTATCAACCATTAGAGTGGGCCACCATAACCTAGCCGTGAGGACCTCACAAGTAGTGATATTTGCATTGGAGAGTGCCCCCTAGCACAGGCGGAGTGAGCATGTTCAAGGAGGAAGACATACTCATCTTCCCGAACATAGCATCGAGAAGGATTCTATATTTCCCTTGTTTATACAGTTGACCTACCAATGAGTTGACCTACTAATGAGTTGGTAGGGGGCAGCTTTTGTTATCAAGTGGTAGGCATGGTCTCTATTGAGGAGGGGATCAACGGGTAAGCCATTGGCCTCTCCCCATGCAAGGATCAAGCATAGTTGCCATTGAAGATCAACTAAATCAACCAACAAGATCCATTTAAAAGAGCCATGAACTCATCCGTTGAAGACTAACAAGGCCAATCAACTAGATCCATGCCCATGCTCAGAAAACAACTCCAATTCGTTTTCTTTCTCGACACACGCGTGGGTATCTTGGGTGACCCAGAGCTTGAGCATCGTATGGTCAGCACCCTTTAGGCTCCTTCGCGCAGGTGACCTAGCGCTTCACTCATAGCCCGCTTCCTTGGCCCCTTATCCACCGTACCGGAAGCTCACTATTTTAACCAAACCGAGGCTGGTCAAGACCTCGCCCGATCTTGCCACGCGAGACGTCCTTCTTTGACTCTCTGTCAGTTGTTGCAACATTTTCCACGTAGGTCCCCACAACCTCATTTCATAAGATAGTCAAAATGCTTCCCCCAGCATTCTTGATGTAAAACAATCTTTAAAAAACAGGTTTCACATACAAATATAGTTTCCAAACAAAATTCCTATCTTTCCACAACATTTCACATCATTCCTCATCATTTCATATCTTCCACATCATTCCATGTGTGAGATCCCTGTCCCCACCGCACAACGGATTCGGAGTGCTAGCAGCGGAAGTAGCATTTCTTGCGCGGGACAAGGTCCCACACTCGGGGCCTCGCCCACCACGGATATCTGGACAAGAGACTAATCCGTCGGTTTTTCCAAAATCGAACCCGAAAAAACTTCCTTCACCCGGAAAGCACAGGCGATTCCACCAGGATAACTCTTTACTCTAACGTAGTCAAGACCATTACTGATCAAGCTGATCCGCCGACTGCACCTATAAAGATACTCGGTCAGATCAAGGAAGAAATTTGCACTTGGATCATTGGGATCAACGCTTTTTTTCCCATTAAGAGGCACAGCCGTTGATTCCTATCCATAGAACAATTACTATCCGGGATTTACTTTATCTATCGTAAACAAAAATTGAGTCTCGATTTACGGATCCATCAGTCCAGCCTAACCCCATCCGATCCCATGGGTTAGCCAACCGCCCAACCACTGTAGTGATGGGATCCAATTTAGAATTTGATTATTGTCCCGGGTACCAGGGAAAAGAGTTCCCAGGCCCCCTAGCTGGAAGTTCATGCAAAAATAAACTAGTCACACCACTCACACACCCAATATGAAATTGCCTTTTTCTTAGCATTAGCTAACTTTAAAACAATCCTTTAAATGAAACCATAGTATCACTGATCACAATCTTCCAAATTATCCGGTTGATTCTTAATTTCCCCTCATTCCTTCATCAGAGTATTTATGGCATCATTGGCAACCAAAATGCTCACCACCTGTCGACTCAAGGGCCTTTTCAATAGTTCCTAGCCCATAATACTCGGCAAATCATCACTTATAAAAATCAAGATGGACTCTCGTTGAAGATCAGCAAGATCAACCAACAGATCCATAAAAAGAGCCATGGACTCATCCATTGAAGACCAGCAAGGTCAATCAACCAGATCCATGCCCGGTTTCACAAAACAACTCTTACTCCTTGTTCCAATATCTTCCTCGACGCATGCGTGGGTATCCTAGGCGACCCACAGCCGACCCACAGCGACCCACAGCCCAAGCACCGTATGGTCAGCACCCTCTAGGATCCTTCGTAGGTGACCTAGCGCTTCACTCATAGGCCGCTTCCTTGGCCCCTCATCCACCGTACCGGAATCTCACCATTTCAATCGAACCGAGGCTGGTCAAGACCTCGGTCGACCTTGCTACGCGAGACGTCCTCCATTGACTCTCCGTCTGCAGTTGCAACTTTATCATCACGACCTTAATCACAAGACGGTCAAAATGCTTCCCCAGCATTCTTGACATAAAACAGTCATTTACAAACAACATTTACAAACAGTTTACAAATACAGTTTCTATATTAACTCTCATTTTTCCACATTATCCCTCATCAACCCACATTACTTATTCCACATTCCATTTATATGTGTACTCATCCAATCACATCATTTTCCATCTCCTCACTTTAGATTCCTTCACATCACATATCATATATTCACATCCATACATATATCCACATCTACATCCACATTCACATCCATACATCCACCTCTATATGCATACATTCATATCTACATGCATACATCCATAACTCCATGCATACATCCACATCCACATTCACATTCACATCCATACATCTACATCTACATGCATACATCCACATCTCCATGCATACATCCACATCCACATTCACATTCACATCTATACATCTACATCTTCATGCATACATCCACATCTCCATTCACATCCCCATCTATACATCTACGTCTACATGCATACATCCACATCTCCATTCACATCCCCATCTATACATCTACGTCTACATGCATACTTCCACATCTCCATTCACATCCCCATCTATACATCTACGTCTACGTGCATACATCCACATCTCCATTCACATCCACATCTATACATCTACATCTACATGCATACCTCCACATCTCCATTCACAATAAAATTCTCTTAATTAATCTAGGATGATAATTCCTAGAATATGGTAGGAAGTCCTCTTTTCATGCTTTGAATGAAATTATTTTATGTGTAATTTTTATAAAAATTTTGCCATAGCTCCGCTACTATGACTGATAAATCTCAATTATCTAAAAAGATAAAGCTTATCATTAAGAGAATGATTAGAATGATCCCTTATTGGATCATTAATCCATAATGGATTGAATCATCAATATTCATGAAATACATAAACTAAAAGCATAGGGAAAGCCATTAATTTAGTCTTAAGTATAGATTAGTCTTGGATTAAGAAAAAGCTTTATGAAAAGCTTCATTTGGATTGAGAATAGGTCATGAGTATGACCAATTCTTGAGTGTGAGAGAGATATTACATAAAAACCATTAGAATTAAGCATAAATGAAAATTTATGTAATTCTTTACTATCATTCATTAATTACTTCAATAGCATTAAAAAAAACCATTTCAATTAAGCTTCTCAAGCTTGAGAGGAGTTGAGAAGAGAAACATTGAGAAATTATAGAAAAGATCAAAATTCACCACACTTACCTTACAAATTGCTTAATTCTTTGTTCACAGTAGAGGCCCCCAACCAATCAATTGGTTTAGTATGTTGATGGAGCCACCAATGGAGATTGAAGAAAGAGGGAAGCTCCAATTTCTTACAAATTGGAGAGAATTTTAGAGAATAGTAAATATTAGCATTATTTCAGCATAGTTCTAGAATAGTAAAATTCTCTTTCTTTTTTTCAAAGGATTCATGTTCTATTTATAGGAGAGGGAGGCTCGAACCAAAGCTAACTGATTTCTAGAATTTTCTAATTTCAATTTGGTTGAATTTGGACTAGATTTGGACCTAGTTTGGTTCCTTTTTGATTCGGTTTGGTTCCTTTTTTATTTGGTTTGGTTCAAGAGAGAGGAGAGATAAAAATATCACATTATTTTTGAGTTTAAAACTCATTCAAGCATGTGAAATATGCACCTCCTTTAATGGACTCCCCTTCCTTACATGTGTCAAAATGGAATCATTATACCCAAAATATCTCATATTTTTAATATTGCTCATAGTTTTTTACTAATAAACCTTGTACATTTTCAACTCTTCATCTTATGTGAGCATTTATTCATTTTTGGATATCCAAAATATCTCATATTTTTAATATTGCTCATAGTTTTTTACTAATAAACCTTGTACATTTTTAACTCTTCATCTTATGTGAGCATTTACCCATTTTTGGATACCCAAAATATATCATATTTTTGATATTACTCATAGTTTCTTACTAATAAACCTTGTACATAGTCAACTCTTCATCTTATGTGAGCATTTACTCATCTTTGGGTATCTTCTTTTACAAAATTGGATTTATCTCCTCCCTACACATGGATTGATGCTATTGGCCCATAGGAACCTTAATTGGACCATAATCCAAAAATTTCTAAAAATCTAGACCCTTAGGCTAAGGTCCTTTATACCCATTTCCAATTAATTTCGATTGCACATTGGAAAGTTCTTTTTGAATTTCTGTTTTAGGGAAACTTATTTTAATAATATGAGAAATTTTTCTATCTAAAAATATTCAAAATCTGAATATTCTCTCTCTAAAATATTTTCTCTCTCTAGGTTCAAACAGTTAGAAACAAGATCTTTTATATTTCTGAAGAGGGATTTAATTACAGGGGAAGATGCTGGACATCTTGAGAGGCTGGGGAGGAATCTTACATTCTCTCCCATTTGAAAAACGCGTGATGTCCTCATCTCGCAAACTGGGGGTAATTTCGCAAGATGCACGAATATGAGACTAAGAGAAAATTTAATTAAGATTAACCACCAAAAAGTCTCAAAGAGAACAAGACTCAAGACAAGAACAAAGGTTTCAACTTTATTCACTCTTGGAATATATACAGCAAAGATAGAAGGACTTTTTACAGTTCCATAAGCCTGTCCATCATATGGTCACAAAAGCAGCACTCACAAGCTGCGCACGTATAAGGTAACTTATCTATGGGAATAATTCGGTTGGTTATTGCAGTACCTACCTCAGTGGTATGAGGTGATCTAACAAAAGGACCTCTAAGAGGCAAGCTGAAAATAGGATAAAGGCATATCTTCTGGTGAGGGAGAAAGCACGCTAGTAAGAAGACCCGCTCAGAAAATCCACCATGCCTTGATCTCATCACGTAGTAGTATCGGGGACCCAAACCCAAAGCTTCAATAACCATAGCCAAGCGGACATTGTTACGAAAGTGATGCCGCCCCCACGGTGTTACCCTAGTTATATCTCGACAGGTCCACCATTTGGTCTGAGCTACAGAAGTTCCCAAGTGAGGGAAAAGTGAGCGCTCATATAATTCTATAAAATCCTTCTTCACAGACTCGCTTGCATCTTGAAGGTGAGAAATCATCATGGATAAAACCAATTCTTGCTACCAAGCCATGAAGGAGATTAAGAAAGAAAGGAGATCGATGGAAGTAAGATTACTGTGAGTGATAAGTAAAAGTTACGACTTATATAAAGGAAGGAGCTAGTGTAACCTAGAAGCCAACGGTATCTTGCCACCACTGAAGTTTTATCGTCTTTCCATGATTTGGGTTTGGCACATTTTTCTATAGAAGGTTTACTTGAAATACATTATGAACTTTGAGATGAGGAGGTAAAAGAAGCTCGTAGGCTAAGTCACCTACTTTCTTTGAATTTAGATAAGGCCCACAATATCTGGGGGATAATTTCTTATACTTCCTAAGAGATAAAGAACTTCTTTTGGGCCGTACTCAAATGAAGACCAAAACCTTGATATCCAAAACACCGATTTTTACTTCTGAACTCATTGTTCTGAATCCTTAAAACAGGTGGGACTCCTGAGAAGTATTCTAGGGAAAGGGTCTCCCTTTTTTTTAAAACAGAATCTTTCTTTTATTTTAGAGAGGGAATAATTATAAGATCAGAAAGGGAGATTCTTACTCCTGTATACCTCGAAGGCTGGGGAGGAATCTTACACCATGCCATTTCTCATTTTCCACATTTTTCCACGTCATTCCACATTAATTCCACATCAACCCACATCAATCTACATCAATCCACATCCTTCCACATCAATCCATGTCAATCCACACATCCCACACATTGCTCCACATCAATCTATATCAATCCACACATCACTTCTCATCACTCCACATCATTCCACACATTCCACACATCACTTCTCATCACTCCACATCATTCCACACATCCCACACATCACTCCACATCATTCCACACATCACCCCACATCATTCCTCACCTCAATCCAATTTTCATAAACAAGATGGTCTCTTTTCGCTTTGAGCGAATCAGGTTTGATTATTAACTTTCCTTGATCTAGTTATCGAAATTTTTGTTCCACAATCAGCCAGGTTAAAAGTACAATTACTCTACTTTTTATACTGACAGAACTTTCTAAGTCTCGACCAATTACTTGGCTCAGTTAAAGATAACTTTTTCTCGACTCAATTCAGTCAAGTCTAAATTTTTGTTCACTTTTGGATTCTCGATCCTTTCAAGAATTCCAGATTCCTTTCCAAGGGAATCTAGGAATAAGTCAGTCACAATTATTTACGTTCATCCAACTATGCATGTTTCTGGTCTTTTCTCTCCTTTTCCTGTTCAAAATGTACCCAAGATTCTATTTTTTCGAGAATCTAGACGTATACTTCATAATTCTAGAAGTTAAATATGTTCGTGATTCCTCTTTCGGATTAAAAATTATCCATGTTTTCTCGATGCATTCCTATGAATATTTTTCCATTCTTTTCTCAAATTTTTCAAAATAAATTATGGTCAATGTTCCTCTTTTTGAATAAAATATTTATGCATACGACCTCATGGGATTTACAAAATCAATTCTACCCACATACTAATTCATTTTTATCTAAATGAATTATATTCATAATCATTTGTGCATGACCTTCTTTATTTTTTTGGTAAATGAATAATGCTAAAAACTCCACTTTTGACAATGAATTTATTATGCGTAAATTCATTTCCTAATGATAAAAATTTTACCATAGCTTTCACACATTTTCTATGAAATAAGAATGCCTAAAATTACACTTTTAGCATAAAAATTAATTTATGAATAAACCTTCATTTTCTAATAAAATTTTACCATAACTCCCATCATTTTCTATAAAATGAGATTACTCAAAATTCTACTTTTAGCATAAAATTTATTATGCATAAACCCTCATTCTCTAATGATAAAATTTTACCATAACTTTTCCACATTTTCTACATTGAATTGAGAATGGTTAAAATTTCACTTTTAATAAAAAGATTAGTTTATGCATAAACCTAAGCTTAAACATAAACATTAATTTTTCATAAATTAACAAAAAGCATGGTTTTAAGAGGAAACCCATAAAATCAAATGCTTTCCAAGCATGAGGGAGGTTAGAAAAAAAAAAAGATTAACATCAAAAAAGAGAGTAAACATCATTGTTTAGGCTTACCCTTGGTTTGCTTGATTCTTTACCTTGCAAAAGTTGTGTAGCCCTCAAAGAAAAGGCTTGGCCACCACCAAGGGGAAAGGGTAATCTTCAAGAGAAGAAGAGGTTTAGTGAAACACCAAAGCTTCACACAATGGAGGGCCAATGAAGAGGGAAGAGAAAAATACATTAAACTAAAATTACACTAGCATAGAATTACTCTAAAATGAAAATACAAAGGAATAGGGGTCTATTTATAGGTGAGGGAGGCCACCAACCAAGTCCAACAATGCTTGTACCAGTTCTTCTAGATAGAATGTCCAAGGTAGCAAGGATATGCATCCAGTTCTCATAGTCCTCAGGCTCTGGAAGAGGTGCACAACCCTCACTCTCCTTTTCATCCTCAAGTGTCTTGTGGCACGTTTGACACAAATGGACTGATATAGATCATGTAGTTGTGACTGAGTCTTCTGCAAATGATCTGCCGCTCATGGGATAAACTTTCCACATGCATAGATTAATCTTAAATGTAAGTTCTTTTCTCCAAATGTATATGTGGTTAGTATCCCAATCATGAATCATTTTAGACTCTCTCATAAAGGGTCTGCCAAGGATGCAGTTATAGGAAACTGGCTGACATCCAAAATTCATCAACACGAAGGTGTGGTGGTAAGTGGTTCTCAGGATCTTAATTTTAAGATCCCGTTAGAACACCATATTGGGGAATATGGGAATTTCCCACAAGTTTGGGACACGTGGTCAAAAGTTTGGATTAACGATAACTTGAACACCACTAATCCAAAATGAGCGCTTTATAGCTCTTTAGATTCCATTTTTCAAGCGCTTTCCAACGATAGGTCATATGATAGGGTTTTGAGAAACTTACAAACATATTATCCATGTCCTCTTTTTTAAGTATTCAAAAATAGTAATTGGGAAATTCCCAAATTCAGTAATATGGTGTTTTAGACCAATGGGTCTAACTATGGCTCCATCAATGAGCTTAACCAACAAAGTAGTGTCATCCAAGGCGGGTGCTCCCCATTTTTGAGTTCATCACCTTCGAAGTACTGTCTGAGCTTGTTCACTCAAACTTTAGGGGTTACAGTTACCTTAAGGGGTATGAGAAATTCTTCTTCCTCAGATTCATTAGAGTTGTTAGGCTCCATGGTTTCGTGCATGCCTGCCCTGAGGCGTCCTTCCATCCAATCCTTTAGGTTATTCCATAGGCTTGGGATACTTTGAAGCAAAGTGCCGATAGAGATTTGGACCTGAGAAGAGAGGAAAGAAGAGAGACCTGAAATGTCTCTTGGAACGGGGGCCATTTCGTGAGGAAGGTTGGTTTGGCTTTAGTCTTAAGATCTTTTGTGTATAAGCGATAGGAATAGGGATTTCTGCACTTATTCCCCTAAAATGGTATTTTTCCAAGTTTCTAAGATATTCTGCAACCCTGTCTCCCTATTGGGGGAGTAGGAGATGCTGCTTCTATTTTCCTTTGTGAGAGTGGTTGGTCTGGAATCTCTCTTGGATACACCTAAGCTTCCTTAGCAGGTCTTAGGTTTGCGATTGATGGGCATGGCTCAAGGTATGTGGTAGGAGGGTCATTTTCCAATTGCGCTTGGCATTCTCTGACTAACTCTTGGACTGCCAGGAGTCTCTCCTTTTCCTCCATGGGGTTAGGATACTCTGTGAGCTTTTTAGACAATTGGCGGGTGTCAATGGGTTATCTAGCTTGGGCTGCAACATGCAGAAAATCTTATTCTTCAAATGAAGTGGTCAAAGGGTGAGTTGTTGTGCCGTCTTCCGAACCACTTTTGATAACTACTTGACTTTCACCCTTTGGCCGATCTTTGTGGGTTTCTTTCGTAAATGCCGAGTCACTCGTTAATTGTTTAGGGGATCTTGGTTGGCCTTGAGCTTGTGAAGTCGATGCCTCTACAACAGCATGTACTGCGGCCCTCTTTTGATTTTGTAGTCTTGTGATAGCATTGAGTGGGACTGCTTGGATGAAGCCATCTCTAACACTCAGGAGGTTAAGGTTGATGCTAGGATTAGCTTTATGAGTCTTTCTAGTCATTCCTAGTCTTAGCGGACAATCCTTATACAACACATATAATAGGGTCATGGTAGGAGCACCTATAGAGGTACTTGTCGTGCCCTTCCTGTTTGGGACACTCAGCCACACTCGATGAGGCCCCGCAAAATCATAGCATTGTATGGGTGGTCGTTTTGTCATGTGATTCATGTTTCTGGCCCTTGTGGTGGGGCTACTAAGTACACAAGTCACATTTGATCTCCCTCCATAATGTAATGCTTGAAGGTTTGTGAGGGTGGTCTTGTAGGCTCTTGGGTTTCATAGAGAGGAAATTTTGTAGTTTCCCCCTCATTCCCATCTTTAAAGATTTTCCTTAGGGTTAGTTGACAAACTGGCGTGACTCTTGGCAATGGGGGATGAGGTGGAAGAATTGGAGGTGGTAAGGGAATTTTAGGTACCCTTAAGATTCCTCTTTGGGCCACTTCTTCGCCAGGTTGAGGTGCATTATGATGTGGAGGTGCTGGCAAGGTTGCCTAGGGTTTGCAGGCAACGCTTGAGGTAGGGCTCTTGCTAATGCAGCTTTCTGATGGTAGCGATTGGAGACCTTATGATTGCCCCATTTGGCATAATAAGTATAATAGAGGCTTGGACGGGATCTCAGGTGTGGACACTCCATTCCTATATGGTTAGCTCGACATGTAGGGCACCATACAAGTTCCCCTCCGAGGATAAAGATGAGGTTGGCCTCCTTGGTTCCGACCTTGGACAGCTATCCATTGTTGGATCATTTGCTGCATTAAAGCAGTGGCCAATTGTAACATTCTTTCTTGATGTGGACTCCTTACTTTTCCATCAGGCTTTGTATTGGTGGTCTTGAAAGAAGATTCTGATGTGCCTTCGTGGATTTCTCGGGAATGAGTCCCCTTGAAATTATCCTCAAAATCCATAGCACTTCTACAACATTACTTAAAGGAGGTATGGATCAAGGTATACAATGAGTTGTGTAAGGGCACGTCATCAAGACCCTCTAGAAATCTCCCTATTAACATTTTGTTAGAGAGCTTGTGTGTGGCACTATAGCATGAGTGGAGATATCTAACTTTGTTGATATAGTCTCTGATAGTCTCGCCTTCCTTTTTCCTTACATTATGTTGCTACTCGATTGGGCTCCACCTGGTACCTTGGCGCGAATATCATATCTTGAAATCCTCTTTCAAAGCTTCAAAGGTGGCCTTATCCTCATTCTTCAAGGACCATAACCATTGGCCTACTTTGCCATCAAGGGCATAAAAAATTTGATTAAACATATCTAATGTGGGATTGGATCTCCAATCCCATTAAATTTTATAATAAGTTTCGAGATGTTTGCGAGTTTATTCTGCTCTAACCTTGGTGCAGGTGTAGGTTATATTGGTGCTAGAGGTGTGATACCTACAGCCACCCCTCCCTATTTCCATGGTCAATCTCAAAATTTATTGCGTGAGCCTTGCCATGGGGCTGGCCACCACAGATGTAGTTTAAGGAAGGGTTGGTGGAGGAGCGGGGCATGAGGGTAATATACCATAGGAGGCCCCTGTTTGATTAGTGGGTTTAGATGTGCCCCTTGTGGTCCCATGCAGTACCTAGGGTAGAATCCTTGTGGTGGGTACTACTGATACACAGGCAGACCGGGCTGATGTGAAGGGCTTGGGTAGACCCTTTCGCCTTGATGCAACGTTCCTAGTCCCAGAGATGATGGACCAAAGAAAGGCTTCTCTGTGAATGTGTGGGAGAGGTGCCCAGGAGCTTTCTCTTACATAGATGGTCTATCCAGTTCTGGCTCTCCGGTTTTGATGTCTGGTGTCCCTCGTCCCGTGCTTGGGTGGTTTTTGCTTTTACTGGTATTGTCAAAGACAAGCACCATTTGACTCCACTTGGTATTGATCAATGCGTCTGATCTTATTAGCGAAGGAGCTTCCTGAGAGTTTTCTTTGTCAAAGAGAGGGTTATTTTGCACCAATCTACTACCGATCGTAGGTGCATGGAAATATGGAACTATAGTACCGAACTATATTATTATTATTATTTTTTGGTGGAACGGCCGAACAGACATATGCTTTCAGAATGTGAAGGGAATACGCGTTCACTTCTCAAGGGAGAAGGAAGGGACGTTCGCTTCAAAATGTGAAGAGAACCAGATTGGCATGGGCGTGTGCTTCTAAGATGAAGGATGGATGGGTGTTTGCTTCAGAATGTGAAGGGAATGGGCGTTTTAAATTTGTTCCAAAATGGAACGGGCGTGGCAACTAAGCCACAGATGTTCGCTTCAAAAAACTGAGTGGAACGGATGTTCGCTTCTCGGTGAGAAGGAATGGGTGTTCTGCAAATTCAGGGGGGTCTGAGAAAAAGACGCAGGCATGGCAATTGTTGCAATTGAGAGTAGGAATGGATGTTTACTTCAAATGAGAAGGGAACAGATGTGGCACTTTTGAAACGGGCATGGCACTGCCAGAACTCAAAATTTTTAGAATTTAACTAGGACTTTATGGCTGCAAGTCTAATACTCTCCCTGAATATCCTCTGATAGTACAATATCCCCCTAGATTAAGTGCACTACTTCAATGCAAATTATGCCCGATTAAATGCATTTATTCTATTCAAGTTAAATACCTCTGCCAACTTTTAGGCAGGAGATCTTACCAGATATGGATTGCATGAAAGAAATAGATTTGGCAGATTTGCCATGACCGTGGCTTGATAAATGAACGGACGTTCACTTCTTAGAGTAGCTTGGTAGAATGCAATTTCGCCTGGGATTTTCTTCAATCACCTGCTGATTCAAGTATCTTCCCAGTATTCTTTTTGTGTTTTTGTTTTAAATAAGGATTTAGAGCTATTCTCTATCTACTTATTGATGCCTATACTGCATGATTTAAGCTAACAAATTATAATTAATTTGAAGATTAAGCTAGAATGCAAACACAAAGAAAAAACACACAAAAATGAGATTTGCCTGAATGTTAAGGGCAAGGTAAGGGAACTCACTTGCTTCTCTCACTCTCGGTGAAGACTCAAATGCTCCAATGCTCGATTAACAACCAAAGTTCCAGGTAATCATCGTAAAAAACAACACAAAACAAGGTTAATCAACCCACCGATGGATTTGCACTCCAACCGGGCTAAATCAAAGGCTCTAGCACATGAATGGTGTAGAGGACCCTAAGCCAAAGGCCTTCCTTGGAAACGGCACCAAAGATGTTAAGGAATAACATACTACCTTGCATACACAAGATAAAAGAGAAGAGAAAGATGCATGCAAGAGTCTAATCTAGTGAATATCACTTGGCCAAACATATGAGGGTTAACTCCTTGATGTGAAGCCTCTAGGAGCTCACACACCCAAGAAGGGATCCAATGCTAGGTAGAGAGAAAGAGGGAAAGAGCTATGGAGAGATCAACCTCTACCTCATGCCACTAGTATGCAAATAAGACATGGTAGATAGCAAAGAGAAGGTAGATAAGGAGAGAGAGGAGATCATTACCATACCTACTCGTGAACATACACCAACAATCAAAGCAAGCAAGCAAGCAACCATAAGCTCAAATGTGTGTGTGAGAGAGAGAAGGCAAACTCAAGTGAGACGAATGGGATTGTCCCTTTTCATATTTCATAAAATGTCTTATATACATGAGCTCATATTTATAATGTCCGGCTGCCCAATTACAAGTGGGGGCCCAAAACTAGTCTTCCTAGTTTTACTAGCTCTATGTACATCAATTCCTCATGACCGGAGTTACACATGCCATAAGCTCGATCATCCCATGTCTCATACACAATCAACGCATTGTGCGATTACAAAAGGATAAGTTACAAAAGGGGTGTAGTAGCCACGCGAAAGGTCATGTTAACCGGAGTGGTTAGCAAGGAGCATCAACCCGTCCGGCACTTCTTCTTCCTTCCAATAGCTGGGAACATCTATAAATTTGAGGCTAACATTCAAAACCAACGACCAACGATAGGTGAGGAGTAAAGCCTAAAGTCCAATGATGAACAGTTGCCATGTGCAAGGACCTAATCAGGCTGGGGACAGAACCGAAATATTCTAATCACCTACCCGTTTCTTTGAGCTATCCAAATTTGAAGTTCTAGGTGAATGAAGCAGAGCTTTGAGTTTGAGTGGGCAAGATGAACACGAGATCATGTCTGAGACATCCAGAAAGTTTAAGTGTTAACTCAATAGGGGTGTCATTTCTTTATTTTGATTGGGAGCACACGTCTCTACAGCGCCCAATCCAAAGTCCGAGTCAAAAGCTAATTTGATTGGCATCCAAATTTTTCAAAACAAAATCAAAAGTCCAAAGTCAAAGTGGATTGGTTGGACCATCTGCCAATCGGAGTCGGAGCAGCTACTTGTCGAAGAAGTCAAAATTCGAAGCCAAGATGATTGACACAGTGTTCAAAAATTGTCCAAATTCAAGTTGGGACTCCGACTTCCCCAATCTGAGCAAAGCTATAAGTCGAGTCTAAAATCTAAACTAGAGGCAGTGATCCGAGTGTAAGATGATCCGAGAGGCCCGGTCGAGTGGAAGGCCCCGAAGCAAGGCAGAGCTGAGTTGGAGGTTTGACTCTAAAAGTTGATTGATCTGGCTCCATCTTTACCTTCCTTAATGAAAAATTAGGGCTTGTTTCATGATGTATACAAATCCATTAGGGGGGGTTTGAAGATCTACATTTTTGCTTCCTACAACTCCTCCCGTTTGATGTGGTGTGATGGGCTAAAGACAATGTAAACATTGTGGTAGTACAAAGCACCACTCAAGAAACTGTGTGCCATGCCAACATTGCATTGTGAATCAGTGTGGCAGTAGCACTTAATTTACAAGTTGTTCTCTGTTTATTTCATATATGCTTTTAATGAGAAACATTTATTCCACTTTGAAGGCTTTTTCCTTTAATAACTTGAATAGCGTAGCATCTGGCAGTTCATCAATCAACACTAGTGATAGGTTCTCCATCAGGTATTCTTAACATGCGATCTACCAATACATGTTGTGAGAACCTTTTTGTACGATGATAGTAAAGTCAAATCCCATCAATAGTAGCAACAACAACCAGTGTGGGTAATTTATCCAACCATGCAAGGCTTGTTGATAAGATAAACAAAGCTTAATGATCCCCTAAGAATACAAACTTATCAACTAGTAGATAGTGTTTATACTTTTTAACTGCATATATGGCTAACCCTTCCCTCTCTATCAAGGTGTAGTTCGTCTCAACTAAGAATCTTGTATAAGGGACGTGCAATCTTGGCATAGAAGAGGATGAATCACCTATATTAGCCTATATGTCCCATAAATGTTTGGACTCCCTTATAGTTCTTTGGTGGGGGTAATTCCATGATAATTTTAATTTTACTCTCATCTATGAAAATCCCATTTTTGGACACTGTATGTCCTAAGATGACTCCATGTTTAACTCAAAATTGGCATTTGAATGGGTTCAGAGATAGGCCATAAAGTGTGCATCGTTCAAATACCTTTCACATAAACAAGATAAATGCTCCTTCCATGAAAAATGAATGCATAAATCATCTAAGAAAGCTTCAAGAAATGGCTTTTTCTCAGAATACAATCCCCTGTAACTCAACTTCAGAAGTTCTACCCTTGAACAAAGGAGTTAAATGCTTTAACTACCAAAGATATAGTCATCGTAGCATTGGTTGCCCAACTCCTTTTGGATCAAGGTTTTTAGGACAAGGAAGTCAAGGATCAAGATTCCAGATGCTAGCTCCTTCTTCCTTCTAGAGTAATCAAGATCCTTCTTGTCAAAATCAAGAAAACCCCAGAGGTAGACTCCCTAACCAACCCTTAACTTCAATGCAAAGTAATGCAAGACCTCAGTCTAAGAATTGAGGAAATCAAAGAGAGAAGTTCCCAAACCAGTCATCTACTTCCAAGGGAGCAATGCTAGAAGTAATCGAAGAAGAAAGAGATTATCCTCCAGCTCTGCGAGATGAGGACATCTCACATTTTTTAAGTGGGGTAGGATGTAAGATTCCTCCCTCCAGCTTTTGAGATGTAAAGGTGTTAGAACCGCCCCTTCAGTCTCTGTAATCATCCCCTAATTCAGAATGCAAGAAAACATTGTTTTACCCTATTTTGGCCTAGAGAGAGAAAATATTCTAGAGAGAGACAATACAGTTTTGAAATATTTTTAGATAAGTATTTTCTCCCAGTCGATAGGAAGAGATCCCCTGAAATAGAATCTTAAAAAGAGTTTTCCAATGTGCATTATGAATTAATTGAATATGTGTATTGGACATCTTGGCCTAGGGGTATATAATTTTAGAAAATTTTGACTAAGGTCCAAACAGTGTTCAAAAAGGGCCAATAAGGTTAATCCAAGTGTTGGAATAAGAAAAAAGCAAAGAATAAAAGAAAATCTCCCACCAAAAATGAGTAAATTCTCACATAAGCTGAAGAGTTGTCTAGTACTGGGGTTTATTAGTAAAAAAATGAAAATTTTGACACCTCAGAATGGGGAGAAGGGCTCATGAAGGAGGCACCTAGAAATCACATCAAGGGGGCATTTTTAATTCAAAAAAATGAGATATTTTCACCTCTCCTTCTTCAAGCCAAATTTAAAAAAGTGAGCCAAATTAGTCTAAAACTTGTCCAAAATGGATCAAACTGGAGCTCAAAGCCTCTAGATTCTAGTTGGACTTGGTTGGTGGCCTCCCTCTCCTATAAATAAACCCCCATTCCTTTGTATTTTCATATTGGAGTAACTCTATGCTAGTGTAATTTTCACTTTAGTATTTTTCTATTATCTCTCTACCTTGCCTCTCCATTGTGAAGCTTTGGGGCTTCACTAATCCTCTTCTTCCCTTGGAGATGACCTTCTTTTACTTGGTGGCCAAGCTTCTTCTTTGAGGGCTTCACATTTCCCTAAAGAATCAAGCAAAAAACAAGGTAAGCCTAAAACAATGGTGTTTTACTCTCTTCTTCAATGGTAATCTTCTTCAATGGTAATCTTCTTCCCAACCCCTCTAATGCATGGGAAGCAATTTAATCCATGGTTTCTTCTTTAAAATGTAAGAATGCTCACCTTTATGGATTAATCCTTCTTAGAAGGATAGATCTTAGTCCTAATCTCATTTTCTTAACCAAAACTCTAGGCCTAACAAGCTAGAGATGGAGATTAAGCACTTTTATGATCTTTAATCTAATTAAAATGAGGATTAGTTCATTTATGTTTGTTTTATGTTAAGAAAATTCATATTCTAAAGTGAAAGAGAGCTTGCCAGGCTAACATTCTTATAATTATTTTCATATGGAACACATATTTGGGTATCTTTCTCAAATAAATAAGGTGCTTAAATATAATTATGTTTATGTTTAAACTTAGGTTTATGCATAAACTAATTTTTATGTTAAAAGTGTTATTCTAACCATTTTTAATTCATAGAAGGGTTGTTGCAAGATGAGGGTGTCCAGTTTTGTCTGGACTGGGACAATTCTTGGACAACAAATTTGGGGAGGAAAGGTACTTCAAACGAGATCAAGAAACTAATAGAAAATACACATACACTCAAATTTACCCCCAATATAACTTAAATTAATACAAACTAGTCCAATTTATCAAAATTAACCAAAAATATGATAAATAATAAAAAAATGATCTTTCCATACTTAGAGTGATCTAATTTTTTTTCCATAGATGCAAACTGTGGTTTTATTATAATGTTGTTTTGGAAATAGTTGAATTAGAGAAAATGCAATTTCCTATTGCGTTTGTAAGTGGTGTGTCTATTTAAATTTTGCATGAGAGCTGGCTAGGGGGCCTGGGAACTCTTTTCCCTGGTACTCAGGACAAAACATAACCAATTTTTTATAATGAATCCTATCAATACAGTGGTCCTAACCCATGGGATTGAATGGGGTTAGGCTAGATTGATGGATTCCTATAGTAAAATTCAATTCTGTTCAAGTGACGATAGTTGAAGTAAGTCACAGGATAATCCTTATTTAGGATGGTGAGTTTTCTTTTGGAAGGTGCAGCCAAGGAATGGTGTGAGGATGTTGTTACAGATGCTAAAAAAGGAGATTAGGACTTATTGAAATAATCCTTCAGGAGAAAATATGGGAAGGCAGACAATCCTAAAGACTTATGGAGAGAGCTTAGAATGTTGTATCAAGGAGAGGATAAGGAGATGCCAACCTTTATGGGAAGATTTGAGGCTATTGGAGAAGGATACTCAGAGCTTTGGGAGAGAATCAGGTACCACCTGGCCTTTTAAAGAAGGTTAGGTTTGTTGGTACGTTGCATGGCAACATCAAAGATAAAGTGGAGTTGAGGGACCGTGGCACATTTGTTGAAGCTATGAGGATAGCTACAGAACAGTGGATGAGGAAGTTGAGGAAGCAATTATTGGCAAGGAATGAGAGAGAGGTCTTCATCAACCTATTAGAGAGCCAGGTGGAATATACCCTGCAATTAAAAGATAGGACGGGGTAGACCTGTTGACCATAGAATTAGAGAAAATGAAAATCAAATGCCAGTACAAGGTAAGACTCAAGGTCCCTTGGGCAATGTAAGCATCTTAGAAGTTGTTCCAGAGGAGGAAAATGAGGCTGATGTGATGGCTAACAAAAGGACAAGGTTGCAAAGGTCAGGCTTTGAGGAGGCAGATAGGGAAGTTAGAGCCAAGAGAAGGTCATAGAAAGGGAAAGCTCCCATGGATCACAATGGCGAGTCTAGTAAACAAGAAAGGGTTAGGGCTAGGAGAAGAAAGATTGGGATGGAAGATTTTCAGTTGGGAGAAGGTCAGATACCATCATATAGTTTTTAGTTAGATGTGAAACATAAAAAGGCTTACATTACTTATGAAGAACTGTTTACAGCTAGATTTGAGTGTGAGAAAGTGGCATAAACTTGCTGGTGTGAGAAGGGTGAAGGTTAGGGTACTTGAAACTAGTGTGGTTTAACAGAGTAAGATGCTAGATGTGTTGCCTGTGTGGTAGATTTTTGGATCCATGGCAAAAACTATCCTTTATGTCTCTTAGGCTATTTTGATCCAATGCAGAGCTAATCCTCTATGCCCTTATATCTCCTAGTTGGGTTTTTCTTACTTAAACTTGAAACAATTATGCTAATATCCCCTATTCACACTTGATTCCTCTCTAGCAATTCAAGAAAATCAAATACCCACTCTCGATTAGCAACCCCACTGCTCCATTTATGAACCCCAAACTAACTCAAACAATTGATGAAATGAAACTTGTCTAATCATATGCTCATCCCTCTTGATCAATACATACACACGCTTGGTGTCAAGAGTTTACAACAACTTGTAACCTAACCAAACATTGATCTCTAAGATATAGAATAATTAAGCCACCCAGATAATACTCTCCTACTTGTCGCAGATATAGAAATAATTCTTCTTCAATTGAACCTTCATGAACATGATGAAAAGCAATAGAAATTGTCCCATGTTTAATTCTGAACAATTCTAGTCAAGAATAAAAGATGAAACATCCTATGATTAATTCCTAACAAGAAACCACAAGTCCTTAGCTAACACAAGCTTCAATCAACAAAAGAATCTTGGGAAAAATCCAAGTTCCAACAAAGCAACCCCCTAGGTGTATGACCAATCAAGTTTGTCCTTTACTTACTCAAGTCACTTTGCTGCTCTGGTTTAGATCCTGAGGTCTAACATGCTCAAATTCTCCTTTATCTTCTCACATACCCTTTGATACATGTATTTTCTCTCCAATTCAATCTTGTTCTAGGTTCCATGGTCATCCAATCCCTCTTCCTCATCGTTTTTTCCCTCTTCTTTTTCCTACACAGAGATTCATGCATACCAAATTTGGAACTATATCAGCTTCCATTATCTACTCCTACCCTTTTTTGGCTCTCCCCCCAATAGGTGATCTCTCCCCTGCTGCTAAGTGGACAAGCCTTCCATGCATATGACAATGCATCATCACCATGCGTATCATCATCCCCCATCACCTCCCACATACATCCACACCTCTTCCATCATCCCTAACATCATAAACATTCTAGGATCACCTAAATATTTCCCTTCTTAAATTCACACCCACATACATCCACACATCTTCCATCATCCCTTACATCATAAACATTCTAGGATCACCTAAATATTTCCCTTCTTAAATTCACACCCACAATATACTTCTGCTAGGTCTTTCATCCCTCAAGAATTCATCACAAAAATGCCTCACATTTTTTTGAACCCTAGAATGGAACACTTTCAAGTGTTCCACCATTTTTTTGACTTCACATAATTTGGAAATGATAAGACCCTCAACCTCAAGCCGTTCACTCTACTGGGAGGTAGCTGGCCATTCAAATCTTTGAGTTGGTAACTTCTATTGGAGAAAACTTCATGTATTACACATGGTCCCGCCTATCTAATTTTGAATATAGTCTAAAAAGTGTTATCCAAAGCAATATTATATCTCAAAACCAACATGCCCTCTGTTAAATTCTTGTTTCCTAATTTCTCATTGAACTTTTTTATTCTTTTTTGACTTGCTCTCTCATACCATCTAGCTGCTTCATTTCCATCTAATAGACTAGATGAAAGTGTGTAAACCCTGTTGCATGTTTCTCTAAAACTATGTAGGCCCAGAGTGCTTTGTCTAAATAAAAGTCCCAAGGCTTTTTGATACTCCTATACAAACTTGAATAACAATCTCTATAAAACTCCATTGAAGCTCTCTACCAACACATTGCATTGAAGCTCTCTACCAACACATTGCATTGAGGATGGTAGGGAGTGGTGAACTTGTGTTTAATATGTAACAATTTGACAAGATCTTGGATCACATTTGCTCTGAATTCTTTGCCTAGATCTGTCACCAATTCCAAAGGTGAAAAGATATAGGGGAGAAGGGAGCTTGAGCTCTTACAAGCACACACAGACTTTCGCAAACCCTAGAAGAGAACACACAAGGTGAGTGGCTGAAAATGGTTGTTATTCTTCTTCTTCAACAAAAGAGGTCTACAAAGGAGATAAAGTGGCTAACACACATATTAGAGTATGTACAAGTGGTCCATAATGTGAACATGCTAAAGTGGAGTGGGCAAAGATATTTTGGTGCTAGCTCTACCAAATCCACCACTGATGTAAATGTTGAATGGTCACATAGGCACCTCGTGAGTGTCAGCTCATGTTGAGCTTGACATTTAACACTCCCCCTCAAGCTCAACTCTAGCTCGTGAACTCCAATCATATCTCAAAATCTATGGAGCTTATCATCTCCCAAGGCCTTCTTCGTGAAGATGTCAGCAACTTGGTCCTGTGTTCAGACATAGGCCAAATCGATGTCACCTCCAAAGACTCTCTCCTTGATGAAGTGGTAGTATACCTCAATGTGTTTCATCCATGCTGCATGTAACATTGGGTTTCTGGCAAATTGTATAATGCTAATATTGTCACAATATATGACAACCTTTCGCTCCACATGCAACCCCAAATTAGCAAGCCTCACACGCTGCCACACCATAGCTCCTTTATACTTTGCCTTTGTACTTGACAAGGCAACTGTGGGCTGCTTCTTGCTGGTCCATGTCATAGTAGCACTCCCCAAAGAAAAAATAATCCATTGGTATATCTCCTATCTATAATACTACTAGCCCAATCTGCATATGTATACCCATATAGATCTAATGGTGCACATGCTGCACTGAAAACAATGTAAATCCATCATGTCAAACTTTCTTTTGAGAAGACTTTTCACATGCTCTATCTCTTCCAAGTTGTCACCCCTAAGAATAAGATCATCTACATAGATGGTGATGATCACAATGCCCTTATCACTCTTACGCACAAACAAAGAGTGATATGCATTTGCCATATGAAAACCAATAGTGACAAGATATACAGCAATCCTATCATATCATGCTCATGGACCTTGCTTCAGCCCATACAAAGACTTACAAAGCTTACATATGTACTATGGGTAACCTATATCCTCAAAACCAAGTGGCTGATCCATATACACTTCTTTGTGCAGTCACCATGTAAGAACACATTTTGTACATCCATCTGATGTAAAAACCAGCCTTTAGGTGCAGCCACTACAATCATACCCCTCACAACTGACATCTTTGTAACCGAAAAAATGTCTCCTCATAATCAATCCCATGTGTCTACACATATCCTTTGGCTACCAATCTAGCCTTGTACATACTTATGCTACCATCACTATTATGTTTCACCTTATACACCCACTTACATCCAACAACTTTCTTGCCTTTAGACAATGGCACCAAATCCCAAGTCTCATTTCCATAGAGTGCATCAACCCCAATAGCATTTTTTTTCAGTAGCATACCAGCTACTCATCTCATCAAATACAATATCCCTACTTACCCTCAATTCACGTGTAGCAGGATTATAACATCTATATCCATTTTGCTCAAGGGAATACACAATAAACACACCTTTAGATCCATCTTATTACGTGACTCATCTAGCACATACACATATACAATATATCCAAAAACGTTTAAGTGAGACGAATTAGGTTTCTTGCCAGTAAACTTCTCCTCTGGCGTTACATCATGTATGGTTGTAGTAGGAGTCCTATTCATGATATAAAATACTATAGACATAGCCTTAGCCTCATAACTATGCACCATATTATTCTCAGCCACCATCAATGCTCATGCTATCTCTGCAATGTGCCTATTTTTCCGCTCAACAACTCCATTTTGTTACAAAGTGTATCTACATGTAAACTGTCTTAGAGAACTCATTGGGGAGAAGTATTCTCCCCCTCCATCTGACCTTAGACACTTCACATGCTTTCTTGTCTCTTTTTTAGACATCACTTTGAAATTCTAAAAATGAGTGAAAACTTCACTCTTCTCCTTCATAAAATACATCCACACTTTCCTCATGTGGTCATCGATGAATGTTACATAGTACCTGCAGCCACCCATAGACATAGTCTTTGCATGGCCCCATACATCTGAATGCACAGCATCTAGTACATTCCTTCTCACATTTGTGTCATGTGGAAATACATGCTTTATTTTCTTTCCAAAGTGACATGTTTCACATACTTTCTGCATACCTTCAACCTTTAAATTAGGAAACCTTGCCACAACTTCTTTAGTTTGCATAGATTTCATTCTTTTCACATTTACATGCCCAATTCTCTTATGCCAAATGTTTATATCTACAACAACTCTTGAATCATTTACAAACATTGCATCACTCACTTCAGGCATATTTACGTTCAATGTAAACATTTTTCCCACTCTGTTGCCTTTTGCAACCAACCTGCAGTAATCTTTAAAGTCTTCTACATAACAACCATCATGGTTGAACTGCACCTGAACCTTCCTCAATCATCTGGCCAATAGAAACCACATTCTTTGTAATGTTTGAAACATGAAGGACATCTACAAGGTACTTCACCTTACCATCCTACATAGACAATGGCACATGTCCCCAACATGGGCAATTAGATAAGTAGTGTCATCCCCTATTTCAACAACACCCGGTCTTTCAGGACTCTTCTTTTCCTTGAACCACTCACCATAACTTGTCAAGTGGTTTGAAGCACCTAAATCAACATACCATACATCATCCTTACATGCTGCTACATCATTTCCAGACACAACAACTACATGTTGCATAACAAAAAACCTTCATTATCCTCATTATTTCTACTAGAGGATGCATAATTATTTTGCAGCACTTTTCCATTTCGCATGTCATTTTGCTTCTTATAGAAATCTACCTACACATGTCTAGGCTTACCACCTCAATAAAAATAGCCTTGTGTATCATTATTCTGAAATGCCCCATAACTCATAACATGTTGCAGGGGTTTTGGTACCAACGTCCTCTTTTGAAAAACTTGACTTTCACACAACTTCTGCATGAGTGGGTGACATCCCTATTCATACTTGGCCACATTATAATTGAGCTCTCAAGATCTTCCTTCTTATAATATCTGCCCTATAACATCCTTTACAACCTTCCTCATGACAAGCTTTGAAACATTGCTACATTTCATCATGGTGTAATACTGTTCTTAGAATGCAATCAGATCCTTTGTGGTACAGCTACTCTCCTATCAGCACATATTTCATGGATCTTGCAGTCACTCCTTGTCTGTTTGAATCACTCAGATACTTTCTAGAAAAACTATTAAGTCAAACATATTCCTCCTCAAACAAAGACTCTCTTTCTTGATATAAAGGTTCTTGAAACTTTATCCCATGTACATCTGGAACAAGTATCTGCTCACCTAGCTCATCTCTTGGATTTGAAGAACTACTATTTCAAATCATCTTTATTAAATCTCCATACTCCTTGTATCTATCTGATGATCAACATTGCATATCTTTTCACTAACCTTCTAATTTTTCTCCTTTTGTAGTCCTCAAGCCCTAAGCACAAACTATTGTATTCTACTTCATTATTGCTCTTGACTTCTATCTCATGGCAACCAAACAAGACCTCTTTTCCTTAGGCATCTGGAAATACATAGCCAGCTCCTTCTTTGCCCATACTCCTTTTGAAAGAACCATAAAAGAACATGGTTTCCTCAGTATCATGTAACTCCGAGTCATATAAACTATGGTTGGGAATTATTTGTTTTTCAACATCTCTAATTATCTTAGGCTTCACTTGTACTTCTCTGTAAGTTAACATGTCTGCCATATGTGCCCTCACACTGTCCTCCTTGATGAAGCTCATGTCAAACTCGTGTAGGGTCAGGATCCACCTATGCCCTTTTGGATTATCTCCTGGAAATCTCAGTATATGGGGCAGCAACCTGCAAGATGTTAAAACCATCAAAGGCCTGTAAATAAAGTAGCTTTGCAATCTTTTGATTGCATATACCAATTTCCATACCAAGAACTCCACCTCATGCCATAATTTCCCATTTCCCACGATGTAATAAACATGCCTCAGATAGGATTGCTCCACTCCTTTTTGCATAAGAGAACTGCTTCAATTTCATTCTCACCTACACTAAGACTCAGATAAAAAGTCTATTTCCAATTTGGTGGCATCACAATGGGTAAGGTATAAGAATATCCTTGATATTCTCAAAGATTTCCTCTTCAACAATACTCCAAACAAAAGGGTCTTACTGGCTTATCTTCTGCAAGGGATAAAGGTATTCAATAAGCATACACAATGACCTAGATAAACATCTCATCTTTTTAATGAAGCTAATAAGCTCCTTGGTTGTCTTTGGACTCTCCATTTGCAATAGATTTTCCACTTTGGAAGGATCAAGGACTATCCCATTTTCACTAACTTCATGCCCAAGTATCACCATCCTTGCTCTTGTTAGCTTACATTTACTTGGTTCACTAAGCTCGATACTCATCAAGCCTCTGAAATAAAAAATCCAACTTCTTGACATGCACCAACCTATCATTGTAAACACAAACATCATCCATAAAAAACCTTGACAAAAGCACCCAAATAAGGACCTAGAATCTTATCCATCCAGCTTTGAAAGCTTGCATATACATTGAGAAGTCCAAAAGGCATCACTCTATAACAAAACACTCCCCAAGGAGTAATGACACTTGTCTTCTTTTGATCCTTTTAGGCACTATAACCATAGGGGACACCCAATTAGATTCAACAGCTCTATAAATAAAACCAGCTTGTAGAATATTAGTCACTTCTATCTCCAACACCTGCATCTTAATAGTTCCATGCCTTCTAAGCTTAATATTAGTCACTTCTATCTCCAACACCTGCATCTTAATAGTTCCATGCCTTCTAAGCTTCTATGCCATAGGATTCACCCCTTCCGTCAGTTTAATCTCATGTACCACACTAGAAGTCCCCCTCATCTAATTATATTCCCTTGAAAATAGCTTCACATACTTATCAAAGAGAACTTCATACTGCTCATTTTCTTCCATAGTCAGATCTTTATCAACCATGTCCATCAACTCCTCTTTTGAAACATTAAATTTCTCACCTTGGGCATCAACCTGTTATGTCAAAATACTAGCTCTATCCACCCTCTTGACCTCAGTCATCTATAATCCACACATCCATCTACAACTCCAAGAAACTTTGGTCCAAGCCTCATCTCAACAGCTTATTCTAAAGATTATGAAGAATAGGCATCAGAACTTTCAAAGGACATAGAACTAGCATTTGTATCCATGTCCAAACCCTCTCCAAAATCCATAATTTTTCCTGTCTTCAAATCATATCTAATCCTCTTATCATTTGGTATGTCAACAAATAAATCTATACATCCTCTTATCATTTGGTATGTCAACAAATAAATCTATACATCCTCTATACTAATATTTCCTTGATCTCATTACATAGGATTATAGGGTATTTTGTGAGAAGAAGTTGATCCAAGATTTTGGTTACAACTATGGCAACCACAGTTGTTGCAGAGTAGTCCCTATAACAATGGCTCCTGGCCTAGTTAACACATCCACCTCATCGGCTAGGGCTACAGAAGGAGTAACCTTCACCCAAGATCCTTGCATCTTCCTCTACTTTTCCAATGCACTCTAGAAGAAGGGGATATCCTCACAAATTACTAGACTAGTGGTGCCCTTAGCTCATATGTCATCATCAATACCTATGTGAATTCTTGTATAAATCCCCACCTATCGGACTTGGCTCATATGCCATTGATACCTATGGGATTTCTTGTAAGACCTCCCACCTATTGAAATTGTGTTACTCCTACAGGATTCATGCCATGATGCCCGCAAAGAAGCACCCTTCATACCACATGTTGCCCCTATTATACCAATACCTCTAGTAGCAACCCTTCCAACTGATCTAATAGCCTTTGCAAATGCATTGGGGAGAGCTATGGCTAAAAGTATAGGACTAGTCCATGAGACATAACAAACGGAGTAGCTCTAGAAAGGCTGCACAAATCACAAAGCTTACACACAATTTCAATGGAGAGGGTGATGCTAGAAGACACCTGGAGGTCTTTGATCAAGTTTGTGAGGCCTTAGGTGACTGGAATGAGCTTGACCAATGTATTTATCCTTGCGCTAGATGGCAAGGCTGGTGATTGGTATCAAACTCTAAGAGTTGAAGAACATATAAACTTTACTACTCTTTGAAAGTTATTCCTAAAGCAGTTTGTGTGTGATGGAGATTTGTGGAATGTGTCTTCAAAATTTCACATAGTTGAGAAAGAAAAAGATGAGTCAATGAGAGATTTTATTAGTCGTCTTAAGAATTTGAATTCTCTATGTGCTCTACATGAGTACTTTTCCAACAATCAACTACTTGATTAATTTATCCACCACCACGGGCTTAAATATGAACATATCCATAATGGTTTGGTCATGAGGTATCACCACGTGGGAGGATATCATGGCTAGCGCCATCCAACTTGAGGATAACTTGATGATAAAGGGATTAAGAGCTTCATATTCTAAGTCTGTTATGTCAGCATCCAATAGCAGTCGTAGCACCACCACTACAAAACCTATAGGTAAAGGTAATACTTTAGTGGAAATGACTTGGAGTAACTCCTTAAAATCCCTCCAAGAGGAAATGAAGCCTACCAAAGCTTTAGACAATGTGCACATGTACCCAAGGAGAGAGCTACATTGGTGTTCCATTTGCCATCAGCGACATACGACTAGAGAATGTCCAATTTTAAGAGCTTGTTACAATGATAATTGTAGCTTTTGTGGGCACTATGGTCACAAAGCTCAAGATTGTAGCCTTTGTGGGCACTATGGTCACAAAGCTCAAGATTGTAGCCTTTGTGGGCACTATGGTCACAAAGCTCGAGATTGCCAAACATGCTTATAGGCTATTGCTAATACAACGAGACCACAACTAGCATTGCCAACACCATAACAAACCTAGCCCTTGGTCCTGTAACAAACCAAGAAATGGTTGAACATCGCATGCAACAATTCCTATCAAAGGGCATGCACCATGCACCTAATGTGCCATTACCTCCACCAGCCTTGGGACTATAACCACCTCCACAAAGTGTGACACCTCTTAATCAAGTAAGCTTCGAGGAGCCTATTGATTAGTGGATGTCAAACCCAACCCACCCCCCACCTCTTTGAGGACCCCACAGAGCTTCATCCTGACTATTATGTAGTGGATGGGAGAGGGAGAGTTAAACCAATTTACCAACTTGCTACGATGGGCAGGGGTTGAGACATTAACACTCACAGCTAGATGAATGCCTCTTAAATTTTACCACTGTCAAGGTCCCCATCAAGTTTTGGAAAGCCCTATAAATTTTCCTTAACTTAACCAAGCGGTGCCCTCAAACATGCCACCGGCTATTTGTAACCATTGTAGTATAGATCATTGGATTAAGGACTGCCCCATCAAGATTGTGGCGACAAGTCCATAGACGGGACCCATCATCACACCCCTAAACATGATTGGGGTAAGTAATCAAACTCAAAGGCAGATCCTAAAAAATCAAGATCACAAACCTTTGAATGCTATCTCTTGACTGCAAGCCTAAAACTAGTCTTCATTAGGGACCTAAATGAGGACTCAAAATCCTTGGCCACAAGGGCCAATTCTGAATACCCTCCAAAACCAAGAGCATGGGGAAGAAGACCCCACGAGAACCTATAATTCTTGAAACTAGATCACACGTGACAAAACTTGGCTCTTATCCTCCTGACCCTCAGAAAGAGATTGAGCAACTCCAAGAATTTAGTGATTTAGTTACAAAAACACAAGAGGACTTTGAACCAAAACGTAAAAAAGTGAGAGTCTCAGATACTACACATCCTAGTACCTTAAAGTTTATTATTGAGATTTGCAAAACTCTAGATGTGCCAAGTGTCATCATGGAAGAGATTGAGGCCTCCACCTCTCCCTAATTGGTTCAAGGGATAACTACCATATGGGAACCCTAGTCCCATATTAAAGATAGATTTTCTAGTCTCATCGACACCTATTTATGGAAAGGAGGTCATGAGTGCACCACTAAATACCCCTAAATTATTAGACTTTATGGTCTCGCAAACTAGTACAACTTTAATCGCCTGATTGAGTGGAGATTCTAAATTGTTTAAAGCTTCACGAGAGCTCTCCTTAATGGAGAACTCAATGTTGGCGGATCATTACTAGCATAAGGCATGTTCCCAATGTACAAGTTGTACCCAAATTAGTAGTCTTAGCGGAAGAAAAAAATACCAAATCTATGATCAAAATTCCACTTAACAAATTGGGACAATACTGTGAAGGTGATGAGTCTAACACACTACTACTTGTCTCACCGCCAAGGGCATCATAGCAATGGGAGTCCTAGATGGTGGTGCAGGGGTGAGCATAATCACCAAGAAATGCTGGGAGAAGATGGCTAAGCCATGTCTAGAAGTCTCAAACATCATTGTCAAGATGGCTGGTATAACTCTTGCCAAACCTATTGGGATGCTATGAGATTTAGGTTCTTAAACATCGAGATTGTTATGGAATTTTACAAAAAACCAGAATCATATGAAATGATCTTAGAACGCCCATTCATGAGAGAGGCAAATATGCTACCTGACTCGTCTAAGATGTCTACCTCCAATTTGATGATTCCATCATCAAGGTTTATCTTGTGATTGGTTGCATACATCCTATGGGTGTTTTGAAAACCATTCAAACACCACCACTTATTCAGCCTCATTGTAATACTGTTATCCTTGTAGAGAAGAGACTAAAGGATTCTAAAAAACAAGCCATTGATCCTGAAGATGGTCTAAACTAGATGCATATGATGGCCACAATTCATAGCTGGGGAACCAAAGGATCTACATGGGTTACACCTAATGGTGGTGAGGAGCTCCCTAAGGTTGTGCCACTATGAATTATTTATTCCCTATCTTCTGATGTCGTGGGGATTGGCTATAGTGAACTTGAGTCCACATGGGATGACTCATGCACAAGAACCAATAGTAGTGGATGAGGAGTCTAAAAGAAAGACTAAAAGCAACACCAACTCCTCAGCTACTACCACAAGTTGATGAAGTTCTTCAAAGCACCAAGGAGCATCTTCGAAGATGGTGGAGATGTAAATGCTATACAACCAATCATCATAGAAGCCTACAACAGAGGACAACTACCACCTAATGGTTGCAATATGTTGGTGCATTCTGTGAGATCCTTGCCCTCTCTGCGCATTGAATTCTGGAGTGCTAGCAACGGAAGTAGCAACCTCTTGCGCAGGGTAGAGCTTCCCACTCGGGGCCTCGGCCACGAATGTCTGGACAAGAGACTAATTTGGCGGTTCTTCCAAAACCAAACCTAGAAAAACTTCCCTCGCCCAGAAAGCATAGGTGATTCCTCTAAGAAAAAATCTTCTAACGTAGTCAAGGGCCTTAACTAACCTTTGTATTTTGACCAAATCCGCAGGCCACATGGTCGAATCAACGCTTTCTTCCCCATCAAAGAGGCAGAGCCGTCTTGATGAGTAGATTCCAAATGTCCAAACTCCCCTCATTTTTTAGTTGATTTATGAAAATTTCACCATCAACTCATTTTTGCAGAGAGAATGTGTATGAATCCTGAAAGGCTCAATTTTAGTCCAAATTTTCCCTAATGGTTCAGAGTTCACAACAACCTGTAGCCTGACTAAACATTGATCTCTCAAACATAAAATGCTTTAGCTACCCAGATAATACTCTCCTACTGGCAGATATAGAAATAATCCTCTTCAATTGAACCTTCATGAACAAGATGAATAGCGATGGCAATTTACCCATGTTTAATTCTAAACAATTCTACTCGAACATAAAAGAAGAAACATCCTATGATTGATTCCAAGCAAGAAACCACAAGTCCTTAGCTGATTTAGGCTTCAATCACAAAAGAATCTTTGGGAAAATGCCAAGTCCCACGACAAAGCAACTCCCAAGGGTCCAATCCAGTTGGTCCTTTACCTACTCAAGTCACTTTGCTTTGGTTTTAGATCCCAAGGTCTAAGATGCTCAAATTATCCTTTATCTTCTCACACACCCTCTGATATAGGAATCTTCTCTCCAATGAAATCTAGTTCTAGGTTCCCTTGTCATCTAATCCCTCTTCCTCGTCATTTTTCCCCTTTTCTTTTTCCTACAAAGATTCATGCATACCCAATTTGGAACTAAACCAATTTCCATTCTCTAATTCTATCGTTTTTGGCTCTCCCCAACTCGTAATCTCTCCCCTACCAGGTGGACAAGCCTTCCACGCATGAGTAGTAGATGTATATGACAATGCGCATGAGTAGTAGATGCACTTGACAATGCATCATCACCATGTGTATCATCGGGGCAATAGATCTTCCCCATCACCTCCCACATACATCAACATATCTTCCATCATCCCTTACATCATAAACATTCTAGGATCACCTAAAGCCTTCCCTTGTTAAATTCACACCCACAATAGACGTTTGCTAGGGCCCTGATTCCTCAAGCATTCACAAAAATAGCTCTCACAATGTGCCTAGCTTGATAGATGGACTATCATCTAAATAGGCCTCTAATATACACCCAAATCATAGGTGCATGTGAATATGGGGTGTTGGAAGGTCCTGCAAATGCCCTAGACAAATTTTAAGAATTTAGGAAATTTTTCGTTTTTATTTTTAGACTGTCAAAAGTTTTTTCGAAACACATTTTTGGTGTTTCTTTACCCGTCTAGCACAAAAAAATAGTATACTTTTTTTGGGTCAGTCAAGCTCCACGGGTGTTGGCTCCCATAGCTAAGGAAGCTCCTCAACTATGTAAAAATGTAAATTTTTGGGGTGTTACACAAGTTGCGTCAACACGATCACCAATAGCCTAAAACATATATTAGGCGAACTTCTACATGCACTTTTCGAAAAATTTCTATATTTTTACCCCCAGACCTTTTACCTTTTATCTTTATTATGTTATTTTTTTTATTTTTTATGTTTTTTATGTTTTTTTAGTTTATAGTTTATTAGATTTACCCATCGAAAAAGAGTATTCTTGAATCTTTGACTTGGGCATACACGTATTAAATGCATCCAACCACTCAAACTTAGCTGAAAATGGGTATTAATAGGCTTCTGGATTTCTCCTAGATAGTGGCCTAAAAGCCTATACGCATTAAATGCGGCTAGCTAGTCAAGATGCCTCATATTAGAGAGAGGATTAAGCCTAATCACCTCACATTAATTACACTAATGCAAAAATGCAGAGCGTGTCAAAAAAACATGGTGTGCCTTTGATATACAAATGGCAAGAGAACACACATAAAATATAAAAAACATGGTTTTCAAGTAAATTTAGCACATTCTAACACCAATGGGACAAAGGTGGTGAAAATGATGTGGTGGCCAGCATCAATTCCATAGAGGTCTATGGCAAGGGTTAACAATATCCTTGCCCTTCCATTGTATTGTAGTCTAGAACACTAGTATTGGTGTGTTCCCTTACATTAAAAAATACCTTGGGGTTACCTCCTAAATATCATCTAACTCCTATAGTGTTTTTCCAATGTTCCCGTACATATTCTTGTTCTTCTAGCACCTCTTCAATGATAATTTGATTCATCGGTGCTACTTGAGGTGCCGGTGGTTGTGGTAGTAGTAGGAGGATAGGTGGCAATAGAATAATCATAAATTGAATTATACTAAAAATTCCTCTTCTTCCCATTTGATTTCATGGATCTGTAATACCATGGGAATTCCTCTTTTTGCATTTAATTATTTGCATTCCAATGTCATGGGAATTCCTCTTTTATCATCAAATATTTGTCATAAAATAAATTCATCTAAATTAAAATACCCATCAATTCAATATGCTAGGAATTTCTCTTTTCCCATCTAAATGATTGAATTTCAATTGTCATAGGAATTCCTCTTTTACCATTTAAATATTTCTCATAGATAAAATAAAATTATCTAAAATTAATCTTTGAATTTAAATAAAATATCCAATAATTCCAATGAGAAATAAATTTATCAGTTATCTGAATATTTCGATCTCGATAGATTTCTTGAATTTTCTTTTTACAATCCATGTGAATACAAAACGATAAAAATTTATCTCTTAGAGTATTTAATTATTCATTTATCAAATACTCATAGAATTTAAACATAGAATTTAAGAGAATTCTAATTTTGATATAAAAATTCTTTACGCATCTATTTATGCATAAAAATCAACTTCAATGGGAATAACACTTTTATAAAAAAACTCCTTTTATGCATCTATTTATGCATAAAATCAATTTCAATAGGAATAACACTTTTAAAATAAAAAGAATTTCTTTATGCATATATTTATGCATTAAATTTAATTTTTTTAAGAATTATGCTTTTATAATAGAAAAAATTCCTTTATGCATCTTTCCATGCATAGAAATCAAATGTAATAAGAATAACACTTTTATAAAAAAAATAAATTTCCTTTCTGCATCTTTCTATGCATAGAAATCAAATTTAATAAGAATTACAAATAAAAAAGTTCCTTTCTGCATCTTTCTATGGATAGAAATCAAATTTAATAAGAATAACACTTTTGTAATAAAAAAATTTCCTTTATGCATCTTTCTATGCATAGAAATAAAATTGAATAAGAATAAACAAATTTCCTTTATGCATCTTTCTATGCATAGAAATCAAATTTAATAAGAATAACACTTTTGTAATAAAAATTTTCCTTTATGCATCTTTCTATGCATAGAAATCAAATTTAATAAGAATAACACTTTTATAATTTAAAAAAATTTCCTTTATGCATCTTTCTATGCATAGAAATCAACCTTAATAAGAATAATACTTGAGTAATAAGAATTTCCTTTATGCATCTTTCTATGAATAGAAATAAAATTTAATAATTAATATCAGTGATATCCATGCATATTCATAGGTGAATATGTCATGGAGTAATTAGAATATTTGTTCTAGATGCAAAAATGGTGGGAATTACTCTTTAACACCATATTAGTGAATTTGGGAATTTCCCAATTCCCATTTTTGAATACTTAAAAAAGGGGACATGGATAACATGTTTGTAAGTTTCTCAAAACCCTATCATATGACCTATCGTTGGAAAGCGCTTGAAAAATGGAATCTAAAGAGCTATAAAGCGCTCATTTTGGGTTAGTGGTGTTCAAGTTATGGTTAATCCAAACTTTTGACCACGTGTCCCAAACTTGTGAAAAATTTCCATATTCCCCAATATGGTGTTCTTTTGGAATAATATAAAAACAAACTTTCTTTTTCACAAAAATTCTGGAAAATTTTTCCATGACCTCCTTTGTATGGCTGACCATTTCTCATTTTTATCTTTCTTCACTTAACTTAATCAACCCAATTTAGAATTATAGAACTCTAATCTACATAATTTTCTAAATTCAAGAGTGTAAACAATAAGAAGAGTTTAATTAATCACTTAGTTAATCTTTCTAGGATTAAGAAAGGTTGGAATGTAAAGAAGAGAAAGGGGTGGCCTTTTCATCAAAGACATAGCATTTGAATTTAATTTAATCATTTGCAAAACATAAAAATCAAGAAAACCATGGTTGTCCCCTCCTTACGGTTCCCAATCTGTAAAAATATAGAAAGTGGCACAATAATCAGAAAGTGTAAGGGTTCTCTTTCTCTGTCTCTTTTCTCTAGCTCTACAATATTATTTTGTGCATTTTGTAGTGCATGTTGCGCACTACTCAAAGTGCTTTTTAAACTTTGTGTTTGTGAGTGGAGGAATTGGACTCTCCATGCATCGCTCATGCGTAACCTTTTGCAGTACCCAAGCAGCCCATTCTCACCCTCTCTAACAAACTCAATAAATGAATGGAGATTAGTGAAGGGTGGAAGACAATGTGAAGAAGGATCATTAGGATATATAAATATCCATCAACCCAAAGATCCACATTAGTCTGACCCTATTTTCTTCTTGCATGCATGTCATGTGCATTGAGACGTTCTTTCTTGATTGGTGCATATTCATGCAATATGCGAATATGCAAATGGAAGAGACTATTCTGAAGCGACTCAAGGGCTATCCTATTGTATTCACAATAGGTCTATCCTATTGTGAAGAGGGAGAGAGATAGAGAAAGAGAGAGAGAGACAGAGACAGAGATAGACATATTGTATTCACAATAGGAGAAGAGAGTTTGGGAAAAAGGGAGAGAGAGAGAGAATCTTATTACAGAGGTTGGTAGGAAACGTGATGAATAATAGTAATGATTGAAGTGAAAGATCTCTGTCCCCTCCGCGCAACAAATTCTGGGGTGCTAGTAGCGGAAGTAGCACTTCTTGCATAGGGTAGGGTCTCTCACTTGGGGACTCCACCCCCACAGATATCCGGACAAGAGACTAATCCCGCGGTTCTTCCAAAACCTAACGAGGAAAAACTTCCCTTTCTCGAAAATCATAGGCGATTTCTCCAGGATATTTTTACTCTAACGTAGTCAAGGTTCCCATCACATCTCATCCATTCACATCATATCTCATTCATTCACATCTATCCCGTTTCACATCACATCACATATTAACATCCATTTCACCTCACAATCTCATTCATTCACATATATCCCGACTCACATCCCATCACATCTCATCCATTCACATCACATCTCATTCATTCACATCCCGATTCACATCACATCACATCTCATCTTATCCATTCACATCCCATATCATTCATGCACATCCCGATTCACATGACATCACATCTCATTCATTCACATCCGGATTCACATCACATCTCATTCACTCACATCTATCCATTTCACATCACATCACCTCCATTCATTCACATCCATCATCACATCACATTCATTCATATCCATCACATTCATTCTCATCACCATCCCATCACATACATTCTATCCACATTACATCACATCACATCTATCCACATCATATATCATTCATCCCATCCACATTACATCGCATCCACATCATGTCTCATTCATATACATCTCATCTCATTCATCCACATCCATCCAATCGTTCACATGTACGATTATCCACATCCATCCACATCATGCACATCTCATCTCATTGAGTTCTATATAAGAAGGGATCTTTATCCCAGGAATCTGTTGGGTTGGCCAGACTATAAGGAACCCTAGAATCAATTGGAGCTTAAGGGAAAGAGTTGTCTTCTAGTTTGCGAGATGAGGACATCTCACATTTTTTAAGTGGGGTAGGATGTAAGATTCCTCTCTCTAGCTTTTGAGGTGTACAGGTGTAAGAACCTCCCCTTCTGATCTTACAATTATTCCCCTCTCTGAAATAAAAGAAAGATCCTATTTTACCCTATTTTGGCCTAGAGAGAGAAAATGTCTAGAGGGAGGTAATCCAAAATTGAGATATTTTTGGATATAAAAATCCTCCTAGTGTCTAAAATGGTTTCCCCTAAAACAAAAATTCAAAAAGAACTTTCCCATGTGCAATTGGAATTAATTGAAAATAGGTATAAAGAACCTTAGCCTAAGGGTCTAGATTTTCAAAAAAAAATAGATTATGGTCCAATTAAGATTTCGATGGGCCAATAGGATCAATGCAAGTGTGGGGAGGAGATAAATCCAATTTATAAAAGAAAAATACCCAAAATGAGTAAATGCTCACATAAGATGAAGAGTGGACTAAGGATCAAAGAAAAGAATTAAAAAATTAAATTTTGACACCTCAGTGTGGGGATCTTCCCTCATGAAGTAGGCACCTTTTTCTCATCATCACCCCCAATTTTTAATCAATAAAATGAGATATTTTCATCTCTCCTCTCTCCTGTTTCAAAACTAGATCCAAAAAGTAAGCTGAACTGACCCAAAAATGGTAAAAAATTGACTAAACTGATCTGCAAAATTCTAGAATCAGTTTGCTTGGTTAGAGGCTCACTTTTCCTATAAATAGAAGCCTCTCCCTTTGTAAAATCTTAATGGTGTTTATGCTCTGTTACTCTAGTCCTGTCTCCTGAGCTATCTACATTGAATTTTTTAATAATTCAATTGTTTTTGGCCTAATCCTCTCCAAAGTGAATTGGTGGCTACTATTGCTTCAAACAATAGTAGAACCCTCAATCCCTCAAGCCAAAGGAGAGCTTACAAGCTCCATGTAAGCTAAATTTCTTACTTTGTTTATGAATTTTAATAAAAAATCTATGGTTTTCTTGATTTTTTATGTTTTTCAAATGATTAAATTAAATTCAAATGCTATGCCTTTGATGAAAAGGCCACCCCCTTCTCTTCTTTACATTCCAACCTTTCTTAATCCTAGAAAGATTAACTAAGTGATTAATTCAACTCTTCTTATTATTTACACTCTTGAATTTAGAAAATTATATAGATTAGAGTTCTATAATTCTAAATTGGGTTAATTATGTTAAGTGAAGAAAGATAAAAATGAGAAATGGTCAGCCATACAAAGGAGGTTACGGTAAAATTTTCCATAATTTTTGTGAAAAAGAAAGTTTGTTTTTATGTTATTCCAAAAGAGTAATTCCCACTATTTTTGTATCTAAAAGAAATATTCTAATTACTCCATGTACATATTCACCTATGAATATGCATGGATATCACTGATATTAATTATTAAATTTGATTTCTATGCATAGAAAGATGCATAAAGGAATTTTTTTATTATAGAAGTGTTATTCTTACTAAATTTGATTTCAATGCATAGAAAGATGCATAAAGAAAATTCTTATTACAAAAGTTTATTCTTATTAAATTTGATTTCTATGCATAGAAAGATGCATAAAGGAAAATTTTTTAATTATAAAAGTGTTATTCGTATTAAATTTGATTTCTATGCATAGAAAGATGCATAAAGGAAATTTTTATTACAAAAGTGTTATTCTTATTAAATTTGATTTCTATGCATAGAAAGATGCATAAAGGAATTTTTTTTAAATTTGATTTCTATGCATAGAAAGATGCATAAAGGAAATTTTTTTAATTATAAAAGTGTTATTCTTATTAAATTTGATTTCTATGCATAGAAAGATGCATAAAGGAATTTCTTTTTTACAAAAGTGTTATTCCTATTAAATTTGATTTATATGCATAGAAAGATGCATAAAGGATTTTTTTCTATTATAAAAGCATTATTCTTATAAAAATTAAATTTTATGCATAAATAGATGCATAAAAAATTCTTTTTATTTTAAAAGTGATATTCTTATTGAAATTGATTTTATGCATAAAAGGAGTTTTTTTATAAAAGTGTTATTCCCATTGAAGTTTATTTTTATGCATAAATAGTTTTTATATCAAAATTAGAATTCTCTTAAATTCTATGTTTAAATTCTATGAGTATTTGATAAATGAATAATTAAATACTCAAAGAGAGAAAATTCTACCGTTTTGTATTCACACGGATTGTAAAAAGAAAATTTAAAAAATCTATCGAGATGGAAATATTCAGATAAATGATAAATTTATTCCTCATAGGAATTATTGGATATTTTATTTAAACTCAAAGATGCACTTTAGATAAATTTAGTTTATCTATGAGAAATATTTAAATGTAAAAGAGGAATTCCTATGACAATTAGAATTCAATCATTTAGATGGAAAAAGAGAAATTCCTAGCATATTGAATTAATGGGTATTTTAATTTAGATGAATTTATTTTATGAGAAATATTTGATGATAAAAGAGGAATTCCCATGACATTGGAATGGAAATAAATAAATGCAAAAAGAGAAATTCATATGGTATTTGAGATCCATGAAATCAAATGGGAAGAAGAGGAATTTTTAGTATAATTCAATTTATGATTATTCAGTAAAAGTGGAAATATGGGAAGAATTGATTTTTGTAGATCCCATGAATTCTTTTATTCAAAAGAGGAAAATTGAATATAATTCAATTGAGGAATTGAGAAGGAATATGAAATTAGTCATCGAGAAAAAGAATCTTTATCTAAGCCAAGTAATTGGCAAAAATTTAGAAAAAGTCCCATTATCGATATCAAAGTAGAAAAAGCTACTAAATGGGAATAGGATGTCGAATGGATGTGATAAGATGTAAACGGGATGCAATAAGATGTGAATGGGATGTGATAAGATGTAAATGAGATGTGATAAGATATAAATGGGATGTGATAGGATGTGGTATAATGAAAATGAATGTGGATGAGATGTGGATGTGAATGATGAGATGAGAATGAGAAGAGAGGATATGTGAAAGGGTGAGATGGGAAGTAAATGGATGTGGATGAATGTGAAAGAATGGATGTGGATGTGTATGTGAAAGAATGGATGTGGATGAGTATGTGAAAGAATGGATGTGGATGTATGTGAAAGAATGGATGTGGATGTATGTGAAAGAATGTATGTGGATGTGTATGTGAAAGAACGGATGTGGATGTGTATGTGAAAGAAGGTGATGTGATGCGACATGAATATATGTCGATGTGAAGTGATATGAATGTATGGATAGATGTGGATAGTCGTACATGTGAACGATTGGATGGATGTGGATAAATGAGATGAGATGTATATGAATGAGACATGATGTGGATGTAATGTAGTGTGGATGGGATGAATGAGATATGATGTGGATAGATGTGATGTGATGTGAATGTATGTGATGGGATGGTGATGAGAATGAATGTGATGGATATGAATGAATGTGATGTGAATGGATGGAGGTGATGTGATGTGAAATGGATAGATGTGAGTGAATGAGATGTGATGTGAATCGGGATGTGAATGAATGATATATGGATAGAATGTATGTGATGGGATGGTGATGAGAATGAATGTGATGTGATGGATGTGAATGGATGGAGGTGATGTGATGTGAAATGGATAGATGTGAGTGAATGAGATGTGATGTGAATCGGGATGTGAATGAATGAGATGTGATGTCATGTGAATCGGGATGTGAATGAATGATATGGGATGTGAATGGATAAGATGTGATGTGATGTGAATCGAGATGTGCATGAATAAGATGTGATGTGAATGGATGAGATGTGATGTGATGTGAATCGAGATGTGCATGAATAAGATGTGATGCGAATGGATGAGATGTGATGGGATGTGAATCGAGATAGATGTGAATGAATGAGATGTAAGGTGAAATGGATGTTATGTAATGTGATGTGAAATGGGATAGATGTGAATGAATGAGATGTGATGTGAATGGATGAGATGTGATGGGATGTGAATCGGGATAGATGTGAATGAATGGGATGTGAGGTGAAATGGATGTGATGTGATGTGAAACGGGATAGATGTGAATGAATGAGATGTGATGTGAATGGATGAGATGTGATGGGATGTGAATCGGAATAGATGTGAATAAATGAGATGTGAGGTGAAATGGATGTGATGTGGATCGGGATAGATATGAATGGATGAGATGTGAATGAATGTGATGTGTATATGGGTAGATGCGAGTGGATGAGATCTGATGAGAATAAATGAGGAAAGATGTGATGGGATGGAAAATGATGTGATTGGATGAGAATGGGAATACATAGGAAATGGATGTGGATTAAATAATGTGGATTGATGTGGAACAATGTGGAAAGACGAGAGTTAGAAACTATATTTATGACCTGTTTTTAAATGACTTTTATGTCAAAAATATTGGGGAAGCATTTTAATCGTCTTATGAAGAGGTCGTGGGGAGACCTAACTGATAAAGTTGCAATAGCTAACGGAGAGTCAACGGAGGACATCTCGCGTAGCAAGGTCGGCCGAGGTCTTGACTAGCCTCGGTTCGATTTAAATGGTGAGCATCCGATACGGTGGATGAGGGACCAAGGAAGCAGCCTATGAGTGAAGCGCTAGGTGACCTGCGAATGATGCTAGAGGGTGTTGACCATACGGTGCTTAGACGCTCGGTCATCGAAGATACCCACACGTGCGTCGGGGAAGATATTGGAACAAGGAGTAAGAGTTTTTTTCTAAATTCGGGAATGGATTTGGTTGATTGACCTTGCTGGTCCTCAACTATAAGATTCCTCCCCAGCCTTCGAGGTATACAGGAGTAAGAACCTCCCTTTCTGATCTTATAATTATTTTCCTCTCTAAAATAAAAGAAGATTCTGTTTAAGAAGGAAGACCCTTTCCCCAGAATACTTTCTCAGGAGCCCCACCTATTTTAAGGATTCAGAACGATGAGTTCAGAAGTGAGAACCGGTGTTTTGAATGCCAAGGTTTTGGTCATTAGTTAAAAGACTGCCCGACTCCTGCCATGACAAGGGCACAGGGAAGTCAAGAACCCAAATTCAGAGACCAATTCCTTCATACCAATCTAATGAGGGTCCGTCTCTCGGACAAGATTGCTTAACTCCATTAGCTAGGTCCGACCCATTGATTAGGGTCGAGATGTCCAGACAAATGCTTGACGACATGGAGCAATAGATGCAGGCAATTCATAAAGATATAAAAGCTGCCCAGGATCGACAGAAACAGTATGCAGATAAGAAGAGGATTGTCAGAGAATTCAAAGAAGTAGATATGGTCTTCATTCGAGTACGGCCCAAAAGAAGTTCTTTATCTCTTAGGAAGTATAAGAAGTTATCCCCGTGAGCCATATTGGATTTCAATGAAAGTAGGTGACTTAGCCTACGAGCTTTTTCTATCTCATTATCTCAAAGTTCATAATGTATTTCATGTAAACCTTCTAAAGAAAAATGTGCCAAACCCAATTCATTGAAAGACGGTAAAACTTCAGTGGTAAGATACACCGTCGGCTTCTAGGTTACGCTAACTCCTTCTTTTATATAAGTCGTAACTCTTACTTATCGCTCACAGTAATCTTACTTCCATCGATCTCCTTTCTTTCTTAATCTCTTTTATGGCTTGGCAGTAGGACTTGGTTTTATCCATGATGATTTCTCACCTTAAAGACGCAAGCGAGTCTGTGAAGAAGGATTTTATAGAACTGTATGAGCGCTCACTTTTCCCTCGCGTGGGAACTTCTGTAGCTCAGACCAAATGGCGGACCTATCGAGACATAACTAGGGTAACACCGTGGGGTCGCCATCACTTTCGTAACAATGTCTGCTTGGCTATGGTTATTGAAGCCTTGGGTTTGGGTCCCCGATACTATTGCCTGATGAGATCAAGGCATGGTGGATTTTCTGAGCGGGTCTTCTTACTTACGTGTTTTCTTTCTCACCAGAAGATATGCCTTTATTCCATTTTTGGCTTGCCTCTTAGAGGTCCTTTTATAAGGTCACCTCATACCAATGAGATAGGTGCTGCAATAACCAGCCGAATTATTCCCATAGATGAGTTACCTTATACGTGTGCTACTTGTGAGTGCTGCTTTTGTGACCATATGATGGACAGGCTTATGGAATTGTAAAAAGTTCTTCTATCTTTACTGTATATGTTCCAAGAGTGAATAAAGTTAAAATCTTTGTTTTTGTCTTGAGTCTTGCTCTCTTTGAGACTTTTCTTGGTGGTTAATCTTAATTAAATTTTCTCTTAGTCTCATATTCATGCATCTTGCAAAATTACCCCCAGTTTGCGAGATGAGGACCTCTCGCGTTTTTCAAGTAGGAGAGAATGTAAGATTCCTCCCCAGCCTCTCAAGATGTCCAGCATCTTCCCGTGTAATTAAATCCCTCTTCAGAAATATAAAAGATCTTGTTTCTAACTATTTTAACAGAGAGAAAATATTCTAGAGAGATAATATTCAGATTTTTAATATTTTTGGATAGAAAAATATTTCATCTTCTTAAAATGAATTTCCGTGAAACAGAAATTCAAAAAGAACTTTCCAATGTGCCATTGGAATTAATTGAAAATGGGTATAAAGGACCTTAGCCTAAGGGTCTAGATTTTCAGAAATTTTTGGATTATGGTCCAATTAAGGTTCCTATGGGCCAATAAGATCAATCCATGTGTGGGGAGGAGATAAATCCAATTTGTAAAAGAAATTATCCAAAAATGAGTAAATGCTCACATAAGATGAAGAGTTGACTATGTACAAGATTTATTAGTAAGAAACTATGAGTAATATAAAAAATATGAGATATTTTGGGTATAATGATTCCATTTTGACACATATGTAAGGAAGGGGAGTCACTTCAATGCTCACATAAGATGAAGAGTTGAATATATACAAGGTTTATTAGTAAGAAACTATGAGTAATATCAAAAATATGAGATATTTTGGGTATAATGATTCCATTTTGACACATATGTAAGGACGGGGAGGCCCTTTAATGAGGCGCCTACTTCACATGTGCAATTGCTTTTATAATAAAAAAAATTATCTTTTATACATACCTCTATGCATGAAATCCAAATATGATAAAAGTAACATTTTTACATTAAAATAATAATCTTTTATGCATACCTCTATGCATGAAATCCAATTATGATAAAAGTAACACTTTTACATTAAAATAGTAATCTTTTATGCATACCTCCATGCATGGAATCCAATTATGATAAAAGTAACACTTTTACATTAAAATAATAATCTTTTATGTATACCTCTATGGACGGAATCCAATTATGATAAAAGTAACACTTTTACATTAAAATAGTAATCTTTTATGCATACCTCTATGCATGGAATCCAATTATGATAAAAGTAACACTTTTATATTAAAATAGTAATCTTTTATGCATACCTCTATGCATGAAATTCAATTATGATAAAAATAACACTTTTACATTAAAAAAATAATCTTTTATGCATACCTCTATGCATGAAAATCAAATGTGATAAAAGTCACACTTTTATATTAAAATAATAATCTTTTATGCATACCTCTATGCATGAAAATCAAATGTGATAAAAGTAACACTTTTATATTAAAACAATAATCTTTTATGCATACCTCTATGCATGAAAATCAAATGAGATAAAAGTAACACTTTTATAATAAAAATTTATCTTTTATACACATAATCAAAATACATCTTCTATGCATGAAAATGATACTTTAGAATATAGAAACCATAAGGATTACTCTTTTAGAATAATAAAAGATGAATTTTATTTCACTAATTTCTAAAAATATCGCCATAACCTCCTTTGTATGGGTGACCATTTTTTAAATTTTTAAGTCTTTAAAACTAATTAAAAGTGCACCAAAACACATAATCAAAATGCATCTGCTATGCATGAAAATGATACTTTAGAATATAGAAACCATAAGGATTATTCTTTTAGAATAATAAAAGATAAATTTTATTTCACTAATTTCTAAAAATTTCGCCATAACCTCCTTTGTATGGTTGACCATTTCTCAAATTTTAAGTCTTTAAAACTAATTAAAGTGCACCAAAAGTATTGAAATTATCCTAAAGTAAACATTTTTCTACTTAATTATAAAATTAAGACAACATTATAAAAACTTGACATTAATCAATTAACCATTCACCTAGGATAGAGAATGGTTGGTTTTGCTAGAGAAGAGAGGGGAATGCCTTTTTGTAATGAGGCATAACATTTTTAGAGAAGACATAAAGCATAAAAATCATTTAAAACTATAAAAACCATAAAATAAGTGAAAAAGAAGAATCACTAACTTACTAATGACTTTGAGAGCTTTCCTTTGGCTTGATGGTTTGAGGATTCAACTTTTGTTTGGAACAAGAGTGGCCACCAATCTTTGGAAGAGGGAAATGTCAAAAACTAGTGAATTATTAATAAATTCACAGTTGTTGGCTTGGGAGAAGTAGAGTAACAATGCAGAAAATACCATTATTTTTCAACAAAGGGGGAGGCTTCTATTTTTAGGAAAAATTGAGCTCCTAACCAAACAAACTGATTCTAGAATTTTCCAAATCAGTTTGGTCAATTTTTGACCATTTTTAGGTCAGTTAAGCTAACTTTTTAGAACTAGACTTGAATTAGGAGAGAGGAGAGATGAAATATCTCATTTTTTGAAGATTTAAAACTCAATTGCACATGTGAAGTAGGCGTCTCATTAAAGGGCCTCCCCTTCCTTACATATGTGTCAAAATAGAATCATTATACCTAAAATATCTCATATTTTTGATATTACTCATTGTTTCTTACTAATAAACCTTGTACATATTCAACTCTTCATCTTATGTGAGCATCTTCCTTACATATGTGTCAAAATGGAATCATTATACCCAAAATATCTCATATTTTTTATATTACTTATAGTTTCTTACTAATAAACCTTGTACATAGTCAACTCTTCATCTTATGTGAGCATTGAAGGGACTCCCCTTCCTTACATATGATCTATCGTGTCAAGAGTTAACAATAGCAATTTGACAGCACAATCCACTAATCTCATAGAGATTTGCTAAAATCATTATCATCATTCTAGTTATGAATATCGTCACAGGGACTCATCCCATTCATCCTCACAGGGACTCGTCCCATTAATCCTCATTGTGGTTTCGCTCAGCTTATTACACTTCAACCAATTTTCAGGGATCATCATTTTTTCAATTCAGAATCCAAATCAACTCATCAGTTCTCAAATAGAATTAAAAATCATATCAATCACATTCGAAATCATCATCTGGATAGCATTAATGTTTATAATTTCAGGTCTTAGATATATACTGCCGATAAAGAGCTGCAGTTATACCCTCCTCGGTATATACGGGTAGTCATGATACTTGGAACTATAAGGTAAATACCATTATGTCCAGGCCTTAAGCAAGTTAGGGTTCCATATAATTGTGGTACTTCCATCTGAAGACCCAATTACTAATTTACAAATTTTCAGTTTGAATATCAAATTGTATGAATTATATCACACAATTACAACCTTTTTGTGCTTCTTGATAAATTTTTGACATATTTGGCTTCTCAGTTGATCTTTATTAGCCAATTTGCTCTGATACCAATTGTGAGATCCCTGTCCCTACCATGCAAGGGATTCAGGGTGCTAGCAGTGGAAGTAGCAGTTCTTGCGCGGGGCAGGGTCCCACACTCGGGGCCTCGTCCATGGATATCCGGATAAGAGACTAATCCGTCGGTTTTTCCAAAACTGAACCCGGAAGAACTTCCCTTACCCGGAAAGCACGGGCGATTCCACCAGGATAACTTTTTACTCTAACGTAGTCAAGACCATTACTGATCATGCTGATCCGACTGCACCTATAAAGATACTCGATCGGATCAAGGAAGAAACTTGCACTTGGATCATTGGGATCAACGCTTTTTTCCCCATCAAGAGGCACAGCCGTTGATTCCTATCCATAGAACAATTACTATCTGGGATTTACTTTATCTATTGTAATAACAGAAATTGAGTCTCGATTTACGGATCCATCAGTCCAACCTAACCCCATCCAATCCCATGGGTTAGCCAACCTCTCAACCACTGTAGTGATGGGATCCAATTAGGAATTTGGTTAGGTTTTGTCCCGGGTACCAGGGAAAAGAGTTCCTAGGCCCCCTAGCCGGAAGTTCATGTGCAAACTTAAAACTAGTCACACCACTTACGTACCCAATATGAAATTGCCTTTTTCTCAGCATCAGCTAACTTTAAACAATCCTTTAATGAAACCATTATTTCATTGATCACTATCCTCAAAATCTCTGGTTGAATCCATATTTCTAATCATTCATTCATTGGTGTACTTATGGCATCATTGGCAACCAGAACACTCACCACCTGTTCACTCAGGGACCTTTTCGATAGTTCCTAGCTCATAGTAACCGGCAATATATTCACATAACAAAATGGAATCTCCATGGTGGATCAGCAAGATAAACCAATAGATCCATATAAAAGAGCCATGGACTCATCCGTTGAGGACCAGCAAGGTCAATCAACCAGATCCATGCCCGGTTTCAGAAAACAACTCTTGCTCCTTGTTCCAGTATCTTCCACGATGCACATGTCGGTATCTTCAGCGACCCAAAGCCCAAGCATCGTATGGTCAGCACCCTCTAGGATCCTTCGCAGGTGACCTAGCGCTTCACTTATAGGCCGCTTCCATGGTCTCTCATCCACCGTACCGGAAGCTCACCATTTAAATTGAACTGAGGCTGGTCAAGACCTCGGTCGACCTTGCTACGCGAGACGTCCTCCATTGACTCTCTGTCTCAGTAGTTGTAACTTTATCATTTGGGCCTCCATGACCTTAATCCATAAGACGGTCAAAATGCTTCCCCAGCATTCTTGACATAAAACAGTCATTTACAAACAGTCACAAAATACAGTTTCTATATCGAACTCTCGTCTTTCCACATTATCCCTCCTCAGTCCACATTACTTATTCTACATTCCATTCAATGTGTACTCATTCTCATCCATTCACTCATATCGACGACACATTATTTCACATACACATTTACATTCATTATTCTACATACATATCCATGTTCGTACATCCACATCATACATCCAATCCCATATCCGCATTCACACATACACATCCATATCCACATCCATACATCCACACATACACATCCACATTCACATTCACATCCATATCTACATTCATACATCCACATCATATCCATTCTTGCCCTATCACAATCCATATACATCTTATCCCATTAGATACACTTTTTACCTCATCCCATACACATCTTATCACATCCTAACTCATCTTAACACATCCTATCACATCTCATACAACTCTTATCATATCTTATCACATCTCATACACATCCTATCACATCTCATACACATCCTATCATATCTCATACACCTCTTATCACATCCTATCACTTTCCATACGCATCTTATCACATCTTATCACATTTCATACACCTCTTATCACATCTTATCACATTTCATACACCTCTTATCACATCTTATCACTTCCCATACGCATCTTATCACATCTTATCACATCTCATACACCTCTTATCACATCCTGTCACTTCCCATACACATCTTATCACATCTCATACACCTCTTATCACATCCTATCACTTCCCATATGCATCTTATCACATCTTATCACATCTCAATATCTATTTATAGAATACAAGAGAATTCTTATATTTGATATAAGATTTCTTTAGGCATCTATTTATGCATAAATTCCATTTTAAAGAGAATAATACTTTCGAAATAAAAATCAATCTTTTATGCATCTTCCTATGCATAAATTCATTTTAGATGAGAATGACACTTTTGAATTAAAAATCAATCTTTTATACATCTTCCTATGCATAAATTCAATTTAGATGAGAATGACACTTTTGAATTAAAAATCAATCTTTTATGCATCTTCTTATGCATAAATTCAATTTAATAGGAATTAAACTTTTAGAATAAAAGAATTTCTCTTATGCATCTAATTTATGCATAAAATCCATTTATGATGATGAAAATCACACTTTTAGTATAAAAAATATCTTTTATGCATATCTCTATGCATGAAATCCAAATATGATAAAAGTAACACTTTTATAATTAAAAAAATAATCTTTTATGCATACCTCTATGCATGAAATCCGAATATGATAAAAGTAACATTTTTACATTAAAATAATAATCTTTTATGCATACCTCTATGCATGAAATCCAAATATGATAAAAGTAACACTTTTACATTAAAATAATAATCTTTTATGCATACCTCTATGCATGAAATCCAATTATGATAAAAGTAACACTTTTACATTCAAATAGTAATTTTTTATGCATACCTCTATGCATGAAATTCAATTATGATAAAAATAACACTTTTACATTAAAATAATAATCTTTTACGCATATCTCTATGCACGGAATCCAATTATAATAAAAGTAACACTTTTACATTAAAATAGTAATCTTTTATGCATACCTCTATGCATGAAATTCAATTATGATAAAAATAACACTTTTACATTAAAATAATAATCTTTTATGCATACCTCTATGCATGAAAATCAAATGTGATAAAAGTAACACTTTTATAATAAAAATTTATCTTTTATACACATAATTAAAATACATCTTCTATGCATGAAAATGATACTTTAGAATATAGAAACCATAAGGATTACCCTTTTAGAATAATAAAAGATAAATTTTATTTCACTAATTTCTAAAAATTTTGCCATAACCTCCTTTGTATGGCTGACCATTTTTTAAAATTTTAAGTCTTTAAAACTAATTAAAAGTGCACCAAAACACATAATCAAAATGCATCTTCTATGCATGAAAATGATACTTTAGAATATAGAAACCATAAGGATTACTCTTTTAGAATAATAAAAGATGAATTTTATTTCACTAATTTCTAAAAATTTCGCCATAACCTCCTTTGTATGGTTGATCATTTTTAAAATTTTTAAGTCTTTAAAACTAACTAAAGTGCACCAAAAGTATTGAAATTATCCTAAAGTAAACATTTTTCCACTTAATTAAGACAACATTGTAAAAACTTGACATTAATCAATTAACCATTCACCTAGGATAGAGAATGGTTGGTTTTGCTAGAGAAGAGAGGGGAATACCTTTTTGTAATGAGGTATAACATTTTTAGAGAAGACATAAAGCATAAAAACCATTTAAAACCATAAGAATCATAAAATAAGTGAAAAAGAAGAATCACCAACTTACTAATGACTTTGAGAGCTTTCCTTTGGCTTGATGGTTTGAGGGTTCAACTCTTGTTTGGAACAAGAGTGGCCACCAATCTTTGGAAGAGGGAAATGTCAAAAACTAGTGAATTATTAATAAATTCATAGTTCTTGGCTTGGGAGAAGTAGAGTAATAGTGCATAAAACACTATTATTTTTCAACAAAGAGGGAGGCTTCTATTTATAGGAAAAATTGAGCTCCTAACCAAACAAACTGATTCTAGAATTTTCTAAATCAGTTTGGTCAATTTTTGACCATTTTTAGGTCAGTTAAGCTAACTTTTTGGAACTAGACTTGAATTAGGAGAGAGGAGAGATGAAATATCTCAATTTTTGAAGATTTAAAACTCAATTGCATATATGAAGTAGGCGCCTCATTAAAGGGCCTCCCTTTCCTTACATACGTGTCAAAATAGAATCATTATACCCAAAATATCTCATATTTTTGATATTACTCATAGTTTCTTACTAATAAACCTTGTACATATTCAACTCTTCATCTTATGTGAGCATTGAAAGGACTCCCCTTCCTTACATATGTGTCAAAATGAAATCATTATACCCAAAATATCTCATATTTTTGATATTACTCATAGTTTCTTACTAATAAACCTTGTACATAGTCAACTCTTCATCTTATGTGAGCATTTACTCATTTTTGGATAATTTCTTTTACAAATTGGATTTATCTCCTCCCCACACATGGATTGATCTTATTGGCCCATAGGAACCTTAATTGGACCATAATCCAAAATTTTTTGAAATTCTAGACCCTTAGGCTAAGGTTCTTTATACCTATTTTCAATTAAATCCAATTGCACATTGGAAAGGTCTTTTTGAATTTCTGTTTCAAGGGAATTCATTTTAATAAGATGAGATATTTTTTTATCCAAAAATATTAAAAATCTGAATATTCTCTCTCCTTGGTCATAGGCCTGTTGTAATCACGTCCATTCTATAAGTTATCTATGTAACATTCTAGTTTTGAGACATTTTTAATGCATTGGCAGAGAAAATGTCTCCACCACCACCAAATAAGAGATCATCTAGCAAATCACCACAGTAGTATGAATAGATGACTTATGGCCCCCCATTGGTCATAGGACTTGCCCTCATGCTTTACTTAGCAAGTCGGTGTGAATAGGCATTGCATGGCCCCTCGGTCATATGCCTTATCCTCATTATTTACTTTACAAGTCCATGTGAATGGACACCATATGGCCCCATTAGCACTTGCCTTACCTTCATTATTTACTTGATAAGTCCAAGGGAATAGATACGCTATGGCCGCTCGGTCATAGGCCTTGTCCTTATGATTTACTTGATAATTCTAATTGAATATACACCATATGCTCCCTTGGTCATAGGCCTCTTGTAATCAAGTCCAATTGAAATGTCACCATGTGCCCCCCTGATCATATACATCATTTAATCAAGTTCTGGAGGCCTTATAATCAAGTTTGAATAGACATTCTATGGCCCCTTAGTTGTAGGCCTTGCCATCATGCTTTACTTAATAAGTCCATGTAATTAGACACCATGTGGCCCCTCCGTCTCATAGGCCTTGTCCTGATTATTTACTTGATAAGTCTATTTTAATAAAAACCCTATGACCCCTCGGTCATAGGGTGTCTATTTGAAATAGACACCCTATGGCTCCCCAGTCACTAGGGTGTCTATTTGAATAGAAACCCTATGGCCCCTTGGTCATAGGCCTCATCAAGTCTTATATGGCTTATTATTAAGTCTATTTAGACACCCTATGGCTTCCTAGTCATAGGCTTTCCCTTTGTTCTTTACTTAACAAGTCTATGTTAATACACACCCTATGGCCTCCATAGTATCTAATTCATGTAGGCCTTATCATCAAGTCTGAATAGATGACCTATGGCTCCATTGGTCATTGGCATTGCCCTCATGCTTTACTTGACAAGTCGGTGTGAATATGTGCCCTATGGCCCCTCGTCTCATAGGACTTATCCTCATTCTTTACTTGACAAGTCCATGTGATCAGAAACTCTATGGCCGCTCAGTCCTAGGCCTTGGCCTCATTACTTGACAAGTCCAGGTGAATAGACACCCTACGGCCGCTCGGTCATAGGCCTTGCCTTCATGATTTACTTGACAAGTCCAAGTGAACAAACACGCTAAGGCCGTTGGGTCATAGGCCTTGCTCTCATAATTTACTTGAAAGGTCCAATTGAATATACACCCTATGGCCCCTTGGTCATAGGCCTCTTGTAATCAAGGTAGACCTTATACTCATTTTTGAAATTATAGACACCCTATGGCCCCTGGGTCATAGGCTTTCTCCCATTTGTTACTTGTCAATTTCATGTTAATAAGTAACATGTGTCTTATAATCAAGTCTTGTAGGCCTTATGATCAAGTCCTAGAGGTTTTAATCAATTTAAATAGAAATCCTATGGCCCCTCACAGTCATAGGCCATTGACAAGTCCATGTAATTAGACACTCTATGGCCCCTCTATTATAGGACTTGTTCTCATTATTTACTTAACAAGTCCATTTGAATAGAAACCCTATGCCCCCCCGGTCACAAGCATCTCATAATCAAGTCCTATATGTCTTATATTGAAGTTTAAATAGACACCCTATGGTCCCTTGGTCATAGGCTTGTTGTAATTAAGTCCATTCTATAAGTTAACTATACACCATTCTAGTTTTGAGACATTTTTTGATGCATTTGTAGAGAAAGTATCTCCACCACCACCAAATAAGAGATCATCTAGCAAATCATCAGTAGTCGATATGGTACCGGTGAACATCCTTCTCCATGGTACATGTATGTCTTCTTGCCTAATGGTGACCTTCTAGATAAGGTGCACTTGTTTTTTAAAGATTGCCATGAGTCACCTTTCACAAGAACTATGGAGTTGTAAAAGATATGAAGGAGGATACATGTGGTCTTGACATGACTTATGTCTTCAAGTTAACATTATCGAAGGCCCATCTTACATGGTGGATCTTATGGCTTTCGATCATGGGTCACTCAATTGTGACAATGAGTTGATAGAGCTAAAGGTTGGATGGGTAGATGTCAGCCAGGAGAAAGATAATGAGTGCACTGCCAATATCTTCATAGAATCATTAAAGAGAGTAAATACGTATCTCTCTAAAAATAGGTCTATGAAGAAGAAGAAACACAAACATGAAGAGGTAATTTTGCCAGCCCAAGTAACGTTCTAAGGGATAAGGAGACGACAACTGTGCAAGTGCCAAACATTATCGAAGTACTAGATGCTTTAACAATTGTTCCACTGGAGTCTTAACCAACAATGGAGCATGCATTTTTGTCTAGTGTACCAATGTAGCCATTGTGGCCAACCCAGCTTCAAGTGCTTTACTTGTGACTCTATTGTTCAACCCCGCTGGAGAAGAAGCTTGACAAACAGGTTGCAAAGACAAAAAGCGATCTCGATGGATATGTGGGAATAGGTAGTTTTTCAAGTTTAGAGTACAGCGTACCTTCTTAATCTCTGTGCACTCGTACAATCTTGCACCAAATGCTTACAAATGTAGACCTTTGTCAGATGCATATGTCAAATATCTTCTAGAGGTATTTGCAAGGCCATCAAGGCTAGGATCTATTGTGGTAGATTTGATGCCTTATGATCGAAACTGTAATGAAGAACCAGTCCTATGTGGAGATGCTAAAACATCACTTTCTACATCACACAAAAGATCTACACGTCATATTGATCAGTTTCACACCTTGGCTAGAGTTAAAGCTATAATAGACTAAGGAGACATGATTTCCCTAGTGTCCCTAGGGGATACATTCATTGGATCATTGCTCAAAAGAATGTTGCTTCATCTTCAAATGCTGCTTTCCCATGAACTGTAAAGAGTGTAGGTAATAGCCTAGAGGGGATAAACTTTCTTAGTGATGAAGAGGGATCCCTACTCTCTATTGGTGTTTGCATTTTAGATGCCACACATAGTTTCATTATAGAAGGTAGGTGGTCTTCTACTAACTTTGGAAAGGTTCTTGATGGTGTCTCCAGCATATCATTTCAGCCAGCTTAGTTTGTTATTGTTGCCTTTATTCGGTATCAACATGTTGCTGCATTGGAGAAGGCTTTAGTATCAAAGCTGGATTGGTATATGAGATGCTAATTGTGGGCATTGACACTTTGATCGCTACAGAGGTGAGGTCCTTAATTATATAGTGAATGAGCTTTACTTTGGTGTAGTGGTCTTATTTAGCCAAGGAGAGGAATACACCGCCTTGTCTTACATCAAAGAATCCCTCATGATGTCAATGAGCTGTATTTACATTGAGAGTGAGGGTCGGGATGCAATTATAATGGTAAAGGCCTATTTAATTAGGCATGCCATCAAATGTATGTGCATCAATGAGGATGACCATGTGGTGGATATTTTCTCACTGGGATATGGTGCCAGTGAAACACTTGAGCAACAAAGAAGACTTATTTTTATTGCATGTTCTAATGAGCAAATTATACAACTCCAATCTACTTGCATGGAAATGATTGAGACATAACCTATTCTCAGAAAGTGGGCATGATTGGACAAGCAAGAGGAAGCATCCGATGGGAGAGATGAATACAACAATGGAGAGAATGATGATGATTTGGAAGAAAATGCTGATGCTTTTCTTCAAGTATTAGAGATACTAGGTTCAATTGATAGCTCTATTGATTAAGACATATGCTATTTTTTTTAAATTTTGTAATTTCTTTTGATGTAGCTTGATCTATGACATTGGGTTTTGAATTTAGAATGATGAAATTGGTTTTGTTTTTTTTTACATGTTTGTGTTATTTTAAAGGCTACATAAAATCATTGTGTTGGATTCTTTTTTGTGAAGTATGTGGTCTTGTGATCAACTTTTAATAGCTCCAAAAATGAAATCTTTCTTGCTCTAATATTTATACAATCCTTATATATAGACACCCTATGGCCACTCGGTCATAGTATTAAGATGATAATTCACAAAAAATATTTCTAATCTTTGAAATGCACCAGCCTATCGAAACTATAAGAGATGTGCATAGAAAGGAACCCTATGGCCTCTTGGTCATAGGCTTAGGGTTAGTTCCAAAAGAGAGTTCTACTCTTTTATGAAATGCATAAAATGGACTCCTCATGGTATGCCTATGTGAAAGACCTTTTGCAAGCGCAATAAAAATACCTCTTGCATAAAATCCTTATGTTGGATTCTTTATTGTGAAATATGTGGTCTTGTGATCAAGTTTTAATAGCTCTAGTAATAAAATATTGCTCTGATATCTATACAATCCTTGTATATAGACACCCTATGGCCGCTCAGTCACATAGGCTTGTGGTGATAATTTGCAAAAATATTTCTAATCTTTGAAATGCACTAGCCTATTGAAAATATAGGATATGTTCATAGAAAGGAACTGTGTGGCCTCTTAATCATAGGCTTATGGGTTATAGTTTCAAAAGAGAGTTTCACTCTTTTAACAAATGCATTGACCTATTGAGACTATATGAGTTTTTCATAGAAAGAAAACTTATGGACTCTTGATGGTATATCTATGTGAAAGGCCTTGCAATCAAAGTCAAAATTCCTTTTACAAAACAAAGGCCTTGTGAATAGACAAATATGTTTTGCATGGGCCTAGGGGTCTTATCCCAATGAGATTTATTCTTTTTGAAATGTGGGTATGCATTTAGACCAGAGGAATTATTTTTTGAGAGAAACCCTCATAGTTCCTTCATATGATTGCTTAATGCTAAAAGATATGTCAACATCATATCCACCAGCTTTGTGGTATCTTCCCAAAGCGGGAGAGTGTTCTATGGATGCATAGACATTGACCTCATTCTTAAATCCTTTTTCGTTTTACAACCCAAAGAATATAATTTTTAAGGATACCCCTATGGACCCTTGGTCATATGCCTAAGTGGTGACTAACTAAATTCTAGACAAATGGCCAAAATTTATGATAGCATGCATGGAGATAGATTTACTAGTGATAAATCCTCTTATGCAAATTCTTATGCACTCTTATTTAGAGGCCTTCAAGCATGATAAACATTATCTACATGTATAGATGTCTCTAGAAGAATTCTATACAACCTTGATCATGTGGCTTTTTGTGCATTATATATAGAGGTAGTTGTTTTGCTAATTACACTTACATTTTTTATTGCAGATTTAGGGAATAAAAGAATTCCATTTGACTCTTATATTGCACTATATGTGAGAAACACCCATCTTTCCAATTCCAATCGATGAGATGTTTGAGATCAATAGCATAGCATTTATGGTCCATCTCTCAATAATACAAGGAGCAGATCTTGGGCTATTTATGCACACCTCTTGCGAGTGGTGTAACTATTCTCTACTATGGAGGACATAAATATACTTTTAATATTTGGAAGGAATTATGCAATCTTTATTCACAGCCTTCAAAGTACTCATTCTTAGAGGACCCAAAAGTGGATTGTGAGGAAGACCTCGTATATATTCTTGGTGATGTACAAGATGGAAATGTGGCAGATTATATAAACAGTTGTGAAGGCATGACAATAAGCCCGAATGTATGTTTTACACTTGTCGTTGTTGATTTACCATCTTGGAATACACAAGATAAAAATGTGGATTCAGCGGAGTATGGTTATGTAATTGTTGAAACCTTATGTGACATTCCAAATGGGGAAGAGTTGTTTTGCCAGCTATGAATTCCAATGGCATTTTACACTCCACAAGAATGTTAGAAAGATTATGATTACTCTTTGATGTCACTTTTCTATGTATTTGTATCTCTAAGTGAATAAAGTGATTATCATTTTTGTATATTATTTTAATTATCTTATTGTAATTAAAATTATATTTTGGGGATGTATTTATCCCTGAGGAGATTTTGAAAATTTCACATATATTTATCTTTAGACAATGACTTCTCCGAAATAGACTTTTTTAAAATTTCTAGTATTTAGGGATATGGTCATATTCCTGAGAAGATACAAATGACCTCTATTAGCACTAGGTATTATTGAGACACCATGTATTGTTCAGACACCATGCATTGTTAGGACCATACTCACTATCAAGCCCACACCCTCTTGCCAAAGAAAGGCCTTTTTGTCATTCTAGAAGGGTGTGTTTTAAGGGACCTTATGCCTACTCGTTAATAGGCCTCTTATGGCAAGCCTTGCTACCCTCTTGCCAAAGTGAAGCTTTACATGTGTGTTAGTGGAAGGGACCCCATGGCCTATTGGACATAGGTCTCTTGTGGAAGGAGCTACTATCAAGATTACACCTCTCTTCCTAGGATCTTCCTAGAGAGTTGTGTGTTTCAACTAACCCTATGGTCCCTTGGTCATAAGCCTTTTGTACATAGTCTTGCTATCATCTACACCCCTCTAGCAACAAAAGAGAGGTCTAGCACCTCTTTTATTAAAATATAGTATGTGTTCTTGCCTATTCTAAAGAGAGTACTCTCCTAGTGATAGGCACAAATCCAATGAGAGTAGAGGAGATCTATGTTAAAAGACACCCTATGCCCTCTGGGTCATGGGCCTCTTGTGAAGCGTATTAGTATCAATTCTACACCCTTCTAAAATTAAGACCTTCCCCTCATACTAGAAATACCCTAAGAAGTCAATATTAGATAATTTGGGAAAAATCTCATATTTTGGGAATCAATCACTCCATTTAATTATGTATATATCTTAAGCATGCCAACTCCAAATTTGTCGAAGATTGAAGATCTAGATTCTACTCTTCAAGATCTTTCCAATGATATGTCACATGAGGGGGTTTTGATGACAAAGTTTTGGACAAGTTCACCATGATCCCATTTTTCAAATGGGAATGGGATTTTTTCCAAATTATCTAAAATGGTGTTTAAGGTCCCCCGATCATAAACATCTTCTGAAAGAACTTGCTATCATCTACACCTTAGACTTTTAATAAGTGATATTCATGTTCTTAAGATTCATTTTCTTTGAGAAATTTTGAAGACAAATAATTAAAGTAGGGTAGATGGTCACAATAGTTTTACATTAAATTAATAATGATTATAACATGATTTTAAGTGTAATGAATAGTGTTGAACATATATTTGTGATTAATGGAAATTTATTGTTGTTGGTGATTTGAAGTGGTTGTCTCACTGAAGCTTCAAAACGGTGTTTCTAATAAGCACCAAAATATCTTTGAGATACACATTATCTTTGATAGCTTGAAGATACATACTTGAAGTACTAGAGGCCATGTGGTAAGAGTTATACACCAAATGAATATTTTGTTCTGTGCAATGAAAATTGGTCAACATATATTTCTGATTAATGGAAAGTTATTGTTGTTGGTGATTTAAAGTGGTTGTCACTGCAGCTTCAAAATGGTGTTTCTAAACACCAAAATCTCTTTTAGGTACACATCATCTTTGATAACTTGAATCACTTGAGGCCATGCGGTCATAAGATTTTGGTGTTTCTAAACACCAAAATCTCTTTTAGGTACACATCATCTTTGATAACTTGAATCACTTGAGGCCATGCGGTCATAAGAGTTATACACCAAATGAATATGTTGTTGTGTATAATGAAAAGTGTTGAACATATATTTTTGATTAATGGAAATTTACTGTTGTTGGTGATTTGAAGTGGTTTTCACTAAAGCTTCAAAACGGTGTTTCTAAACACCAAAATATCTTTGAGATATACATCATCTTTGATAACTTAAAGACACATACTTGAAGCACTTGAGGCCATGCAGTTGCAAAGAGTTATACACCAAATGAATATTGTTTAAACTTTTTGTTAAGACTAATGAATATTGATATCCATATGTTTGCAAAAGACGGAGGTTTATTGTGGTCAATATCTAGTTGGTGAACTTGTAGAAATGGTGTTTTTAAACACCATTTCTTTGAGATACCCTCCTCTGTGTGGCATTTTTTTATAGTTGACCATGGTCAGTATCCAGTCGGTGAACTTGAAGAAATGGTGTTTTTGAACACCCTCTTTCTTTGAAATACCCTCCTCTGTGTGATTTTTCTATAGTTGAACATATGAGAGTGCTAGGCATCAACTGTGAAATGCTTTTAGTGGTTCTAAGAGTTTTGTAATGTTGAAGTTTTAAAGCATGTTCCTGAATACTAGAATCCTATAGGCATAAGAAATAGTGTTTTTGAACACTTTCGTTCTTTGAGATACCCTCCTCTATGTGGCATTTTTATGTAGTTGAACACAAGAGTGCTAACAAGCTATTATGACATGCTTTTAGTGATTCTAAGAGTTTTGTAATGTTGAAGTTTTAAAGCTTGATCCTAAATACCATAATCCTATAGGCACAAGTATGGGATTTTTATTAAAATAATATTCACAATCTATAGTCATTGAAGTTTTTTTTTAATACCACTATGCTTGCAAAGATATATTTTATCCATTGTACAATATGATTGTGGATGTTTTCATACAATACAATGTCATGTAGTAGTACTTATGTCGAGGGTTTCCAACTTTTGCTTAGATAGTGAAAAGCAACAAGGAAGGTTAAACTAGCTAAAATAAGGTCAATTCATGCCAAAAAAAAAGAACAATGCTTGCCAAAAAAGAACAATGCTTGCCAAAAAACATGCAAATTCACACTTTTTTAAAAGATCAATTTATCAAATGGGAAATGGGATTTCCCCAAGTTATCTAAAATGGTGTTCCTTCAAAGTGAGTGATGGGAGGCCTTGAGAACGGCACCACTACCATTCCTTGAATGTAAGGGAAAATGGCACCACTACCATTCTCCCCATGAAGTGATAGGAGGCCTTGAAAATGGCACCTTTGCCATTCTTCCTAGAATGTAAGGGAGAATGTCACCACTAGCATTCTTACTTGAATGTAAGGGAGAATGTCATGTCATTCCATTCTCCCCTTCAAGGTCATTGGAGGACTTGAGAATGGCAGTCACTCACTGCCATTTTTCTCAGAAAGTAAGGGGAATGGCAGTGGTGTCATTCTCCCCCTCAAGATGATGGGATATGAGGCCTTGACAATGTCACCACTGCCATTCATTCTTGAATGTAAGCGAGAATGGCATGTGTCATTCTTTGCATGAAGTGATAGGATGCCTTGAGAATGGTACCACTTCCATTCTTCCTAGAATGTACGGGAGAATGGCACCATTGACGTTCCTCCTCAAATGCAAGGGGGAATGGTAATCGTTCCATTCTCCCCTTTGACGTGATGGGAAGACTTGAGAATGGAAGCCACTGCCATTCTTTCCTGAAAGTAAGGGGGAATGGCAGTGGTGCCATTCTACCCCTCAACATGATGGGATTTGAGGCCTTGAGAATGGCACCACTGTCATTTTTCCTAGAATGTAAGGGAGAATGACACCACTACCAATATTCCTTGAATGTAAGGGATAATGGCATGTCATGCCATTCTCCCCCTCAAGGCGATGGGAGGACCTGAGAATTGAATCCACTGCCATTCTTCCATGTGAAAGTAAGGGTGAGTGGTAGTGGTGTCATTCTACCCCTCAAGATGTTGGGATGTGAGGCCTTGAGAATGGAACCACTGCCATTTTTCCTTGCATTCAAGGAAGAATGACAGTGGTGCAATTCTTCCCTTCAAAGTGAGTGATGGGAGGCCTTAAGAATGGCATCACTACCATTCCTTGAATGTAAGGGAGAATGGCACCATTGCCATTCTCCCCATGAAGTGAGATAGGAGGCCTTGAAAATGGCACCATTGCCATTCTTCCTTGAATGTAAAGGAGAATGGCACCACTAGCATTCTTCCTTGAATGTGTCATGCCATTCTCCCCTTCAAGGTAACTGGGAGGACGCGAGAATGGCAACCACTACCATTCTTCCCTAAAAGTAAGGGGAATGGCAGTGGTGCCATTCTACCCCTCAAGATGATGGGATGTGAGGCCTTGAGAATGTCACCACTACCATTCCTTGTTGAATGTAAGGGAGAGGTGCCATTCTCCCCATGAAGTGATAGGAGGCCTTGAGAATGGCACCACTACCATTCTTCCGAGAATGTAAGGGAGAATCGCACCACTGACATTCTTTCTCGGAGAAAGGGAGTTGTGCCATTCTTTCCTTCAAGGTGATGGCGGGAGGACTTGAGAATGGAAGCCAATGCCATTCTACCGTGAAAGTAAGGGGGAATGGCAGTGGTGCCATTCTACCCCTCAAGATGATGGGATGTGATGCCTTGAGAATGGAACCATTGCCATTGTTTCTTGCATTTAAGTAACAATGTCAATGGTGCCATTTTTCCCTTCAAGGTGATGGGATGGGAGGCATTGAGAATGGCACCACTATCATTCTTCCTTGCGTTCAAAGAAGAATAACTGTGAGACCCCTCTTCCCCCTCCGCACACCGGTTTCGTGGTTGCTAGTAGCGGAAGTAGCTTACTCTTGCGCGGGGTAGGGTTTCTCACTTGGGGCCTCGCCCTCAACTGTCCGCACACGAGACTAATCTGGTGGTCATTTCGAAACCGAAACCGGGAAAATTTCCCTTGCCCGAAAAACGGGGATGATTCCACCTTTTTGATTTTCTCATTAGGAAGTGAATGGGGTCTTCTTGGGCCCTTTAATTTGCCCAAGCCTAATCAAGGTGATTAAGGAATAGCCAAATGGGGGGTTGCCATGTGGACTGAAATGTTGGGTTTGTAAGAGAGGTGTAAGAGTCGTCAAAGGGTGCACTTTTTCCCCCAAAAAGGGGGGGAGGCAATTTTACAATTTTCGAACCTCCATAACTTCTACATACAAGCTCCGATTTGAGCGGAGATTATAGATCCGTGATCTACGCATCAAGAGCTTTCCATAGATATGTTACATGATATGGTTTTGTCCGCTAGATTTTAAATTCCATTTTTCCTCCAAAATTCAAATTCGAATAAAGTAGCTGTTTTGAAGCTTCTAATTAGAAAACGTTTCTTCTTAAGAGAAAAGGTTTGACTCCTTAAACTGCCAAATAAAAGGGCCCAAGAAGCCTTCCATTGAGGTCCTAATGTAACGAATTTTCTAATGGGGTCAAGAGACTAAACTATCCTTCACCTAATTAAACTGGATAGAAGAAATACTATCACTGACTTAATTTGAAGAAATCAACGCTTTTTTCCTAACTAAAATCAGGCACAGTCGTTGATCTAATCATTTGAGAAAATCAACACCTTTTTCCTAACCAAAGTCAGGCACAGCCATTGATCTACTCATTTGAGAAATTCTTCAGGTTTTTCTTTAACTACTCAAATTCTAAATGTATTCCTATTATTTCAATTTAATTATTAAAACTCCACCGAATCCAGCCTAGGCCCATGGTTTAGCCACCACCCAACCATTGTAGAACTAGACAATTACTCACCCACCCACCATAATTGAATGCCTTTCTTAACTTTTGCTTTTGAATACAGATATGCACACACTCCTCTTTAAAACTTTAATATATAAAATAATCCATTGACAAACAGTTATTGGTTACAGATGTCATAACTCAAAAATTCCATCCAGTCCCTTGTTTCTCAAAAAATAGTATCACTCTGGACTCTTTGTTGAGACCCAGCAACAACAAGATCTAGTAATAGATTAGAATAATAATTTGGTCCATCATACATATCTTCCATAACATATGCATGGGTGTCATAGGCACCGCGAGCCCGTGCATCGCCTGGTCAAAACCCTCCAAGATTCTCCTTAGGTGTCCTGGCACTTCACTCAGGGACCGCTTCGTCGGCCTCGGCCATCGTACCAGAAGCGTACCATTTTTTAACCATACCGAGATTGGTCTCTCAAGACCTGGGCAAGCTTTGCCACGTGAGCCGTCCTTTGAACACTCCCTGCCGCCGCCGCCGCTGCCAGCTGTTTTGCAACCGAACTTCGCTTAGAAAAACATATACCAAATGCTCCCTCCAACATTCTGGTGTAAGACAGTCCTTTAAGAAAATAGGGTTTTTATGCAAGTTTTTAGTTTGATTTTCTTTTGAATACAAGGAGTATTTCTTGAATCACTATCCCCAAAACTTCTTGATCGGAATTCTGAATTTCATACCAGAATTCCTCGAATTCTATAACCTTGATCCACAGATCAATTCGAAGGGTCTCAAACTTAGTTTCAGATTTGGCGGGAGTTTTGAGTGTATTTTTCTAAACTGGTCACACCTTCTTTCCTCGAAACTGATGAAAGAGTTTGGTCTTGGTCATAGTCTGATTCAAGGTTCGAGTCCGATAACATTTTTCCTGAACTATCTTTCTTGAAAAGGTTTGATAAGTGAGTTACTATTTTGTTGAAATTCTTTATTTGAATATTCACTTAACTGATTTCTAAATTAGTTACGAAATCCATGAGGAATAATTTAATCATTTATCTGAATATTTTGATCTCGATAGATTTCTTGAATTTTCTTTTTACAATCCATCTGTGTGAATATAAAATGATAGAAATTTCTCTCTTAGAGTATTTAATTATTCATTTATCAAATACTCATAGAATTTAAACATAGAATTTAAGAGAATTCTAATTTTGATATAAAAGTTCTTTATGCATCTATTTATGCATAAAAATCAACTTCAATGGGAATAACACTTTTATATTAGAAAAATTCTTTTATGCATAAAATCAAATTTAATAGGAATAACACTTTTAAAATAAAAAAAATTCTTTATGCATCTATTTATGCATAAAAATCAAATTTTATAAGAATAATGATTTTATAATAAAAAAATTCCTTTATGTATCTTTCTATGCATAGAAATCAAATTTAATAAGAATAACACTTTTATAATAAAAAAATTCCTTTATGCATCTTTCTATGCATAGAAATCAAATTTAATAAGAATAACACTTTTATAATACAAAAATTCCTTTATGCATCTTTCTATGCATAGAAATCAAATTTAATAAGAATAACACTTTTGTAATAAAAAAATTTTCTTTATGCATCTTTCTATGCATAGAAATCAAATTTAATAAGAATAACACTTTTATAATTAATAAAAATTCCATTATGCATCTTTCTATGCATAGAAATCAAATTTAATAAGAATATCACTTTTATAAAAAAATAACTCCATTATGCATCTTTCTATGCATAGAATTCTAATTTAATAATTAATATCAATGATATCCATGCATATTCATAGGTGAATATGTACATGGAAAAATTACAATATTTCTTTTAGATGCAAAAATTGTGAGAATTACTCTTTTGGAATAACATAAAAACAAACTTTCTTTTTCACAAAATTCTAAAAAAATTTGCCATAACCTCCTTTGTATGGCTGACCATTTCTCATTTTTATCTTTCTTCACTTAACTTAATTAACCCAATTTAGAATTATAGAACTCTAATCTACACAATTTTCTAAATTCAAGAGAGTAAACAATAAGAAGAGTTTAATTAATCACTTAGTTAATCTTTCTAGGATTAAGAAAGATTGGAATGTAAAGAAGCAAAGGGGGTGGCCTTTTCGTCAAAGGCATAGCATTTGAATTTAATTCAATCATTTGCAAAACATAAAAATCAAGAAAACCTTAGATTTTTCATTAAAATTCATAAACAAAGTAAGAAAATTAGCTTTACATGGAGCTTGTAAGCTCTCCTTTGTCTTGAGGGATTGAGGGTTCTACTCTTGTTTGAAGCAATAGTGGCCACCAAAAGAGGAGAGATGAAAATATCTCACTTTATTGATTAAAAATTGGGATTAATGATGAGAAAAAGGTGCCTACTTCATGAGGGGAGATCCCCACACTGAGGTGTCAAAATTCAGTTTTTTAATTCTTTTCTTTGGTCCTTAGTCGACTCTTTATCTTATGTGAGCATTTACTCATTTTTGGGGGATTTTTCTTTTATTCTTTAATTTATCTCCTCCCTACATTTGGATTAATCTCATTGGCTTGTCAAACCTCTGTTTGGACCTTAATCCAAAATTTTCTAAAAACAGGGGCCCTTAGGTTAAGGTCTTTTGTGCACATTATAATTTATTTCTAATGCACCTTAGGAATTTCTTTTTAAACTTCTGTTTTGGAAAAATTCATTTTAATAAGAAGGGATATTTTTCCATCCAAAGATATCTAAAAACTGAATTACCTCTCTCTAGAATATTTTCTCTCTCTAGGTCAAAACATGTAGAAACAAGATCTTTTATTATTCTGAAAAGGGGATTGATTTACAGGGGAAGAAACTGGACATCTTGAGGGGCTGGGGAGGAATCTTACATCCTCTCCCGCTTGAAAAATGTGAGATATCCTCATCTCGCAAACTGGGAGTAATCCCACATCAGTTCGGTTTCTTTTTCCCAGGTGGCATCTTTAAAAGGATAGAACTTCCATTTGACTAATAATTCTCTTAGAATTCTGTTCTTGAGAACCTTCTCTCTCAAACATCAAGGATTTCTTTAGGTTGGAGTTCCATCTGCCCTTGGGTTGAAGAAGTTAAGAGTTCATCATTAAGGACATGATTCGGGCTCGATACATACTTCTTAAGTAGGCTGACATGAAATACATTATGTACTTTGAGATGAGGAGGAAGAAGAAGTTCATAAGCTAAGTCACCTACTTTCTTTGTAATCAGATATGGCCCATAATATCTGGGGGATAACTTCTTGTACTTTCCAAGAGATAGAGAACTTCTTTTGGGGCGTACTCGAATGAAGACCATATTTGCTTCTTCGAATTTTTTGCTTGACCTCTTCTTATCTACATACTACTTTTGTCTATCTTGGGCAGCTTTTATATCCTTGTGGATTGACTGCATGTGCTACTCTATGTCGTCAAGAATTTATCTGGACATCTTGACCCTAATTAATGGGTCGAACCAAGCTAATGGTGTTAGGCAGTCTTGTCCATACAGAGCTTTGAAAGGGCTCATCCCGATACTTCGGTGATAAGAAGCATTGTAGGCAAATTAGACTAGGTGCAGATAGCTTAGCCACTTCTTGGGTTCCCTGCTGCCAGCATGATCGAAGTATATCTTCGATTACTTTGTTCACCCTTTCTATTTGACCATCGGTCTCGGGGTGGTAAGATGTGCTGAGATGATCCAAGAAAGTTCCTACTGCTTCGAAGAATGCAGTCCAGAATCTTGACGTGAATTTGGGATCTCGATCACTTACTATTCTCCTGGGTAGGCCATGAAATCTGAAGATTTCCTTGAGGAACACTGTTTTTTTTATATAAAAAACGCAAGCTTTAAAAAAAAAACTTACACGTATATGCTTTTCGCTTTTTTTTTGTCATCTCTTCTTGCAATTCACTATTTAGAAATGCATTCTTTACATCCATTTGATGCATTGTCCAACCTTTTGATGCAGCCAATGCAATCATAGATCCCATCGTTCCTATCTTAGCAATTGGACTAAATGTTTCATCATAATCCAAACCATGTGTCTGTGCATATCCCTGTGTGACCATCCTTGCTTTACACCTTTAAATTGATCCATTCGTCTTACATTTTACTTTATACACACATTTGCAACCAATGACATTCTTACTGCTTGATTTGGTAATGCAACCAAATTCCATGTATCATTATGTACCAAGGCATCCGTTTCTTCATCCATTGCTTTCTCCCATACATGCTTTCCAATAGCTTCTCCAAAACATGATGGTTCCACATGCTTTGATTCACCATTGATGTCATGTATGGATAACACATTACATACAGGTCTTTCATATGTCATTCTCTCCATTGGATTCCTTATCCTTTGTGACCTACTTCTTGCTTGACCAACACTTTTATCTATTGTTGTACTATGTCATTCTCCCCTATCTACCATGCTAACGGGTTGATTACTGAGGAGCAATATATCCGGGCTACTCGAGAGTCCCCCGAGGTATTTGAAAGTCATTAAATAATGTCAATATTATAAATAAAGATTTGATTTTTTATACATTGATATATGTTGTGCCTTGTTTACAGGACCCTGCACAAGAAGATGAGGGTGAAGACGAGGAAGAAGGAGGCAGAGAAGGGAGCGCAGAAGGGAGCGAGGAGTAGTGCTAGCTACTCTTTTTTGTACTTAGCCACTGGCTTGGCTTCGTGCCTCTTGTATATACACTCCTCTTATTTTTGGTACTTGAAGCCACAGGATGTGGCTTAGCTTCGTGCTATATGTACATACACACACTTTTTGAGCTATCAATTAATGCCTTGTAACTAAACGTTTCGGAGTTGTAATGTTTTATTTGGAATTGTAATTAATGTTGACTATAGACGTGCTTGCAAGAGTGCTAATTAAAATGCGATTGGCTGTAAGAATTGAATTACACAATGTAGAAATGGGATTCCTGTAACTACATAGCATACACAACATACACAGCATTCTGTTAAAGCACACAAAATTTAAAAAATATTCTGTAGCGCGTCTATAAACGCGTCTATATACGCGTTTGTCTGTTCAAGATGCGTCTATTTGAGCGTCTATAAACACGTCTACTCTGTGTCTGGTTTGCGTGTATAAACGCGTCTATACATGCGTTTGTCTATTTTTTAAATTTCTCCTCGATCGTCTATATACGCGTCTATATGCGCGTCTATAGGCGCGTCTTTTTGCTACCTTTTAAATGCGCTTTTAGACGCGGGTCTGTAGACACGCTAATAGACATGGAAATAGACACGTCCGTAAGTTTTTTTTTAGTTGAGTAAACGCGTCTGTGTGCGCGTCTGTAGGTGCTTTGTCTTGTTGTGATGGTGATGGTGCTTGGGTGAGAGAGGCATTTTGCAAGGGTTCCTAGGTTTTCCTATAGCCTACTGCTATTGATTCGTACCGAGTCCGACGACGAGATGTGATGGAGCTACATTGGAAGGGTCATTTAGAGGGATTCAAAAAATCGAGCAATGGAGACCTGGTGGCTATTGTACAACATGTGTACACGGTATGAGACTTTCATCTTCATAAATAAACTCGATTTGCATGCAACTGTAAGTATCATAGGGAAGGAACAAGGCATGTGATATTAAGATAGCTACATGTTTCATGTTTAATGATCTTATTTTTTGGTTGTAGATGTTTTTCCTTCTAACTTGGCAGAGGAGCAACCATTACAAAGCCTTACCGAAACATTTCAAGCACTCCATGCAGACATTGGTGAGACACTCTTTTCTTGTAAAACCAGTGCAGACCTTTTTAAGGAAAAGATCTTCTTTTACCGGCACTCCTATGTGGTGAAAAATGTACTCATACCTTAAACACATGAGAACAACACTTATGTGAAAAATGTACTCATACCTTAAACACATGAGAACAACACTGTCATTGATCTCCCTATCCTTCTCTACAAGCATGTAGATGTCCCCAGGTGCAATATAGAGGTAGTCTTCCTCCATTGTGCCAACATTGCAGATTAGCTGCCCTGGTACTTGGGCAAGCCTCTGAGAATTGGCCTTCTCCAATTGCACAAGGGTCTCTAAGCTATCATGCACATGTGAGATATTCTCCATTTCCTTCACCTCCTCCTCCTCCCCAAAACTCTTGTCGTCTGGCTTAGATTTCCTAACCAACTTTCTTTTCTTCTTGGGAGGGGAAGTGACTTCTTCAACTTCTATATTATCTGCCTTTGATAATCTTTTTAATGCTGAGGGAATTGCGAGGATCTCAAAGGCTTTTGTCAAACTTGTACCTCACCCTACTTACAAGTGTCATGTCTCTGTCCATCAAAGTGACTCTTCTTGCACGCGCAGCACATATGAAGCTATCATTCATAAAGTATATAAGGAAGTCTTCACAAGCTTCTTGTAGACATGCCAGTGCACTCCTCTGCCATCTATAATGTCCTTGCCCTTTGATATCGTCACTTACTATTCTCAATTCTCACGAATGGTGCCCTAGGGGATGAGAAGATGTGTAGACTCTTGTGCTTGCCTTATCTCGGCAAACAATTTCTTTTGTTTCTGAAGGAAAGCTCTTGTATTAGATATATTAGTTCTACCCTTTACTGGTTTCTTCCCTAATGGTTTCTATTAGGAAAAATTTAGACTCACAAATTGACCCTCTAATGGCTTTCTCTCTCGTCCATGAATCAAGGAAAAGTGCAAAAATAATGTTATAATATTGCTCCTCTCTCTTCTCTTTTTGAATCTTGTACATCTCAAAATATTAGTTTTATAATAGATTCACTTATTATTTTATTGACTATCCAAGAACTATACCAGACCTGCTCAGAACTCGAATATCTCAAAAACTATTTTTTATTTGAGCTGGTTTTGAATATCTAAAAAGATATGACATTTTTAAATGCCCATATTCATTTATGACTGAAGAAACAAACATTTTGTGATTCTAGAAGGATTTTATCTTAAAAATGGAATATCTTGATTAATGTGTTTAGATTTATTATTTTAGAGAATAGTGAATTTTTCCTTTAGGTCATTTCTTTTTTCCGTAGCTCATTTCTTCTTCTACTTTCAAATTTGCATCTCCCTCCATCTCCAAACAGTTTGTATTTTCCTCCTGTTCTATTGCACTTGTTCACTACTTACAAAGCTAGAGAATGAAGAGTGATTTGATTTTTTGGTGCCATTTTCTTGGAGCCAATAAACCATTTTCCTCTTCATTAATCTTGCTATCAAGAAAAGAAGCAACAAAGAGACAACACAGAGCCGACACAAAGAAGCAACAGAGAACAAAAATGGAGGTTAGCAATGTTTAGATGTCAATTGAGTTCTATAAGTTATGTTTTCCTATTGGTTATGTGCATTACTATTCGTACATAATAAATTTAATAGTAAGATATGTTTTACTGTTGGTTAATAATAATAATACGTGTTAACGTTGGTGTTAAGTTACACATGTGTTAATAATCATGAAATTTTGTGTAAGTTTTCTTGTAGGCATTGATTGTACTCAATGGAGATAGTGATGTATCTAAGTGTGTCTAGTTTTTTGATGCATGTGTGTGTGTGTGTGTGTGTGTTTTTTTTTTTGAGAAAAGAGAGAGAGAGAGAGAGAGAGAGAGAGAGAGAGAGAGAGAGAGAGAGAGAGATAACGGCACAAAAGTATGAGAAGAGGGAAGAGAGAGAAGGTGAATAAAGTGGGTTTAAATGGGTATTAACACGATCATTTAGTTTTTAAAAGAAGAATCAAGATATTTGAAATTCTTGAAGTCAAAACAGTTGAATTCAAATATGCCTCTCAAAGTAGAGATTTTAATTCTTCTAAGCCACACAAAAGTAAGAAAAGAGGGAAGAGGGAGAAGGTGAATATACTGGGTATAAATAGGATCATTTAGTTTTCAAATGAAGGATCAAGATATTTGAAATTCATAAAGTCAAAAGGGTTGAATTCAAAATATGTATCTCAAAGGAGAGATTTTAACTCTTATAAGTGGCACTAGTTTTGCAAACTAAGAAGACCTAGTGTTTTTCTTCTTCTTTCTTGCAAACTTTAGAGCCAAAGGCTATATATACCAACTTGCCCCAAGTTAGTCTTAGAATTTCTAGCCAGTAAAAAAAAGGACGACCTTCAAGCTCAACCGATGTTTATTGAAAAAATGCATAAGTTAATCGGTTTTAGAACTAAAACTTCAAAAATTTGAATCCTTTAACTCAAGGCTACGCAAAATTAGAACGGTTTTCGTCAATTTGAGTCGTGAAATAAAGGATGGTTTGTTTCTGACACTACCCCAAGTCTTGCAAGCTAGGTTATAAGGAGAGAGTGGAAAAAAGAGCATTCGCTCTTGTTATGTGTGCGCGTGAGTGTGCAAAGAGGAAGATGAGACAGCCACGTCAGCAATAGAAAGTGACTGGTCAATGTATAGAATCCAGCGTGGCATCATTCGTAAGGGCATATATTTCTACACATGGCCCATGGGCCATGGTTATCATATATTTCATTGCTTACGCCATTTCTTTTCTCGGTCTAATCACACACAAGTACGTATTGTCCGCTCGCCATTTTTGACTTGACTGAGTGTTTTTAATAGATTTGGAATCCAAATAGCCACACGTGTACAGCTGCCAATTTTGGGCCGACGGCACTGCCCCTTTTGTAGCACAAACTGATAATAAATAGTGGCTTTCTAGTGCGAAATATTTGCTTAACGATTGATTAAGAGAATGCTCCTTGCTTGCTTCCTATCATACAGAGCATCAAGACAGTATTTGGGTGCCAGTGCACCGTTCCGGTGACGTGATTAGCAGTTGATTAGGGTGCTATGACGAGAGACTTGCAGATTAAGGACCGGCCACCACCTTTGAAGCTAATCCAGCAAGATGCTGCTCAGAGGATTGAGGCAATCAATAATCAAGTGCACTACAGGCAGCCAGTGATTATACACACCTACTCGCCTGAGGTTATAAAGGCAGATGCAAGCGATTTCATGCAGATTGTGCAGAGGCTAACAGGCCCCGGCCCACCTCTAACCCCACACCCAAAGAGGCGTAAATCATCATTAGCAGCTAATCCACCCGGAACTAGCATTGAGAGCCAGAAATTAGCAAGAAATTTGAGCTCATTAAATCCCATTGACAGGCTAGAGCAATGGACTAAGCAGGCCAGCCAACAACATGACTCATCATTGCAAGGGCTTAATCTACTATATGATAGTAACCCTAACCCTAACCCTATTCCTAACGCTAACCCAAGCACTGGTCCTATCCCTAACGCTATCTTTTCACCTTCTACAAATGCTTTCATATCATCTCTTTTTGCTAACTCCCCACTTAATCACAGCTTAATTAACCCTAGTCCTAGCTCATCTCCATCTTGCTTTGATATCTGTTCATACATTGAGAGAAAACTAGATGATATATAATTACTCTGGCCCACTTTAAAATTACTTGGTCTTCCCCTTATCGTAGATTAATTACTGCAACTTCACATTAATTTGGCTGGCCAGTTTGGCTTAAGAATTCGCTTATAACGAGCTTCTTCGATCTCATATCGTTGATATTCGATGGCTGTATATTAAGAACGGCATCACATTGTTGTATATTAATTATTAATCGATGATCAAGGAACTTTTGATAAGTTCCTATTTGGGCCCAACAAAAAGAAAGAAAGACTCACCAAGAGTGAAAACTTAGAAAAGTGACACACTTACTAGATTGTCTATCTAAGAAATTACTTGTTATATGAAGAATTTGAAAGCAATAATTTATTATTTGGGAAATATATGTTATATAGGAAATTATTTATTTGCTACAAACTACCATATAGTAATTTATATTGCTGTATAGCAAGGCAACAAATCACTACATAGTAATCTATATAGGAAAATATTCCTATATGGTAAATCTACATGCAAAATATCACTATATGCAAAAAAAAATCACTATATCTATAGTAATGTTAAATGAAAATCATTTTTAATATATCAAAAATAAGGTTTCTGAATTTAAAGAACATATTACTAATAATTGATACATACACTAAAGAATATTTCCACCCACAACTAGTATGCTTGGGCAAATGTTCATTTTCCATAGATGTTTTCCATCTACCAATTGTAACATAAAGTGCAGTACATGAGACATCATCTTGAATTGGAAGCTTGTGAAACAATTCTTGTGTTTTTGTAACACTACCACTAGAGGATGATGGTATAGCCGCATGACCTAGTGAGTGAAAGTAGTGAGAGAGTGTGAGAGCAAAAGAACGAAAAAAGTAAATGTGCGAGAGATCAAAGCAAATCAACACAGTATGAAATGGATGAATGAATGTATATATAATAGTGAAGTAATCCAGTACAAGAGACCCTTTGATGTTTGTGTTGAAATGGATGAATGAATGTATATATGATGGTGAAGTAATCGAGTACAAGAGACCCTTTGATGGTGTCGAGGACAGCGTTGGCATTGCGTGTGAAGTAGCTGAGATAGAACATGGCAACGCACGACTGCAGTAGATGCAGGTATGCTACTGAATAGAGAGGGAGAAAAAATGCTGCAGTAGTTGAGCCGATGATGAAGATCTTTGCAGTAGTTGAGACGATGATGAAATGGCCATCTAAGTCTTGCCTTGTGTATATGTGCATATATGTATCTGTGAGATGGTGCATGTGTGTGTGTGTGTGTGTGTGTGTGTGGTCTTGTTGGCTAGATGATTGAGAAGGGTTTGCAGGTCCGGTTTAATCTTGATGGCTGCTATGTAGAAGACTTTAAAGATAAGTGCAGGTTGCAAAAGGCAACAGAGTGGGAAGAATGTTCACATTGAATGTAAATATACCTGAAGTGAGTGCTACAATGTTTGAAAATGATTCAGGAGTTGTTGCGGATATATAGACATTTGGCATAAGAGAATTGAAGTCTATGCAGACTAAAGAAATTTTTACAGGGCTGCCTAAGTTTAAAGTTAAAGGTGTGTAGAAAGTTTGTGAAGCATGTAAATTTGGAAAGAAAACAAAACATGTATTTCCACATGACAGAAATGTGAGTAGGAATGTTCTAGATGTTGTTCATTCAGATGTATGGGGTCCTGTGAAGTCTATGTCTATGGGTGGCTGCAGAAGCAGGTACTACGTAACTGGACAGTTCATTGATGACCACACGAGGAAAGTGTGGGTGTATTTCATGAAGAAGAAGAGTGAAGTGTTCACTCATTTTCAGAAATTCAGAATTATGATTGAAAAACAAACAGGAAAGCATGTGAAGTGCCTAAGGTCAGATGGAGGGGGAGAATACTTCTCCATTAAGTTCTTTGAATTCTTGCAAAAGAATGGCATTTAGAGGTAATTTACATGTAGATACACTCTTCCGCAAAATGTAGTTATTGAACGGAAAAACAGGCACATTGAAGAGATAGCACAAGCATTGATGGCAGAGAAGAATATGCCGCATAGCTATTGGGCTGAGGCTATGTCTACATCAGTTTATATCATGAACAATACTCCTACTACAACCATACATGATGTAATGCCAGAGGAGAAGTTTACTGGCAAGAGACGCGATTTTTCTCACTTGAAAGTTTTTGGATATATTGCATATTTGCATGTGCTAGATGAGTTGCATACCAAGCTGGATCCAAAAGCAAAAAATGTGTGTTTATTGGGTATTCCCTTGAGCAAAAGGGATATAGATGTTATAATCATGCTACATATTTATTATGCATTGTTTTATGCAACATGTGTACCATTGGAGCTATATGGGTACAAAGATGCAGATTGGGCAAGTAGCATATGAGATAGGAGATCTACTAGTGGATTTTTGTTTCATTAGGAAGTGCTGCTGTGACATGGAGCAACAAGAAGCAGCCCATAGTTTCCTTGTCGAGCACAGAGGCAGAGTACAGAGCAGCTGCGGTGGCAGCGTGTGAGGTAGCGTGGTTACGCAAGTTTCATGTTGCTGATTTGGGGTGCATGTGGAGAGAAAGGTTGTCATATATTGTGAAAATCTTAGTAGTATATAGTTGGCCAGGAACCCAGTTTTCCCTACACAGACGAAACACATTGAGGTACATTCTCACTTCATCAAGGAGAGAGTCTTGGCAAGCGACATCAATTTGGCCTACGTTGGCACACAGGATTAGATTGCTAACATCTTCATGAAGGCCTTGGGAGCTGAGAAACTCCACAGATTTCGAGATATGCTTGGAGTTCATGAGCTGGAGTTGAGCTTGAGGGGGAGTGTTAAGATGTCAAGCTCAACATGAGCTGACACTCACGAGACGCCTGTATGACCGTTCGACATTTATATCACTGGCGGGTTTGGTAGCTCGCACCGACATATCTTCACCAGTGATTCGATAGTTGGACTACATCCACTTAGTCCACATCTACCCCCTCCTCTTAGCATGTTCACATTATAGACCGCTTGTATATACTCTATTATGTGTGTTAGTCACTTTATCTTATTTGTAGGCCTCTTTTGTTGTGTGAAGAAGAAGAAGAATTTACAACCTCTCACCTTGTGTGTTCTCTTCTAGGGATTGTATGAGTGTGTGGTGCTTGCAAAAGCTCATGCTCTAGCATGAGAGGCTACCCCCTCCCTCCTCCAAGAATTGAATATTGTTGTCGAAGATACAAAAGAAAACATAGATGCAACCATATGAGGCACTTCAAACACGATCATGCACATGGCCATGGTATGAGACAAACAAAAGTTTCCTACAAGTTTGAATGTTGAGAGTGTTGTTGAAGAGGAGAGTGTCAACTAGAATTAGCATTTTCATAGCAAGCTTTTCGTGGTGCTTGTACATACAAGACCAAAGGGGTATGTGTGTGCGTGCATGCACGTGTGCCTGTGCCTATGCATATATGTGTGTGTGTGTGTGTTTTGGAGAGAGAGAGAGAGAGAGAGAGAGAGAGAGAGAGAGAGAGAGAGAGAGCGAAACAAAAGTAAGAGAAGGGAAGAGAGAGAAGGTGAATAAAGTGGGTTTAAATGGGTATTAACACGATCATTTAGTTTTTAAAAAAAGAATCTAGATATTTGAAATTCTTAAAGTCAAAATGGTTAAATTAAAATATGCCTCTCAAAGTAGAGATTTTAATTCTTCCAAGCCACAGAGAAGTAAGAGAAGAGGGAAGAGGGAGAAGGTGAATATACTGGGTATAAATAGGATCATTTAGTTTTCAAATGAAGGATCAAGATGTTTGAAATTCATAAAAACAAAAGGGTTTTTCTTCTTCTTTTTTGCAAACTTTAGAGCCAAAGGATATATACCCAAGTCAGTGTTAGAATTTCTAGCGAGTAAAAAAAAGGACGACCTTCAAGCTCAACGGATTTTTATTGAAAAAATGCATAAGTTAATCGGTTTTAGAACTAAAACTTAAAAAATTTGCATCGTTTAAATCAAGGCTACACAAAATTATGACAGTTTTTGTCAATTTGAGTCGTAAAAATTACATTAAAGGACGGTTTGTTTCGAACACTGCCCCAAGTCTTGCAAGCTAGGTTATAAGGAGAGAGATGGAAAAAAGAGCGATCGCTATCTTGTTATGTGTGTGCGTGCGTGCATGCGCGTGCAAAAAGGAAGATGAGACAGCCACATCAGCAATAGAAAGTGACTGGTCAATGTGTGGAGTCCAACGTGGCCTCGTTCCTAAGGGCATATATTTCTACAAAGGTGGCCATGGTTATCATATATTTCGCCATTTCTTTTCTCGCTCGAACCACACACAAGTACGTATTGTCCGCTCGCCATTTTTGACTTGACTGAGTTTTTTAATAGATTTGGAATCCAACTACCCACACGTGTACATTTGCCAATTTTGGGCCGACGGCACGCCCCTTTTGTACCACGTCTCTCTCAAAAACTCATAATAAATAGTGGCTTTCTGGTGCAAAATATCTGCTTAACGATTGATTAAGAGAATGCGCCTTGCTTGCTTCCTATCATACAGAGGATCAAGACAGTATTTGGGTGCCAGTACACCGTTCTGGTGTATAATTTGTTTGTTTTGACGTGGCCCAAGTCAGACTTAAGTGTATAAGTTGATTAGGGTGCTATGAAGAGAGACTTGCAGATTAAGGACCGGCCACCACCTTTGAAGCTAATCCAGCAAGACGCTGCTCAGAGGATTGACGGAATAGTGCACTACAGGCAGCCAGTGATCATACACACCTACTCGCCTGAGGTTATAAAGGCAGATGCAAGCGATTTCATGCAGATTGTGCAGAGGCTAACAGGCCCCGGCCCACCTCTAACCCCACACCCTAAGTGGCGTAAGTCATCATTAGCAGCTAATCCACCCGGAGCTAGCATTGAGAGCCAGAAATTAGCAAGAAATTTGAGCTCATTAAATCCCAGTGACAGGCTAGAGCAATAGCCTAAGCAGGCCAGCCAACAACATGACTCATCATTGCAAGGGCTTAATCTACTATATGATAGTAACCCTAACCCTATTCGTAACGCTAACCCAAGCACTGGTCCTATCCCCAACCCTATCTTTTCACCTTCTAGAAATGCTTTCATATCATCTCTTTTTGCTAACTCCCCACTTAATCACAGCTTAATTAACCCTAATCCTAGCTCATCATCATCTGCTACTTATGTATTATCATCATTATTATAATCTCTATCTTTTTTTGATATCTGTTCATACATTGAGAGAAAACCAGATGATATATAATTACTCTGGCCCACTTTAAAATTACTTGGCCTACCCCTTATCATTCATTAATTACTGCAAGATCACATTACTTTGGCTGGCCAGTTTGGCTTAGTAATTCGCTTATAACTAAACTTCGTCGATCTCACATTGCTGTATATTAAGAACGGCATCATGTTGTATATTAATTATTAATCCATGATCAAGGAACTTATCAAAGAACGGCATCATGTTGTATATTAATTATTAATCCATGATCAAGGAACTTTGGATAAGTTCCTATTTGGGGAAAAAAAAAAAGAGAAAGAAAGAAAGAAAGAAAGAAAGAGAGAATTTGTCACCAAGAGTGAAAACTAAGAAAAGTGACACACTTAGATTGTCTATCTAAGAAATTACTTGTTATATGAAGAATTTGAAAGCAATGATTTATTACTTGGGAAATATTTGCTATATAGAAAATTATTTATTTGTTACAAATTACCATATAGTAATTTATATTGCTATATAGCAAGTCAACAAATCACTACATAGTAATCTATATAGGAAAATATTCCTATATGGTAAATCTACATGCAAAATATCACTATATGCAAAAAAAATCACTATATCTATAGTAATGTCAAATGAATATCGGTTTTAATATATCAAAAATCAAGTTTATGAATTTAAAGAACATATTACTAATAATTGATACATACACTAAAGAATATTGCCACCCACAACTAGTATGCTTGGGCAAATATGCATAATCAGCCCATTAGTGCAGTACATGAGACATCATCTTGAATTGGAAGCTTGTGAAGCGCTTCTTGTGTTTTTGTAACACTACAACTAGAGGATGATGGAATAGCCGCATGACGTAGTGAATGAAAGTAGTGAGAGAGTGTGAAGGCAAAAGGACGAAAAAAATAAATGTGCGAGAGATCAAAGCAAATCAACACACCATGAAATGGATGAATGAATGTATATATAATAGTGAATGAATGTATATATAATAGTGAAGTAATCCAGTACAAGAGACCCTTTGATGTTTGTGTTGAAATGCATGAATGAATGTATATATAGTGGTGAAGTAATCGAGTACAAGAGACCCTTTGATGTGAGGTGACTCTGAGTAGTAGACTGAGAAGGAGCAAAGACAACACCAACATTCTTGGTACAGTTAGAAAACATAGGATTGTCAGTGAGGGCAATCGCACTATGACCATCGTCGAAGCTAGTAGTAGCGGTGCAATGTCCATGGGAAAGCTCACGGAGATACATAGCCTCAATGGTGACATCATAGAGGGCCTAATACTTGGCCTCAGCAGCAGCTGAAGAACCTATAACAGTATCATGCTTCTTGCTAGATCAAAAGAAAGGGCCAGATCCAAGTGAGTACAAATAACCACCATGAGAACACAGGGAATAGACGGAGCCCGTGTAACCGTGCATGGTGAACCCATGGTTGAAGTGAAGTCCGAACATATAGGTACCTACTACTATAGATAGCGAACAACTCTCATGCTAAACTCCAATGTGGCTCCTTCTGGAGCATTGAAATACTAACATTAGGAAAAATTTGGACCTAAATTGGGCCCTTTAAGGATGTCTACACATTCTCTCTCTACAAAAATGGGCTCATGTGTTAGGGGGCATTTGAACATATTTTGGTTTGCTAATGAAAGTAATTAGCAAACGGACCAATAGGAGTAGAGGATTGTGCACATTTGGTCTCCTTTGAATATAGGGGGGGAGACTAGGCAGCAGGGAGGAGGACTAGGCTTTCAACACTAATATTTCACTTTTCTCTTTTGAGAAACTAGGGCGGTTAGGGTAGGTGTTGTCCCACCATTCTCGTGGTTCAAAAAATCCTAAAATTTTGAATTTTTCGAGATTCCCCCAAAAGTCACTTTTCCCCCCAAAAACCCATCTCAAATTTCATTATAGTTAAAAATTTCATTTTCAAGTCCGATTTCCCTCTTGAACATTCAAATTAAACTCTCCCCTTCCTACCTTCTTCTTCCATCTCTTCAATATCCATCAAGCCTGAAACCCTAATGTGCATAACATCTTTGCATTTTCTTTCTCTATCTCATTCGCCCAGCCCTAATCTCACTACTATAGCTTCACAATTGATATGGCTGCACCACGAAGAGGACCAAAAGATGAGATTGAGGAGATCTCACTGTACAACAAGAGGGACGATGATGGTGCTTCGGTGAGAGAGGCATTTTGCAAGGGTGCCTGGGTTTTCCTACAGCCTATTGCTATTGGTTCGCACTGAGTTCGACGAGACGAGATGTGATGGAGCTTCATTGGAAGGGTCAATTAGAGGGATTCAAAAAATTGAGCAATGGAGACCTGATGGCCATTGTATAAAATGTGTACACGGGATGAGACATACATCTTCGTAAACAAACTCGATTCCCATACAATTGTAAATATCATAGGGAAGGAAGGAGGCATGTGATATTACGATAGCTACATCTTTCATGTTTCATAATCTTATTTTTGGGTTGCATATATTTTTCCTTTTAACTTAGCAGAGGAGCAACCATTACGAAGCCTTATCGGAACATTTCAAGCACTCCATGCAGACATTGGTGAGGCACTATTTTCTTGTAAAACCAGTGCAGACCTTCTTAAGGAAAAGATCTTCTTTTACCGGCACTCCTATGTGGTGCCAATGCTGATCGTAGGTATGGTAAGCAAAAGATCATCACATCTCCTCTCCTCTCTTCTGTTGAATGGCCAACTCTTGATGCTTGGATGGATATGGTCATGAAATCAAAGATGCTTTGTGACATACAAGGATCTTTGAAGTTTGCAAATCCATCTCGATTTGTGGGTCTCAGTTGGGTATGCCCAATTCATCTTTTTGCTAAGATGTTCAATCAATTTACTTTCTCACAAACACTTACCATGTTTGTGTGCAAGAAAGTATTAGGTGATGACATGGTTGCATTGCTTGGAGTGCAGTGGAACATTGTAGAGGGGTAGCATAAGGATGATACATTTAAGTGGAAAAATAGTAGAGTTCATTGTTACATTTTAGTATCTTAAAGCTCGTGCTACCTTATACATTCGCTTTTATTACGAACGGTGGATGAAGAAAAATAGTAGTGGGGTCCCATTGCAAGCGGATGAATAAGTTGGTTTGTCTCTTGACATGTGCGTTAGGTTTTCCAATGGTGTGGTGGAAATTGTAAGTGCAAGCAAGCATTGGAGCCTCCTAAATATTAGGGAGTACCTCAATATCATGGGAAGTGAGGATATAAGCGGGGCACAGTTGAAGGTAAAGAATAGAAAGATTCGAATGCGAATGGAGTCGAAGACCTTGGTAGATTGTATAAGCACGACTTAATAAGAAAGCTTTAGAGTTTTTTTATGAAGTCTATTTAGAATTATAATATTTGCCTTCGACTCTTGGGCTCCACTCAAACCAATTTTGTAAATTTACGTATAAAATTCATCAATGAAAAGTTTTTTCTTATGATTGATGTGCCAATTATGACACAACTCAAAACCATAGCCAGCCCATTACAAACTCATGTTCCTAGATTGAAAAATTTACGTACAAATGTATTTTGAGTTAAAAAACATCAAAAAATGAGAAGAGAATTTCTCAATCTTTACAAAAAAGATTATAATATTAGAAGAAAATTTACAAATATTTACAATGATAAATAGGGAGGAGAATGAAGCTTTCTATTTTGTTTCCATCTCCTCTAGTTTTGTCTCCATGTCCTGCTTTGTCTCCTCTGGTTTTGTGGCCTCCTTTGTCTCCATGTCCATTTCCTTTGACTGTTTCTAGTTATTCTTACCAGCAAACTTGAGTTCCTTCTTAGCTTTCTTGACACAACGCCCTTCTTGGAACCCACTTGACTCGAACACTTTTCTTTGAGGTACTTCTTTCTTTAGTACCCTTAGTTTCTTTATAAGTGCCTAGTTGAGGAGCTGCACCCTTGGTTTCTTTATGTACAGTTCCTTGCTTAAACATAAAATACTTCAGTGGTGGTGAATGTACAAGCATTTTCTTCTTCTTCTTAGATGGAGAGGCTTGCCTTGGGGGTGGTGGAGAGACTGGATCATTAGGAGTAATTGAATTATTCAAAATAATATTAGTTACTCTTTGCAAGAACACTCCACATCCAAAACTCATAAGATCCAAAGTCTTTCAAATTAAGAAAATTTCTCAGATTTAAGAACCTAGAACTATAGAAAATAAGTTTAGAAATTAGGTAAACATTTACTGCAAAAATCGTGGGTTTTTAACATAACCTACACTGCTATTACTCTCGGTATACTTAGACAAAAGATATTTCCACACATTGGCAATAACATGCCATCCACATGAGGTAGAATCTTTTTGTAAATCAATTGGCTGATTCAGAAACTTATACTCTGCCTCCTTTTTCAAATTCGAATATTTGTCTTCAATAGTTGTTGCAATAGCTCTCTTACATGCCCTATTAAAAATTAAATTTGAATATAAGAAAAAATAAAGTATGAATCTTAGTAGGAAGATCAATATTCAAGTTATTAAGGAGAACTACTTACAATTTAATCTACCCATGCATGCCAGTCAGGCTATTCATAAAAATAACACTTCTTCTCAGAATATTAATAACACAAGCACTCCAGTGTGCATTAGAAAAAAGTAAAAGAAATATTTAAGAAAGAAAATATTCTTAAAAGATTTCTACACATATGTCATATAGTAAACACATAGGAATCATTAGTTAGAGACGAACCTCTCTACATATGAAAAAACAACAAAACAAATGTTCTTATTTTTCCTTGGCTTGAAATAGGATGCCAACTCGGAAGTCTTCTTCTTCATAATATCAATCAATGTAGGCGACACTAAGGGATCACAAATGAATACTTCGTTGACTTGATTTGGAAGAAATTCCTTCATAAGTGCCCTGAAAGAGTTTATAAAGGATAAATAAACAAAATAGAAAAAATTCTTACATTATTAAAATGTAAGAAAATAAACATTTGAGAAAAAAAACATATGTGAAAAATGTATTCATACCTTAAACACATGAGAACAACACCGTCATTGATCTCCCTACTATCCTTCTCTACAAGCATGTAAATGGCCCGAGGTGCAATATAGAGGTAGTCTTCCTCCATTGTGCCAACATTGCATATTAGTTGCCATGGTACTTGGGCAAGCCTCTGAGAATTGGCCTTCTCCAACTGCACAAGGGTCTCTAAGCTATCATGCACATGTGAGATATTCTCCATTTCCTTCACCTCCTCCTCCTCCCCAAAACTCTTGTCGTCTGGCTTAGATTTCCTAACCAACTTTCTTTTCTTCTTGGGAGGGGAAGTGACTTCTTCAACATTTATATTATATGCCTTTGATTTCCTTTTCAATTTTGGGGGAATTGTGAGGATCTCAAAGGCTTTCTTATCCCTCATTGGTAAGGGATGAAGAAATTTGTCAAACTTGTACCTCACCCTGCTTATAAGTGTCATGTCTCTGTCCATCAAAGTGACTCTTCTTGCATGGGCAGCACATATGAAACTATCATTCATAAAGTCTATAATAAAGTCTTCACAAGCTTCTTGTAGACATGCCACTGCACTCCTCTACCATCTATAATGTCCTTTCCCTTTGATATTGTCACTTACTATTCTTACAATTCTCAGGAATGGTGCCCTAGGGATGAGAAGATGTGTAGACTCTAGTACTTGTCTTATCTCAGCAAACAATTTCTTTTGTTTCTAAAGGAAAGTTCTTGAATTAGATATATTAGTTCTACCCTTTACTGGTTTCTTCTATAATGGTTGCCATTGGGAAAAATTTAGACTCACAAACTGACCTTCTAAGGGCTTTCTCTCTCTTCCATGAATCAAGGAAAAGTGCAAAAATAATGTTATAATATTGCTCATCTCTCATCTCTTCTCTTTTTTATTAGTTTTATAATAGATTCACATATTATTTTATCGATTGTCCAAGAGCTGTACGAGACCTGCTCAGAACTGGAATATCTCAAAAACTATTTTTTTTATTTGAGCTAGTTTCGAATATTTCAAAAGATATGACATTCTTAAATGCCCAGATTCATTTATGTACTGAAGAAACAATTATTTATGACATTCTTAAATGCCCAGATTCATTTATGTACTGAAGAAACAATTATTTTGTGATTCTAGAAGGATTTTATCTTAAAAATAGAATATCTTGATTTGTACTTTGTATTTCATAAATTTTCTTTACAAGTACATAGATCCGTGTTTTATCTACATTCTAGAGCATTTTTATGTTTCTTTATAGAGATTTGAAGAGAATAGACATTTTTTAAGATTTTAAGAATGTGTTTAGATTTATTATTTTAGAGAATAGTACATTATAAATTTTCCTTTTTTTGTGATAGAGCTTCTTCTTCTCTTTAGGTCATTTCTTCTTTTCATAGCTCATTTCTTCTTCTACTTTCAAATTTGCATCTCCAAACAGTTTATATTTCCCTTTTGTTCTATTGCAGTTGTTCACATAAAGCTAGTGGATGAAGAGTGATTTGATTTTTTGGTGCCATTTTCTTGGGGCAAACAAACCATTTCCCTCTTCATTAATCTTGCTATCAAGGAAAGAAGCAACAAAGAGATGACACAAAGCCAACACAGAGAAGCAAAAGAGAACAAAAATGGAGGTTAGCAATGTTTTGATGTTGGTTATGTTCAATTGAGTTCTATAAGTTATATTGTCCTGTTGGTTGTGTATTACTATTCGTAAATAATAAAGTTAATAGTTAGATATGTTTTAATATTGGTTAATAATAATAATATGTGCATTACTGTTAGTTAATAATAATAATATGTGTTAAAGTTGGTGTTAAGTTACACATATGTGTTAATAATAATAATATGTGTTAAAGTTGGTGTTAAGTTACACATATGTGTTAATAATCATGAAATTTTGTGTAAGTTTTCTTGTAGACATTGATTGTACTCAATCGAGATAGTGTTGTATCTAAATGTTTCTAGTTTTTTGATATTTTAGAATGCACCCCTGGATTTTTGGAAATCAAAATGAATGTATTCTTAGAGCTAAAGAAGGGGAGCAAAACCATCGAGGAATATCACCAGGCCTTTGCTCTTCTACTCAAATATTCACCACCTCTAGATGAAGAACAACTCATGGCCAGGTTCATTCGGGGAATGAACGAACCCTTGGACACACTGGTCAAAATAACCAAGCCAGTGTCCATGGCTGAAGCTGTAAGAATGGCAAAGGATCTTGCCAAAGCCTTTGTAGTAAAGGTCCCGCCGAAGCCTGCACCCTCTAACTTTAAAAGATTCCAAACCCAAGGAAGTACTTCAAACTTTCCACCCCCGCCGAAGAGGCAGCAAGGCCCAAATCAGAATCAGGATGCAGGAAGATTCCGAAGTGAAGGAAGATCCTTCCCCCAGAATACTTTCTCAGGAGCCCCACCTCTTCCAAATACTCACATAAGATGAAGAATTGACTAAAGACAAGGTTAATAGTTAAAAAAGAGAGATATTTAGAAGAAATGATGCATTTTTGACACCTCAGTATGGGGGAATTCCCCTCATGAAGGAGGCACCTATTTCACATGTGTGGGAGAGTTTTAAACTCCCAAATAATGAGATATTTTTTATCTCTCCTGTTTCAACTAGATCCAAAAAGTGGACTAAATTGACCTAAAAATGGTCCAAAATTGACCAAACTGATCTGGAAAATTCTAGAATTAGTTGGCTTGGTTAGAAGCTCACTTTTTCCTATAAATAGAAGCCTTCCCCTTTGTTGAAGCTCAATAGTGTTTTTGCACTGTTACCCTACTTCTCCCAAGAGCCAAAAATTGTGAATTTACTCATAATTCATTAGTTTTTGACCTTCCCTCGTCTAAAGATTGGTGGCCACTCTTGTTTCAAACAAGAGTAGATCCCTCAAACCATCAAGCCAAAGGAAAGCTCTCAAATTCTCCTTGTAAGTTGGAGATTCTTCTCTTTTCTATTTCATTTTATGGTTTTTATGATTTTTGTCTTCTCTAATATGATGTTATGCCTCATTGTAAAAAGGCATTCCCCTCTCTTCTTTAGTAACTCTTGGTGAACTTCTAATTAATTTTAGAGAGTTAAAAATTGAAAAATGGTCAGCCATACAAAGGAGGTTATGGCAAAATTTTCTAAAATTGTGAAAAATAAGTTTTACTTTTTTTAATTCAAAAAGAGTAATTCCCATCATATATGTATTCTTAAAGTGTTATTTTTCATCCTAGAAAAAAAGCGTTGAATTGCTCAGATGATCAAATTATATCAGCGCTAGTTTCCTTCTATATCTGGTTCATTCAGGTGAAGGATAGTTTAGGTTTTGATCTCGTTAGAAAAATTCGTTAAGAATATTCAAAAAGGTGGAATCGTCCCCGCTTTCCGAGCATGGGAAATTTTCCCGGTTTCGGTTTTCGAAGTGACCACCAGCCTAGTCTCGTGTCCGGACATTCGTGGGCGAGGCCCTGAGTGAGAAACTCTGCCCCGCGCATGAGGGGGCTACTTCCGCTGTCAGCTATATCGGGAGTCCGGTGCACGGAGGGGACAGAGGGACCTCACAGAAGTGCTTCAAACTTTCCACCCCCAAAGAGACAGCAAGGCCCTAATCAGAATCAAAATGCTGGGAAATTCAGAAGTGAAGGGAAGACCCTTCCCTCAGAACACTTTCTCAGGAGCCCCACCTCTTTTCAAGGATTCAGAGGGATGAGCTTAGAAGTGAGAATAGGTGTTTTGGGTGTCAAGGTTTCGGTCACCAGCTTAAAGACTACCCGACTCCTGCCCATGACAAGAGGACAGGGAAGTCAAGGACCCAGAGTGCAGAGACCAGCTCCTTCATATCAGTCAAATCAGGGTCCGCCGTCTCGCCAAAATCAGGGCAATCCCAGGAGGACTCAAGCTTAACCATCTGCCTCTGTTCAGAGTAATCTCAGAACTCCCTCCCAAAACTGGGGTAGCCAAAGAGAAAGAGTTTTGTCCCAATCTACAGCAACAGCCAGAGCAGTTACGATAGCAAAAGTAGTGGAAGAGGAAAGAGGTCAGATTTATGCCGCGATTGAAAACCAAGGGCCAAATCGTCAATTCTCTGCCATCCATGCTCCAGCTGAGTATAAGGGTAAGCCATTTAAGCTTTTGATTGATTCAGGTAGTATCATTCATTTATTTCCCCAGAGTCTTTTATGGGAACAAAGTTCAAGGAACTGGAATTTTGGGTCCCCAAATCTGCAATTAGTAAAAGCTTCTACGTTAATGAAAGGGCTTAGAAAGAAGCAGCTCATTTATGTTGTCAAAATGAATCCAGTAGACACAAAGTTAAAGGCTAAAGAACCTGAATGGTTGAGTGTATGATGATTTATTCCCAACAGAGCTAACTGAGATGCCTTCGATTCGAGAAGTAGATCATGAGATAGAATTGACCCTTGGAGCTCAGCCAGTAGACCAGCACATGTACAAAATACCAGTCCCTGAAGCCATTGAACTCAAGGAACAGCTTAGGCAGCTATTAGAACAAGGGTTTGTAAGACCCAGTGTTTCACATAGGGGAGCGCCAGTTCTCTTTCAAAAAAAGAAGGATGAAACGTTAAGACTCTCTCTGTGTGGATTACAGAGGTCTCAATCAACTGACAGATAAGAATAAGTATCCTATCCCCAGAATTGATGAGCTTCTGGACAGGCTAAATGGAGCCCAGATCTTCACAAAAATAGATCTCAAATCAGGGTATTACCAGATTAGGATTAATGATCAAGATATCCCGAAAATAGCCATCAATACTCCCTATGGTGTTGAGATATCAAGGTCGTCTAGTGATGCGGTGGACACTGATGACCCACCTGCTGGAGGATAGGCCCCACACTTACACCACTGGCATGGTTGGTGAGATCTTGGGTGATATGCGGCCAGTGGGATGACAGGCTGTGTGACAGCCATTCTAGAGACTGGCATAGTTATAGCGCCAGCTCATTTAGTCGGGTTCACACTATAGAGAACCCGTGTATGTATTTGGTTGAGTACCTTTCATATTGTGTGTACTCTTATTCTTGTATATGGTGTGTTGAGTGCAGCAACAACAACAGTCCCAGAATCAACAACAACAACAACACGCAGGTGGAAGAGGCAAATTCACAGGCAGGGGGAGTCAAAGAGGCCGTGGAAATTGGCAAAGGCAATATAATGATGCACGTGAATGCTATTATTGTGGTAAGCCTGGACATGTGCAGGCAGAATGTTATAAGAAGCAGGCTGACATGCAAAATGGGAAAGTGTAGCAAAACAACTATGCATCCTCAAGTAGAAATAATGAGGATAATGAAAGGTTGTTTGTTATGCAGCATGTCGTGAATGCCATGTCTAAAAATGTTGATGCAGCACAAAAAGATAATGTATGGTATGTGGATTCAGGCGCTTCAAACCACATGACGAGTCATGGGGAGTGGTTCACGGAGATGAAAAACCCGGAAAGACCAGGTTTTGTGGAAACAGGGGATGACACTGCTCATCCAATTGCCCATGTTGGAGATGTGCCATTGTCTATGCAGGATGGCAAAGTGAAGTACCTTGCAGATGTACTTCATGTACCGAACATAACAAAGAATCTAGTTTCAGTTGGCCAGATGATTGAGCAGGGTTTGCAGGTTCGGTTTAACCTTGATGGTTGTTATGTTGAAGACTTTAAAGACAAGTGCAGGTTGGTTGCAAAAGGCAACAGAGTGGGCAGAATGTTTACATTGAATGTAGACATTGAATGTAGACATGCCTGAAATGTAGACATGCCTGAAATGAGTGCTGCGATGTTTGCAAATGGTTCAGGAATTGTTGCAGACACATACATTTGGCATAAAAGGATTGGACATGTAAATGTGTAGAGATTGAAGTCTATGCAGACAAAAGGAATTGTGATAGGGTTGCCAAAATTTAAAGTGGAAGGTATGCAGAAAATATGTGAAGCATGCCAATTTGGGAAGCAAACAAAGCATGTGTTTCCACGTAACAGATATGTGAGCAGAATGCACTAGATGTTGTGCATTCAGATGTATGGGGTCCTATGAAGACCATATCTATGGGAGGCTGCAGGTATTATGTGACTTTCATTGATGACCACACAAGGAAAGTGTGGGTATATTTCATGAAGGAGAAGAGTGAGGTGTTCACTCACTTTCAGAGAAAAGCAAACAGGGAAATATGTAAAGTGCCTAAGGTCAGATGGAGGGGGAGAGTACTTCTCCAATGAGTTCTCTGAATTTTTGAAGAAGAATGGTATTCGGAGACAGTTTACATGCAGATACACTCCGCAACAAAATGGAGTTGCTGAGTGGAAAAACAGGCACATTGCTGAGATTGCGCAAGCATTGATGGAAGAGAAGAATATGCCGCATAGCTATTGGGCTGAGGCTGTTTCTACAGCAGTATACATCATGAACAGGACTCCAACTGTAGCCATACATGATGTAACTCCAGAGGAGAGGTTTACTGGCAGAAAACCAGATTTGTCTCATCTGAAAGTCTTTGGATGCATTGCATATGTGCATGTGTCAGACTGAGAACTAAGCTGGATCCAAAAGCTGAAAAATGTGTGTTTATTGGATACTCCCTTGAGCAAAAGGGATACAGGTGTTATAACCCTGCTACACGACGTGAGTTGAGGGTAAGCAGGGATGTTGTCTTTGATGAGATGAGCAGCTGGTATGCTGCTGAAAAAGAAGCTGTTGGGGCTGATGTGAGTGTAAGTGTGGTTGCACAAAATGCAGGTCAGCAATCACAGTCTTTGAGTGGACCAGGAGAGTCCTCATCTAGTGGGTCTACTGATAGACCATGGAGTGACAGGCTGCGTCATAATACCAGTCCTGCAAATGTGATTAGTACATCACGTAAAGGAAAAGAGAAAGTGGTTGAGCCCCTTGGTATGCCTGACATTTCTGCAGGGCATTCTCATGTTGATGGAGAGTCTAGTGGCTCAGATATGAGCCTTGATGAGGAGCTTGGGATCCCAGCTATGAGAACACCTGGTGTAAAGAAGGCTATGGAAGCCATGAATGAAAAGCTACGAAGATCAGGGAGAGTGAAGAACCCTGTGTAGAGATTTACATATGATGGTTATGTGGCACATCACTATGCATATATGGCAAAGGTTGTGTAGGTTGTAGAGCCCACATGCATTGATGAGGCTGTTGGAAATGTGTGTTGGGAGAAAGCTATGGATGAGGAGATGGATGCACTATATGGAAATGAAACTTGGGATTTAGTGCAATTGCTTGAAGGCAAGAAAGTCATTGGATGCAAGTGGGTGTACAAAGTTAAACATAACAGTGATGGAAGCATAAACAGGTACAAGGCTAGATTGGTAGCCAAAGGATATGCACAGACATATGGGATTGATTATGAGGAAACTTTCAGCCCAGTTACCAAGATGGCAACGGTGAGAGTTGTGATAGCAGTGGCTGCGTCAAAGCAATGGTCTTTACATCAGATGGATGTAAAGAATGCATTCTTGCATGGGGATTTGCAAGAAGAGGTGTATATGTTGCAGCCACCTGGCTATGAGGATGTGGGTCACCCCGAGCATGTTTGCAAGTTGAAGAAAGCCTTGTATGGCTTAAAGCAAGCACCAAGAGCATGGTCTGACAAGATTTCTGAATATCTTGTCACTATTGGCTTTCATGTAGCCAATGCAGATTTCTCGCTGTATGTGAGACATGGTGATAGAGGAGTTGTGCTTGTTGTCATCTATGTAGATGACTTGATCATTACGGGGGACCATGATGCAGAGTTCTTTGATGTAAAGATCTTGCTTAGACAAAAGTTCGAGATGAAGGATCTGGGGGAGCTCAGATATTTCTTGGGCATTGAGGTGATTAGGTCACCACATGGTATTGGATTACTGCAGAGACAGTATGGCTTGGACATGTTATCCAAGTATGGTATGACAGGCTGTAAGCCTATTTCTGTGCCATTGGATTAGAATGGCAAGTTGAGTGCAGATTCAGGAGAGATCTTGGAAGATCCTACTATGTACAGGCGCATAGTAGGAAGTTTGATCTACATGACGATCACCAGACCAGATTTGAGCTATGCTGTTGGGTTGGTGAGTCAGTTTATGCAGGTTCCACGGAAACCGCATTTGGATGCAGTGAGACGCATACTAAGGTATGTGAAGTCTACTTTGCATTGTGGACTATTCTATGAGACTGGGACAGAGATATGTGTACATGGGTACACAGATGCTGATTGGGTTAGTAGTATCTCAGATAGAAGATCTACCAGTGGATTCATGTTTTCTTTGGGGAGTGCTGCTGTGACTTGGAGCAGCAAGAAGCAGCCTACGGTTGCTCTATCTAGTACAGAGGCCGAGTACAAAGGAGCTGCTATGGCAGCATGTGAGGTAGCTTGGTTGAAAAAGCTACTTGCAGATTTGGGTCTATCAGTGGATAGACAAGTTGTCATTTTCTGTGACAACATTAGCAATATACATTTGGCCAGGAACCCAGTCTTTCATGCTCATACGAAGCACATAGAGGTCCACTACCACTTCGTCAGAGAGAAGGTCTTGGCAGGAGACCTTGACCTTGTTTATGTCAGCACAGAGGATCAGGTAGCTGACATCTTCACCAAAGCATTGGGTACAGAGAAGCTCTGCAGATTCAAGACTTTGCTTGGTGTACATGAGATGGAGTTGAGCTCAAGGGGGAGTGTTGAGATATCGAGCTCGTCTAGTGAGGCGGTGGACACTGATGACCCGCCTGGAGGATAGGCCCCACACTTACACCACTGGCATGGTTGGTGAGATCTTGGGTGATATGCGGCCAGTGGGATGACAGGCTGTGTGACAGCCATTCTAGAGACTGGCATAGTTATAGCGCCAGCTCATTTAGTCGGGTTCACACTATAGAGATATTTGGTAGTACCTTTCATATTATGTGTACTCTTATTCTTGTATATGGTGTGTTGAGTGTTGAGTGAAGAAGAATGATTTTCAGCCTCTCATCTTGTGTGTTCTCTATTAGGGTTTTGTGAGTGTGTGTGTGCTTGCAAGAGCTCAAGCTCTCTTCCCCCCTGCATCTTTTCATATGGGCACTATGAATTTACTATCATGCCATTTGGATTGACAAATGCCCCAGCTACACTCAATCGCCTAATGCAGGACATTCTCATAGAATACTTGGATGATTTTTTTCTTGTTTTCTTTGATGATATTCTGATTTACTCAAAGAATGCAGCTGACCATGAAGCTCATGTCCGTAAAGTTCTTGAGATTCTAAGGAAGCACGAACTCTTTGCAAAAAAGAGCAAATGCACTTTCTCTATCGACCATGTTGAATACTTGGGCTTTCTGGTATATCCAAAGATGGAATTTCTCCAGATTTTGCAAAGTCCAAGCAGTCATAGATTGGCCTGAACCAAAGACAGTGAAAGAAATCAGGGGATTCTTGGGATTAATTGGTTGGTATAGAATTTGTATACCTAAGTATGTTCTCATAGCTTCCCCCCTAACTAATCTTCTCAAGAAGAATACCCCCTAACTAATCTTCTCAAGAAGAATACCCCGTTTCAATGGTCTGCCAAGTGTCAGAGTGCTTTTGATAAGCTGAAAACCGCCTTGGTAACCAATCCCATTCTGAAGTTTACAAATTTCTCTCTGTAAGATCCCTGACCCCACTGCGCAATGAATTCTGCGGTGCTAGCAGCGGAAGTAGCACTTCTTGCACGGGGTAGGGTCCCACACTCGAGGCCTCGCCTACGGATATCCGGACAAGAGACTAATCCGTTGGTTTTTCCAAAATCGAACCCGAAAAGCACGAGCGATTCCACCACGATCTAACTGAATTGAACTAACAGAACTCGTAAGTTCCATAGTCAGATCAAGGGACAGATTGCACTTGGATCATAGAGACCAATGCTTTTTTCCTCATCGAGAGGCACAGCCATTGATTCTTTTTCCATAGAACAATTTTTGTCCAGGATTTACTTCGTCTATCGAACTAAACAGAAATTGAGTCTCGATTTACGGATCCATCAGTCCAGCCTAACCCCATCCAGTCCCATGGGTTAGCCAACCGCCCAACCACTGTAGTGATGGGATCCAATTTAGAATTTGGTTAGGTTTTGTCCTGGGTACCAGGGAAAAGAGTTCCCACGTCCCCTAGCCGGATGTTCATGCAAACATAAAACTAGTCACACCACTTACACACCCAATATGAAATTGCCTTTTTCTCAGCATCAGCTATCTTCTTTAAAACAATCCTTCAATGAAACCATTGTGTCACTGATCACAATCCTCAAAATCTTTGGTTGAATCCTTATTTCCAATTGGTGTACTTATGGCATCATTGGCAACCAGAACGCTCACCACCTGTTCACTCAGGGGTCTTTTCAATAGTTTCTAGCTCATAGTACCCGGCAATATAATCACTTATAAAAGTCAAGATGGAATGTTCGTTGAAGATCAGCAAGATCAACCAACAGATCCATATAAAAGAGCCATGGAATCATCCGTTGAGGACCAGCAAGGTCAATCAACCAGATCCATGCCCGGTTTGAGAAAACAACTCTTACTCCTTGTTCTAAATATCTTGCTCGATGCACGTGTGGGTATCTTCGGCGACCTCCCAGAGCGTGAGCACCGTATGGTCAGCACCCTCTAGGATCCTTTGCAGGTCACCTAGCGCTTCACTCATAGGCCGCTTCCTTGGTCCCTCATCCACCGTACCGAAAGCTCACCATTTAAATCAAACCGAGGCTGGTCAAGACCTCGATCGACCTTGCTACGCGAGACGTCCTCCGTTGACTCTCCGTCAGTTGTTGCAACTTTATCAAGTAGATCTCCACGACCACATTCTTAAGACAGTGAAAATGCTTCCCCAGCATTCTTGACATAAAACAATCATTTACAAACAGGTCACAAATACAGTTTCTATATTGAACTCTCGTCTTTCCACATTATCCCTCATCAGTCCACATTACTTATTTCATATATGTACTCATTCTCATCCAATCACATCATTTTCCATCTCATCAACTCAATTTCATTCACATCACATATCATAAATTCACATCCCAATTCACATGTCATCACATCTCATCCATTCACTCATATCGACGACACATCATTTCACATACACATTTGCATTCATTATTCTACATACACATCCACATTCTTACATCCACATCATACATCCAATTCCACATTCACATTCATACATCCACATCCACATCTCATTCGCACATCCACATCCACATTCATACATTCACATCCACATCTCATTCACACATCCACATCCACATTCACATTCATACATCCACATCTCATTCGTACATCCACATCCACATTCACATTCATACATCCACATCCACATCCTCATTCGCACATCCACATCCACATTCACATTCATACATCCATTTTCACATCCACATCCACATTCACATTCATACATCCATTTCCACATCCACATCCACATCCATACATTCACATCCATATCTACATCCATACATCCATTTCCACATTCCATATCTACATCCATTTTCACATTCCATATCTACATCTATACATCCACATCCATACCCACATCCATACATCCACATTCACATTCACATCCATACATCCATATCCACATTCCACATTCATACATCCATATCCATATTCCACATTCATACATCCACATCCACATTCACATTCATACATCCATTTTCACATCCTCATTCGTACATCCACATCCACATTCACATTCATACATCCACATCCACATCCACATTCGCACATCCACATCCACATTCTCATTCATACATCCATTTCCACATCCACATTCACATCCATATCTACATCCATACATCCATTTTCACATTCCATATTCATACATTCACATCCATATCTACATCCGTACTTCGTTCATTTTCATCTAACTGATTCATTTTCACATTCCATATTCATACATTCACATCCATATCTACATCCGTACTTCGTTCATTTTCATCTAGCTGATTCATTTCACATCCTCATATCCATTTATAGAATACAAGAGAATTCTTATTTTTGATACAAGATTTCTTTACGCATCTATTTATGCATAAATTCCATTTTAAGGAGAATAACACTTTCGAAATAAAAATCAATCTTTTATGCATCTTCCTATGCATAAATTCATTTTAAATGAAAATGACACTTTTGAATTAAAATTCAATCTTTTATGCTTCTTCTTATGCATAAAATCAAAATTGATGAGAATAACTCTTTTGAACTAAAAATAGATTTCTTTATGCATCTTTCTATGCATAAAATCAAAATTAATGAAAATAACTCTTTTGAACTAAAAATAGATTTCTTTATGCATCTTTCTATGCATAAAATCAAAATTGATGAGAGTAACACTTTTGGATTAAAACAAATTCTTTATGCATCTTTCCATGCATAAATCCAATTTAGTAAGAATTACGCTTTTAGAATAAACAGTGGCCACCAATCTTTTAGAAGAGGGAAGGTCAAAAACTAATGAATTATGAGTAAAATTCATTGTTTTTGGCACTTGGGAGAGGCAGGGTAACAGTGCAAAAACACTATTGAGTTTCAATAAAGGGGAAGACTTCTATTTATAGGAAAAAGTGAACTTCTAACCAAGCAAACTGATTCTAGAATTTTTTGGATCAGTTTGCTCAATTTTTGACCATTTTTAGGTCAGTTTTGCTCACTTTTTGGATCTAGTTGAAACAGAAGAGAGGAGAGATAAAAATATCTCATTGTTTGGGAGTTTAAAACTCATTCAAGCATGTGAAATAGGCGCCTCCTTCATGAGGGGAATTCCCCCATACTAAGGTGTCAAAAATGCATCATTTCATCTAAATATCTCTCTTTTTCAACTATTAACCCTGTCCTTAGTCAACTCTTCATCTTATGTGAGTATTTACTCATTTTTGGGAGATTTTCCTTTTATTCTTCATCTTATGTGAGTATTTACTCATTTTTGGAGGATTTTTCTTTTATTCTTCTATTTATCTCCTCCCTACATTTGGATGAATCTTATTGGACAATAGGAACCTTAATTTAAAATTTCGAAAAAATCTTCACCCCCAGGATAATGCCTCTTGAACAGATTATACTTAATTTTTAATGCACCTTCTGAAAATATTTTTGAACTTCTGTTTCAGGAAAATTTATTTTAATAAGATGAGATATTTTTCTATCTAAAAATATTTAAAAACAGAATTACCACTCTCTAGAAGATTTTCTCTCTCTAGGCCAAAACTGGTAGAAACAAGATCTATTATATTTCTGAAGAGGGATTTGACTACAGGGGAAGAAACTGGACATCTTGAGAGGCTGGGGAGGAATCTTACACTCTCTACCCTTTGAGGTAGTAACTCATGCCAGTGGTTTTGCCTTGGGAGGTGTGCTCATGCAGGAAGGTCATGTAGTGGCCTAAGAATCCCGAAAACTCTGAACGCATGAGAGAAATTATGTTGTCCATGACTTGGAGCTACTTTTAGTAGTCTATGCCCTTAAGTTGTGGAGACATTACCTACTGTGGGTCAAAGATTCACTTTGATGATTGATCATCAGAGCTTGAAGTGGATCTTCAGTCATCAGAAGGATCTCAACATGCGCCAAAGAAGGTGGATGCAGACCCTGCAGGAATTTGATTTTGAAATCAAGTACCGCCCAAGAAAAGAAAATGTGGTAGCAGATGTCCTCAGCAGAAAAGCATCCTTGCTTGCAAATCACAGTGGTATCAAATCCATTGATTAATGAAGCCAGAGAGAAGATCATGCAGGATAGATTCTTTGGCCCTATTGCTACCCTACTTATGCAGGAAAGTAAAACTCCTCAGGAGGAGTTGAACCGAGCTCAAGGGTATAGCCTGGATGAAGGGATTATTTATTATAATAGCAGGCTATGCATTCCCAATGATAAGGGAACTAAGGGTCAAATTCTGAATGAAGCCCATGATAGCCTTATAGCAGGACATCCAGGTTTCATCAAGACCTATGTGTCTGTAAAGAAAAGATTCTTTTGGCCTAGACTAAAAAAGGATGTAATTAATCATGTACGTCAATGCCTGATATGTCAGAAAGTCAAAGCCGAGAGAGTAAAAATGCCTAGAAAGTTACATCTATTAGACATCCCCCAGATGAAGTGGGAATGTATCAGTATGGATTTTATTACTGGACTATCTTGAGTGCAATCAAGTTACAACTCCATCTTCGTGGTAGTTGACATACTAACCAAAGTTGCCCATCTAATTCCAATAAAAGAAACCTACACTGTAGTGGATGTGGCCAGAGTGTTCCTCAAGGAAATCTTCAGATTTCATGGCCTACCCAGGAGAATAGTAAGTGATTGAGATCCCAAATTCACGTCAAGATTCTGGACTGCATTCTTCGAAGCACTAGGAATTTTCTTGGATCTCAGCACATCTTACCACCCCGAGACCGATGGTCAAACAGAAAGGGTGAACCAAGTAATCGAAGATATACTTCGATCATGCTGTGTGGCAGGGAACCCAAGAAGTGGCTAAGCTATCTGCACCTAGTCTAATTCGCCTACAATGCTTCTTATCACCGAAGTATCGGGATGAGCCCTTTCAAAGCTCTGTATGGACAAGACTGCCTAACACCATTAGCTTGGTTCGACCCATTAATTTATTAAGAGACTAAGGTTGAGTAGAAGGGTGAGAGAAGGGTGTGAGTGTGAATGGACTTGAGGTCCACTTGTTCACCTATTTAAAGGGGAGGCCATGAGGCATTTTGTATGAGAGCAAGGCCTAGTTGTATGTATAAGCAACTTAATAAGCAAGAGTTCTTTCTTGTATTTTGTGAGTCCCTCTCCTCCACACACTTGATCTATCATGAGCACCACGTTTCTCATCATGGTATCTAGAGCTTAGGTGATTTGGACCACTTGTGGTGTAGTTTAGGTCAAAAATATCCATTTTTCCCTTATCTTCTACTTGTGGAGCTCAACCCCCAGCCATTGGAGGCCTTCTACAAGCTTGTAGAGGAAAGATCTCTCAGAGATTCCAACTAGGGAAGTGTAGAGGAGCTGTGGGCGTTTCAATTCGTACGACCAATTGCAAGCAATGGAGCTCTTCCCCGTCGGCATTGCTTCTGCAGAGGCAGAAGCCCGGCGTTGATTTCTTGCAGCGCAGCAGTCCGTACAGTAATGCTCAGCGTGTAGTCCATCATTGCCCATGGAACTTAAGGGCTTTTGAAGCCCACTTCATTTCCTACCTACAGCTTAAGTTTGAGCTTCAACCGCCCCACTGATGCGCCGGCTGCAGTCAAAAGACCAGGCGCCTCTTCATTTTTTTCATGAAGCTCTCCATTGAAGCTTCAACTTGAATGTTTTTCTTGCTCTAATTATCTCTCCCTTCCACTAATCACTCAAGTGTGAAAGTGTATTAGTATTGCTGGTCCTAATCTTGATTTTGAAGTGTTTTCCATCTACATGAGGTAGCCATAAACCTCATACCCGTCAAGCTTCAACACCGACATCAAGTTTTAAGCTTTCAAAGTGATTAAAGTGTGCTTCTAAGCACTAATTGTGTTATTTAACACTAATCACTCTGTTAATCCAACAAAGGGAGGTTATCTTAAAGTGTTTTTAAACACTCATAGTGTTATTAAACACTAATGGTGAGTTAATCACCAAAATAAGTGTCATTTGACACTAAAAATGTGCTTTTTAGCACTAATTGTGTTTTATACACACTAATGGTGATATTAATCATCAACTAAAGTGTTGCTAAACACTAAGGTGGTCTTAATCATCAAAGGAGGAGGTCATCTACATTACGGAGGCTCTTCTTCATCAACATGGAGGCCAAGCACACACCATAAGTGCTACATTTCAAGCCTTCATCAACAACCGCTTCTTCCAAGAGGAATGGTGCAACCATGAATCAATTGCCTTCATCTCATGAAGGCTTGGGATATTCTAGCTGGTTTGTATGCAGGTCGTAACGAGGCAAAAATCTCTTACCTGCGTAAAGAGCTAGAATCGAAGATATATAGGAAGATGATGACATGAATGTTTTTCTTGCTGAGATTAAAGATCTCAAGGAACAGTTGATTTTTGCAGGTGAGATTATTCCTGATCATTCTCTTGTGCAGACTGTTCTTGATGCTTTACCTGAGTCATATCAGACTTTTGCTTCCACGTGGAGACTTGTTACTGAGGACGGACCTGATGTTGTCAAGTATGATACTTTAGTCAACAAGCTCTTGCAAGAAGCGCAGTCCAGGCTTTGCATGCCTCTTATGTATCAGATTGTTATGCTTTGGCTGTGTCTACTATGTGTGAAGAGGAAGAACCTCTTTCATATGAGGCACAAAAATCAGAAAATTGGTTGGCTGCAATGCAAAGTGAATATGATGCTATAATGAAGAATGGTACATGGTCTTTGTATGATTTGCCTATTGGTAAAAAGGCCATTGGATGTAAGTGGGTTTTTAACTTGCAACAAAAACCAGATGGCAGTGTTGATCGCTATAAAGCTAGACTTGTTGCAAAGGGTTATGCTCAAGAAAAGGGCATTGATTTTGATGAGACTCCCACTTGTCGTATGACTACCATTTGTAGCATTTGTGCATTGGCAGCTCATAATGGTTGGAATGTACATCAGTTGGATATAGAGACTGCGTTCTTGAATGGAGATTCGCATGAGGAGGTGTATGTATCGCAGCCTCGTGGTTTTGTTCAAAGAGGGTAGGAAAACAAAGTATGCAGGTTGAAAAAGGCTTTATATGGTTTAAAGCAAGCTCCACGAGCTTGGTATGAAAAGATACATGCATATTTGACTGCACATGGTTTTCAAAATAGTCCAACAGAAAGCACTTTGTATGCTAAACATGTGGATGATATACATCTAATCATTGCTCTCTATGTCGATGACATGTTGCTCACAAGACCAAATGAGAGTCATATTGCTGATTTTAAGGCTGATTTGAATGCCTCTTTTGAGATGTCAGATTTGGGGCATTTGCATCATTATTTGGGGATACAATTTAAGCAGTGTGATGGAGGTATTGCTTTGTGTGAGACAAAGTATATTGAGACATTGTTGCGAAGATTTGGCCTTGAAGACTGCAAGCCTATTGCTACTCCAATGGAGACAGGTTTGAAGTTGAGTCTTCATGATGCTGGAGATCACTTTGATGTCACACTCTATCAGACAGCTGTTGGTTTCCTCATTTATGTATGCATTACAAGGCCGGACATTCAGTTTGCAGTCTCACAGGTGAGCAAGTTTATGCATAGCCCAGGGTCTCAGCATTGGAAGGCTGGAGCCAACATCAACTTCAAGTGATGGTAGTGGGCATGTGGAAATAGACATAATCGGCCATTTACATCATGTAGTTGCCACATGGATGCCATAGGACTCAATTTATTGACGTGTTTAGGGTTTTTTAGAAAGTGTTACGAACATGTGACCATAGGCCTTGAGCTGCAAGTTAGTCACTTTGTGCATTTGTTGGTTTATAAGACTGCCATATTTAGACATTCTATTCTATTTTGGGCCTAATTTCTAACTATATGTGCCAATTCGGAAACTTTTTTTAAAATCCTTTTTGGATATCTCAGTTAGACATTTGAGACCGTATAACGACATGGCCATAGGCTTTAAGGATAAATGTTCTTGTGCTACTTGCTTTGGTCTTGTTATCTATTTGGCCATAATCCTCAAGATATAGACCTTTTTTATCTCTGATTAGGCCATTGTGAACTTTACATGACCCTATGGTCGTATAGGCAGAGCCTAGTGGCCATATAGTCCAATTGCCTCATTAATTTGGCAGGATTCAATACATTAGCTTGTTTTGATAATTTAAGAAAACCCTATAGCTTTGTACATAGCCAAAGGGCCTCAAGGAGACTTCCATTTTGTGAAATTATTTTCAAGCCACTTTTGTCAAATTAAGTGATCTTATGCACCGTAGTAGTCAAGAGTATTGTCTCTTGATGTGTAGGTAATCCTATGGCTGCATGTCTATAAGGTTTCACATTTGAAGATTGGCCTAGTTTACACTACGGTTAAGGGAAAATAGGTCCACTTTCTAGATAGGCAACCATATTTGAATATTGGTGATGAATTGCCATATAAATACTCTATGGCCGCATGACTATAGGCTTACACAGATGGATGTTGGCCCACTTGACCTTGTGGCGATGGGGCCATAGGCACCTTTCCAAGATAGGGATTTCTATGACTATATGGCCATATGGCCATTGACATCATGTAATTTCCACATGGGTGCCATAGGACTCCATTTATTGACATGTTTAGGGTTTTTTTAGAAAATTTCATGACCATGCGGGCCATAGGCCTTGAGCCGCAAGTTTGTCATTTAGTGCATTTTTTGGTTTGTAAGACCGCCATATTTAAACATTCTATTCATTTTTGGTCATATTTTGTGACTATATGTGCCAATTAGGGAAGTTTTTTTATCCTTTTTGGATATCTTAATTAAACCTTTTAGACCGTATGGCGACATGGCCATAGGCTTTAATGATAAATGTTCTTATGCTACTTGTTTTGGTCTTATCATCCATTTGGCCATAGTAGTCCTCAAGATATAGACCTTTTTGTCTCCATTTAGGCCCATTGTGCACTTTGTTAAGGTTTCACATTTGAAGATTGGCCTAGTTGACCCTTGGGCCAAGGGAAAGTGGATCCCCTTTCAAGGTAGGCAAATATATTTGAATATTGGTGAGATGAATTGCCATAGAAATATCCTATGGTCACATGACCATAGGGTTTCAAAGGTGGATGTTGGCCCGCTTGACCTTGTGTCCATGGAGCCATAGGCACCTTTCCAAGATAGGGAATTGTATGACTATGGTCATATGGCCATAGGGTTTTAGATTTAAGAGGTTATTGTGACACTAAGATGATATTTAATGGATAAATATTCATAGGCATTTACATTTGATTTCTAGAAATGGACTAGGTTGTAGTGATAGTGGAAGGCGTGGCCATGCAGCCATAGGGCTTAGTAGGCAAGAGGCTATTCGATCACTTGATTACTGGTTATAGGCAGCTCAATGCAATTGTGGTGATAATTAAAGGGTATCTAATGGGTGCATATACATTTGGATTCTAGAAATGGAAAAAGGAAAAGGGTACTTTGTAAGTGAGAGGATCCCTATGGCCGCATGGCCATAGGGTATCTTAGTGATGAATTCAGACTAGATGGTACCTTATGGATGTTGGGCCATGTGCCTCTCAATGAGGTTGTGGGTGGTGATAGTAAGAGGGCATCCCATGACCACATGGATCCTAGGTATTAGGTTGGGTTGATAATAAAAGGGTACTTTATGGCCATCTCACAATAGAACTTTCTCCAATAGATATTATATGAATAAGGTTGACCCTATGACCGTGTGGTCATAGGGCTAATAGTGTTACACAACTAGCAAAGTGATTATGAACATCAAAATATTTCTATGAAGTGGCAATCCACAAAATTGAGAGAGTGAATATGAACAAGGGCTGACCCATGACCCCAATCATAGGGTTAAAAATGCTATAGATCTAGAAAGATTTTGAGCATGCGTGAGTGTATGACCCTTTGGTCATAGCACTAATAGTAATAGAGAGCTAACAAATTTGAAATCATAACTTACAAGCTTGGTTGACCTTATGACTCTTTGGCCATAGGGTTGTGAAATCCAAAATATCAGTTTGGGCTAGGGTAGCTACCTAGATTGCTATAGAGCATGCATTCTAAGATAGTGGGAGATTTTAGTTAGCCCAATTTTATTCTACTTAAAATAGCATTATCGAACAAAAAGAATCGAGACAGAGACACGAGGTCATCAAGACGTGCAACAACGAATTTCAATTTCACACAAGTAAGTGATTTGTTGAATGAGTCATTTTTCGTCTTAGTTTAGTTAATTAGTTTTTTTTTTTTGGAATGATGTAACCTCGGGGGTTGAAGGATGCCGATCAGTGGACTCAATGTTTTCTGCATTGCAGAAAACTTACTTGTCAAGCTTACGCGCGGCGGGTAGAGGGTGGGTCGAAAGGATGGAACAGTACATCCCCTGTGCAATCTTACCTTTTCCATGGCCTTACAAGTCCATGTGTTTTGAGGCAAAGGCGACCTTGAGAGTAAACTGGATCAAGCAGCATAGTTAGTACCAAAGCTCGCAAGAGGTTTGTTTAGAAGGTGCAAGTGGTTGCCAATCAAAAACTGTGGGGAGGGGCTGGCAAGATGATGGGAGAGTAGGTGTGTGTAGAAAGAGGGAGAGGACAGTGGGAGCTGGCAATAATTAATGATTCCTACCTGCTTCTCCATTCAAAATTGAAATTGAAACTGGCATTCAATTTCAATTTTAAAATTTGAATTTGAATTTTAATTTTAATTTTAAAATTAAAAATTAAAAATTTGAAGTGCCAAATTTGAATTTAATTTTTGCACCCGCACCCAAGCTCGCACGTTCTCGTGCTCAAACCCGCGGTCATGCATCCGCACTCGTGTCCGAGCCCGCATCCGCGCGCTCGCTCAAAAATTTGAATTTAATTTCCTTGTAAGGTTGGTGTCACGCTCTCGTGCCCTAGCGCCCGCTCAAAAAATTTTGAAATTTAAAATTTAAAATTTGAATTTAATTTCCTTGTAAGGTTGATGTCACGCACCCATGCCCGAGCCCGCACCCGCTCAAAAAAAATTTTTGAAATCTAAATTTAATTTCCTTGTAAGGCTGGTGTCACGCGCCCGCACCTTCTCAAAAAGAAATTTGAATTTGAAATTTTATTTCCTTGTAAGGCTGGTGTCACGCGCCCACGCCCGTGCCTACAAGTGACCCGTGCCCACTTGGAAAAAAAATTAAAATTAAAATTTAATTTCACTAAGCCTAGTTTCACGCGCCCGCGCTCGCGCCCACGCCCATGCTTGCACAGTGTCAAACAAATTTTGATATTTGAATTTAATTTCACCAAGCCTGATGTCACACACCCACGACCACGAAAAAAAAGGTTGTGCTTGTGCATACGTTAAAAAAAATGACACCCGCTCATGCGTAAAAAAATGTGCTCGTGCACGCGCCCGCTAAAGAAACAATGGTGCTCGCTAAAAAAATCCAAATCATGTGCTCGCACACACTTTCGCCCAATGCACCCGCCCACACGCTCGCTAAAAAACAATGGCGCCCAATAAAAAAGAGCGAATCATGCACCCACTAAAAAAAGAATGGTACGCGCACCCGCTAACAAAGTATCGGTGCTCGCTAAAGGTTTCTAAGCCCGTGACGGCTAAAAAAAACCCGTGCCCGCTAAAAAAACAATGGTGCCCGTGTCTGAAAAAAATGAATCATGCACCAATACACCTGCCCGCTAAAAAAAAAACAAATCATACACCTGCTAAAAAAATTTAAATCATGCGCCCATACATGCGCCTAGTAAAAAAATTACGGTGCCCGCTAAAATAAATGAATCATACGCCCACGCATGCACCTGCCCTCGCACCCACAAAAAAAACGAATCATGCCAATGGCGCCCAGGCGTGCTATTAAAACTTGTTTTTTTATATTTGAAATTTGGGCGAGAATTTCAAATTTCAAATTCAAAATGTGGCAAGAATTTGAAATGGTCGTGGGGGCGGCGGGAATTTCAAATTTAAAATTTGGCGAGATTTGAAATTCACCTATGAGTAAGCGGTCATAGGGGCCTATGAGCAAGCGGTCATAGGGGCCTCCTTCTAAGGCATGTGATCTATTCTCCATAGGGGTCTCCTTAAAAGGCCTGTGACTGAGTGGCCACCACCATAGGTGTCCCCTTGTGAGAAGGCCTGTAACCTAGTGGCCATAGGTGTCCCCTTGTGAGAAGGCATGTGATCTATTCTCCATAGGGGTCTCCTTAAAAGGCCTGTGTGACTGAGTGGCCATAGGTGTCCCCTTGTGAGAAGGCATGTGATCTATTCTCCATAGGGGTCTCCTTAAAAGGCCTGTGACTGAGTGGCCACCACCATAGGTGTCCCCTTGTGAGAAGGCCTGTAACCTAGTGGCCATAGGGTCCCCTAAGAAAATGTATACAATGCTTATGACCAAGTGGCCATAGGGTCCCCTAAGAAAATGCTTATGACCTAGTGGCTATAGGGTCCCCTAAGAAAATGTATACAATGCTTATGACCAAGTGGCCATAGGGGACTGGTGGCCATAGGGATCTGCTTACAAGGCCTATGAGCTAGAGGGTTTCCATACCATTCACTATGACTGAGTGGCCATAGGGATCTGCTTACAAGGCCTATGAGCTAGAGGGTTTCCATACCATTCACTATGACTGAGTGGCCATAGGGGATCTGCTCACAAGGCCTAACTGATTATCCATAGGGTGTCCTCATGTACTCTTCTCATTGTACCTGGTGACATGGAAGTATTCTTCCATTGCTTCGATCCACTTCTCCACAGCCTCGCCCAAGTTTTTCCCTTCACCCTTGAAAGGTCCAGGCTACGATCTATGAAGAGTTTTACGAACATCCCAGTCAAGCTCTTCCTCATCGAGTTGGGGGTTAACATTCCTACCACGATGACCTCGATCTATTATCCTATCTATACGAAAATTCTTACTAAGTCCCTTTATTTATAATTCAAATCCGACCTTAGATCCAACTGATTCTGGGGTTCTTTAGATCGGTCATCCCCGCATAGAATCTTGGGATAAAGATCCCTTCTACAAGAAGAATATACAAAACTCATTATCAGAGAATAATTCATTCATATTCTTAACACAGTAATGGTCCATGAGATCGAAAAATCCTTCTGATGCAGTTCCTCCATGGGAATTTTAGTTATGCAGGTTCTCAATTTGTCATCCCTTAATTAGAGCCACTGGGTCCAAGGTCAAACAGTAGCAATCTGTCAGCACAATCCACTAATCCGATATACCGATTTGCTGAAGTCATAATCGTCATTCCAGTTTCCAATATCATCACTGGGATTTGTCCCATTCATCCTCATTGTGGCTTTGTTCAACCTATCTCCTTTCAACCAGAATTCAGGAATCATCATCTTTCAATCAGAATCCAAATCAACTCATCAATTCTCAACCAGAATTCTGAAATCATATCAACCAGCATTCTATTTCATTATCTAGATAGCATTTTTGCTTATAATTTCAAGGTCTTAGATTTACTCGTATATATTGTCAGTAAAGAGCTGCAGATATACCCACGCTATATACGGGTAGTCACGGTCCTTGGAGTTATAAGGAAACTACCATCATATCTAGGCCTCAAGCAAGTCAGGATTCCATACAATTGCGGTACTTCCATCTGAAGACCGAATTACCAATTTATGAATCTTTATTTTGAATATCAATTTGTATGAATTTCATCACATAATTATAATCTTTTACTAGTACATAAATTTTTGACATTTCTTGCTTCGCGGGGTTGATTCACTTTAGCCAATTCGCTCTCATACCAGGCAGCTGAAAGATCCCTGCCCCTCCGCGCAACGAATTCGGGGGTGCTAGCAATGGAAGTAGCACTTCTTGTGTAGGGCAAATCCTCTTACTCGGGGCCTCGCCCATGGATATCTAGACAAGAGACTAATCCCTCGGTTCTTCCAAAACCAAACCCGGAAAAACTTCCCTCGCCCAGAAAGCACGGACGATTCCTCTAGGATATTTTTATTCAAACGTAGTCAAAAGCCTTAACTAACTAAACTGATCCGACCGAACCTGTAAGTCACATGGTCAGATCAAGGAAGAGACTTGCACTTAGATCATAGAGACCAACGCTTTTTTTCTCATCGAGAGGCGCAGCCGTTGATTCTTTTCCATAAAACAAAGACTAACCGAGATTTACTTCATCTATCTTACCATAATAGAATTTAGTCTCATTTTAGGGATCCATCAGTTGAGCCTAACCCCATCCAGTCCCATGGGTTAACCAACCGCCCAACCAGTGTAGTGATAGGATCCATTTAGGAATTTGGTTATGTTTTTCCCCGAGTACTAGGGAAAAGAGTTCCCAGGCCCCCTAGCCGGCACTTTAAGCAAACTTCAAGATAGACACACCACTTACACACCCAATATGAAATTACAGATTCAGTTGTCTTTAAAATAATATTTTAATGAAACCATAGTTTCACTGATCATAATCCTCCACCAAAATATATAGCTTGAGTTCCAATTTGCATCATTGGTGTACCTATGGCACGCTCACCACCTGTCCACTCAGGGACCTTTTCAATAGTTCCTAGCTCATAGTACCCGGAAATATATTTACTTATGAAAATCCAGATGGACTCTCCATTGAAGATCATCAAGAGCAACCAACAAATCCATATAAAAGAGCCATGGACTCATCCGTTGAGGACTAGCAAAGGACAATCAACTAGATCCATGCCCGAGTTCAAAAAACAACTCTAAATCCTTGTTCCATTTTCTTCCTCGATGTACGTGTGGGTATCTTCGACGGGGCGACGACCTAGAGCCTTAACACCGTATGGTGAGCACCCTCTAGGCTCCTTCCGTAAGTCACCTAGCGCTTCACTCATAGGCTGCTTCCTTGGTCCCTCATCCACCGTACCAAAAGCTCACCATTTACCTCGATCGACCTTGCTACGCGAGCCGTAAGTTATTGCACCGTTATTAATTAGGTCTCCAGCGACCTAATTAATAACGTTGTGAATGAGGTCTCCACGACCTCATTCACAAGATGGTTAAAATGCTTTCCCAGTATTCTTGACATAAAATAATCATTTAAAAATAGGTTTCATAAATACAGTTTCTAACGAACTCTCATCTTTCCACATTGTTCCACATCATTTCTCGTTATTCCTCATTCTTCTATATTAATTCACATTGCTTATTCCACATCTAGTCATATGTATTCCCATCATCTTCATCCATTCTCATCCAATCACATCATATTACATCTCATCACATCTATCCTCATCACATCTCATCCATTCAATCTACCCATATCCACATCACATCCATTCACATCTACCCCTATTCATATCTACCCATATCCACATCACATCCATTCACATCTACCCCTATTCACATCACATCTCATCACATCCGTTTACATCACATCTCATCCATTCACATTTATCGACATCACATCTCATCACATCCGTTCACATTTACCCATATCGACATCACATTTACCCATATCGACATCACATCTCATCACATCCGTTCACATCACATCTCATCCATTCACATCTACCCTGATTCACATCACATCTAAACCATTCACATCTCATCACATCATACTCACATCCATCATACCCATTCACATCCATCACATCCATTCACATCCATCACATTCATTGCATCCACATCTCATTCTCATCCATTTACATCACATCACATCCTTTCACATATCATCACATCTCAATCTTAATCTCATCTCATCACATTCTAAAATATCTCATTTTTTAAGTAATATCTCATAGTTTTTAACTAATAAACCTTGTACTCAGTCAACTCTTCATCTTATGTGAGCATTTACTAATTTTTGGTATTTTCTTTTATTCTTTTAGATTTATCTTATCCCCACACTTGGATTAATCCAATTGGCCTATTGGAACTTTAATTAAACCATAATCCAAATGTAGACCCTTAGGCTAAGGTCCCTTATACCATTTTCAATTAATTCCTAATGCACATTGAAAAGTTCATTTTGAACTTCTGTTTCAGGGAAATCCATTTTAGACACTAGGAGGATTTTTATATCCAAAGATATCCCAATTTTAGATTATCTCTCTCTAGATATTTTCTCTCTCTACGCCAAAACAGGGTAAAACAAGATCTTTCTTCTATTTTAGAGAGAGGAATAATTTTCAGAGAGGGGAATAATTACAAGAACTAAAGATCTTGTTTTACCCTGTTTTGGCCTAGAGAGAGATAATCTAAAATTGAGATATCTTTGGATATACAAATCCTTCTAGTATTTAAAATGGATTCCCTTGAAATAGAAGTTCAAAATGAACTTCCAATGTGCATTAGGAATTAATTGAAAATGGTATAAGGGACCTTAGCCTAAAGGTCTATATTTTCAGAATTTTTTGGATTATGGTCCAATTAAGGTTCCAATGGGCCAATTGGATTAATCCAAGTGTTGGGATGAGATAAATCTAAAAGAATAAAAGAAAATACCCAAAAATGAGTAAATCCTTACATATGATAAAGAGTTGACTGAGTACAAGGTTTATTAGTTAAAAATTATGAGATATTACTAAAAAATGAGATATTTTAGAATAATGATGCATTTTTGACACCTTGGTAAGGAAAGAGGGACTCTTGAGGCAGGCGCATCTTTCACATGTGTGGAAGGGTTTTTAATTCAAAAAATTGTGATATTTTTATCTCTACTCTCTCTTGGATCAAACCAAATAAAAAAGGGAGCCAAACTGGTCCAAATCTTGTCCAAATTGAGTCAAACTGGACCTGAAAAATTCTAGAACCCAGGTGGATTTGGTTAGTGGCCTCCCTCACCTATAAATAGACCCTCACTCATTTGTAATTGAGTATTGGAGCTATACTATGCCAGTATTATATTAAAATAATCATATTTTCTATTATCCTTTAAATTTTCCTCTCTCTTGGGAGCTTGGAGCTCTCTCTCTCTACAACAACTCTTGGAGTTTCTCTTCTCCTCTTGGTGGACCAATTGATTGGTCGGGGGCTTCACTGCAAGTAGAGAATCAAGCCAAGCTTGGAGGTAAAATCAAATTTTATGGTTTTTTATCAATTTTCTCAATAACTTTCTTCTTCTCAACCCCTCTCAAGCTTGAGAAGCTTTCTAAATGATTGTTTTAATTCAAAACAAGCTTTCCCTTAAAGTCTTAATGCTTAATTAAGAGAAATTTAATCTTTGAACCTGGGTAGATGTGAATGGATGTGAACCTGGGTAGATGTGAATGGATGTGAAGTGATGTAATTAGATGTGAATGTGATGTGATGATATGTGGATGTGATATGGATTTGAATGAATGTAGATGTATGTGATATGATATGAATGGATGAGATGCAATGTGGATATGTTGTGATGTAATGTGATCAGGATAGATGTGGATAGATGTGATGAGATGTAATATGATGTGAGGATGAGAATGGATGAAGGATGATGGGAATACATATGACTGGATGCAGAATATGACTGGATGGGAATACATATGACTGGATGATGGGAATACATATGACTGGATGCAGAATAAGCAATGTGAATTGATGTGACTGGATGGGAATAAGCAATGTGAATTGATGTGACTGGATGGGAATAAGCAATGTGAATTGATGTGACTGGATGCAGAATATGACTGGATGGGAATACATATGACTGGATGATGGGAATACATATGACTGGATGCAGAATATGACTGGATGGGAATACATATGACTGGATGCAGAATATGACTGGATGAAAATACATATGACTGGATGATGGGAATACATATGACTGGATGCAGAATAAGCAATGTGAATTGATGTGAATTGATGTGAAGTGAAGATTCTATCCTCCGGCTTTTTGGAAACCAAGATGAATGAATTCTTAGAGTTAACCCAAGGGAGCAGAACTATTGAAGTGTATCACCAAGCGTTCGCTAGTACTCGCTACCACTAGATGAAGAACAGTTGATGGCCAGGTTCATTCGAGGAGGACTGAATGAACCTTTGAATATCCCAGTGAAGAATGCCAAGCCAGTTTCCATGGTCGAAGTAGTGTGGATGGCAAAGGATTTTGCCAAGGCCTTCGATGTCAAGGTCTCGTCGAAGCCAGCACCCCATCATTCTTTAAAATATTTCTAGCTCCAAGAGGTGATTCCAATTTTATACCGCCTAAGAGACAACAAGGTCAAGCTCAGGATATGGGAAGTTCCAGAATGGAAGAAAGGTCCGTTTTTCAGAACTCAATCCCCTGGAATTCAACTTCAAAAGTTCCACCCTTGAACAAAGAAGGAAAATGCTATAATTGTCAAGGATTTGGACATCGTAGTAGTATGGATTGCCCAACTTCTTTTGGAGCAAAGTTATTGGGACAGTGAAGTCAGGGACCAAGATTCTAGACTCCAGCTCCTTCCTTCGAAAGTAATCAGGTTCCTTTCCATCAAAATCAAGGAAATCCCAGAGGTAGACCCTCTAACCAACCCTCCGTTTCAATCCAAAGTAATGCAAGACCTCCGCCTCAGAATAGGGGAAAAAATCAAAGAGAGATGTTCTCAAATCGGCCATCCACTTCCAAGGTAGTAACACTAGAAGCGATTAAAGACGAAGAAGATGAAAGAGATTATACTCCACCTGCGAGATGAGGACATCTCATGTTTTTTAATTGGGGTAGGATGTAAGATTCCTCCCTCCAGATTTTGAGGTGTAAGAACCTCCCCTTCTGTTCTTGTAACTATTCCTCTCTCTGAAATAGAAGAAAGATCTTGTTTTACCCTGTTTTAGCCTAGAGAGAGATAATCCAAAATTGAGATATCTTTAGATATAAAAATGCTCCTAGTGTCTAAAATTGATTCCCCCAAAATAGAAATTCAAAATGAACTTTTCAAGGTGCATTAGGAATCAATTGAAAATGTGTATACAAGACCTTAGCCTAAGGGTCTATATTTTCAGAAATTTTTTGATTATGGTTCAATTAAGGTTCCAATGGACCAATTGGAGTAATCCAAGTGTGGGAATGAGATAAATCCAAAAGAATAAAAGAAAATACCTAAAAATGAGTAAATGATCACATAAGATGAAGAGTTGACTGGGTACAAGGTTTATTAATTACAAACTATGAGACATTACTAAAAAAAGGAGATATTTTGGAATCATGATGCATTTTTGACACCTTGGTAAGGAGAGGGGGACTCTTGAGGTAGGTGCCTATTTCACACATGTGGAAGGGTTTTTAATTTAAAAAAAATTGTGATATTTTTATATGTCCTCTCTCCTAGATCAAACCAAATCAAAAAAAGGGAGCTAAACTGGTCCAAATCTTGTCCAAATTGAGTCAAAGTGAACCTGGAAAATTCTAGAACCCAGGTGGACTTGGTTAGTGGCCTCCCTCACCTATAAATAGATCCTTAGTTTTTTGTGAAAAAAATTGTGAGCTATACCATGCCACTATTACATTAAAATAACCATATTTTTCTATTATCCCTTTAAAATCCTCTACTTTCGGAGAGATTGGAGCTTCTCTCTCTCTCTTCAACACCTCTTGGAGCTTTCTTCTCAACTTACTAAACCAATTGATTGGTTGGGGGGCTTCACTTCTAGATAAAGAAGCAAGCAAACCTTGAGGTAAGAAGTAATTTTATGGTTTTTGTTAATATTCTCGAATGATTTCACTTCTCAACCCCTCTAAAGCTTGAGAAATTTCTAATTAGTTATTTTTAATACAAATCAAGCTTTCCCTAAGAATTTTAATGATTAATCACAAAAAAGTTAATCTTTATGCTTATTTAGAATACTTCTTATGTATATCTCTCTCTCCAAAAAGAATAGTCATTCCTATGGCTAATTCTTTAGAAAAAGAATGCTTCTCATTGATAAATTCTTAATTCAAAACCAAACTCTAAGCTTGTAGAGCTAGAGGATAAGAAAATGGTATTTTTATGCTTTTATGATAACAAAATAATGGTAAATTCTTTTAGATTATTATACGTAGTTAAAAAACTACTTTAATTGATTCTAAATGTGAAAGAGATAATCCTATCATTTTGGAAAGAGGAATAATAGAAATAACATAATCTAGTAGAAATAATCATAAATAAGTTTATGATTATCCTAAATTTATGATTTAATTTCATAATTTGAATTCAAGTTTATGAATAGATCTTCTATCATAAATGTATTACAATGTCTTATTCTTTTTTAGAAAAAAAAAATTAAAAATTATCAATAATAGCAGCAAAGCTATGGCAAATTTTTTTAGAAAATAATACATATCTTATTTTTATGCATAATGCTAAAAGATGACTTCCTACCATATTCTAGGATTGGACATCCTATGCAAAAAGAATGATTTTCATCATATTCATGAGAAATAATTTTGTGATTATGCATAATTAATTGATGATGAGAAAAGAGTAAATTTTGATAATTTTATTTTATGCAAAAAGAGGAATTCCCATGATATTTGAGATCCAAGTAATTAAATGGTAAAAGAGAAATTTTGGATAAATTTATTTTATGCAAAAAGAGAATTTTCCATGATAATTGAGATCCGAGAAATTAAATGGTAAGAGAAAATTTTAGTATAATTCAAATTATGTGTATTTATAAAAAGTGGAATTTTGAGCAATAATTAAAAATATAGGTAGAATTGATTTTTGTAAATCCCATAAATCTTTTACTGAGAAGAAGAATATTGAATATAATTCACTTGAGAAAATTGAGAAAGAGTATTAAAATATCCAACGAGAAAAAGTACCTTTAAATTGGTAGAAATTTAGAAAAGTCCCATCATCGGTATCGAAAGTAGAAAATGTTACTAAATGTGAAAAGATGTGAATGCGATATGATAAGATGTGAATGGATGTGAATACGATGTGATAAGATGTGAATGCGATGTGATAAAATGTGAGTGGATATGATAAGATGTGAGTGGATGTGATAAGATGTGAATGCGATGTGATAAAATGTGAGTGGATGTGATAAGATGTGAATGTGATGGGATAGGATGAGAGTGGATGTGATAAGATGTGAGTGGATGAGATGAGATGTGGATGGGATGTGATGTGATGTAAATGGTGGATATGGATGTGGATGTGGATGTGATGTGATGTAAATGGATGTGGATGGGATGTAATGTGATGTAAATGAATGTGGATGTGAATGTAATGAGATGAGATTGAGATGTGATGATATGTGAAAGGATCTGATGTGATGTAAATGGATGAGAATGAGATGTGGATGTAATGTGATGTAAATGGATGTGGATGTGGATGTGAATGTGATGAGATGAGATCGAGATGTGATGATATGTGAAAGGATGTGATGTGACGTAAATGGATGAGAATGAGATGTAGATGTGATGTGATGTGGATGCATTGAATGTGATGGATGTGAATGGGTGTGGTGGATGTGAATGGGTGTGATGGATGTGAATGGGTATGATGGATATGAGTATGATTTGATGAGATGTGAATTGATGAGATGTGATATGAACGGATGTAATGTGAATTAGGGTAGATGTGAATGGATGAGATGTGATATGAATGGATGTGATGAGATGTGATGTGGATATGGGTAGATGTGAATGGATGATATGTGATATGAACGGATGTGATGTTAATAGGGGTAGATGTGAATGGATGAGATATGATGTGAGTGGATGTGATGTGAATGGATGAGATATGATGTGATTGGATGTGATGTGATGTGATGTGGATATGGGTAGATGTGAATGGATGAGATGTGATGAGGATAGATGTAGATAGATGTGATCAGATATAATATGACATGATTCGATGAGAATGGATGAAGACAATGGGAATACATATGACTGCATGTGGAATAAACAATGTGAATTAATGTAGAAGAATGAGGAATAACGAGAAATGATGTAGAACAATGTGGAAAGATGAGAGTTTGTTAGAAACTATATTTATGAAACCTGTTTTTAAATTACTGTTTTATGTCAAGAATATTGGGAAAGCATTTTAACCATCTTGTGAATGAGATCATGAAAACCTACGTGATAAAGTTACAACAGCTGAAAGAGAGTCAACGGAGGACGTCTCGCATAGCAAGGTCGACCGAGGTCTTGACCAGCCTCGATTTAAATGGTGAGCTTCCGGTACCGTGGATGAGGGACTAGCCTATGAGTGAAGTGCTAGGTGACCTACGAAGGAGCCTAGAGGGTGCTGACCATATGGTGCTCGGGATCTAGGTCGCCGAAGATACCCACGCGTGTATTGAGGAAGAAAATGGAACAAGGAGTTAGAGTTATTTTCTGAACTCGAGCATGGATCTGGTTGATTGTCCTTGTTGCTGGTCCTCAAACGGATGAGTCCATGGCTCTTTTATATGGATATGTTGGTTTATCTTGCTAATCTTCAATGGAGAGTCCATCTAGATTTTCATAAGTGAATATATTTTTGGGTACTATGAGCTAGGTACTATTGAAAAGGTCCCTAAGTGGACAGGTGTGGTGAGCGTTCTGGTTGCCAATAATGCCATAGGTACACCGATGAAGGAATGATTTGAAATTAGAATTCAACCTAGATATTTTGGAGGATTATGATCAATGATGCTATGGTTACATTGAATTTGTGAAACATACAATTTCATATTGGGTGTGTAAGTGGTGTGACTATCTTGAAGTTTGCTTGAAGCGCTGGCTAGGGGGCTTGGGAACTCTTTTCCTTGGTGCCCGGGGAAAAACATAACCGAATTCCTAAATAGATCCTATCACTATAGTGGTTGGGCGGTGGCTAACCCATGGGACTGGCTGGACTGATGGATCCCTAAAATGAGACTAAATTCTGTTATGGTACGATAGATGAAGTAAATCTCGATTAGTCTTTGTTCTATGGAAAAGAATCAACGGATGTGCCTCTTGAGATGAGGAAAAAAGTGTTGGTCTCTATGATCCAAGTGCAAGTCTCTTCCCTGATCTGACCATGTGGAGGAATCGCCCATGCTTTCTGGGCAAGGGAAGTTTTTTCGAGTTCAGTTTTGGAAGAACCGAGGGATTAGTCTCTTGTTCGGATATCCGTGGGCGAGGCCCCGAGTGAGAGGCTCTGCCCTGCGCAAGAAGTGCTACTTCCGCTGCTAGCACCCCCAAATTTGTTGCGCGGAGGGGACAGAGATCTTTCAAGAATCTTACGTCCTCCCCCACTTAAAAAATGTGATATGTCCTCATCTCGCAAGTGGAGTATAATCTCTTTCATCATCTTCTTCTTCAATCACTTCCAATGTTACGGCCTTGGAAGTGGATGGCCGATTTGGGAATATCTCTCTTTGACTTCCCCTATTCTGAGGCAGAGGTCTTGCATTTTTTTTGGATTGAAACTGAGGGTTGGTTAGAGGATCTACCTCTGGGATTTCCCTGATTTTGATGGAAAGGAACCTGATTACTCTGGAAGGAAGGAGCTTGAGTCTGGAATCTTGGTCCCTGACTTCCCTGCCTTGAAAACCTTGATCCAAAAGGAGTTGGGTAATAATCATTCATTTTGATGTTCCAATTATGTGCAAAGGGTAAAAATTGGCCCATTCTTTCAGTTGATTCATAATAATAATTTATTTTGATGTTCGCATGGTAGAATGACCATCTTGGAACCATTGCTAAGCTATATACTAAGCAAAACCATTGCTAAGCTAGGTACCAAGAAAAATGAGGAAAAAGAAAAGAAAGAACTTAATGTAAAGTGGAATTTTTTCCCAATTGAATCATTTCAATCCCAGTAGGATCGTTTGGATTAGAATCATCGATCCAAGCCCTGGAGTTGAATCATTTTTTACCAAGCTAGAATAATTATTAACTTGACATCTACTAACACACATAACTCCATCAAGGCACTAACAGCAAACCAAGAAAGAACTCACATTTGTAGTAGCAACGAGATGAATAAAGAGTAGCAACACACACCAAGATAGATCAAAGTTGAGGCTGTGATACCATGCTACAAAATGTATACTTAATGGGAGAGAATAGGAGAGCGAGAAACACTTGACTACATGAACACACACACTCTTGCACGAGAGAGAGAGAGAGAGAGAGAGAACAAGGAAACTTGCCTCAGAGGTTGATTGCACTTAAAAATAATGTTACATAAGGGTCCTTTATATAGGCACTTGAAATAGGCTCAAAGTGCGTGCACTAAAGTGTATACACACTAACCTTACACTCAATTAAGAGACTGTCCACTTGCCCATAAATATAACGCTTATGTATGCACTTTGATGTCCCCTCGAGGAGGCTTGCAAGTGGAGATGCATCGTAAATCCTACATCCAACATGCACCTCACAAATGGATGAATCTTATTTTCAATCTCTTATTCTATTGCATCTATAAAAGTTAAAAGGCCTTTATACATGCAAAATGGAGCATATTACATCCTTAGTGGACGCAATCACTTAGATTATACTGTGATGTCCAAATCCTTAACAGGTATAGCATTTCACTTCTTTGTTCAAGGGTGGAGCTTCTGAAGTTGAATTCCAAGGGATTGCTTTCCAGGAAAAAGACCTTTCCAGGAAAAAGACCTTTCTTCCATTCTGGAACTTCCCATATCATGAGTTTAGCGTAGTTGTTTGTTAGGTGGTGGAAAGTTGGAATCACCTTCTGGAGCTAGAAATCTTTTGAAAGATGATGGTGCTGGCTTTGGTGGGACCTTGACATCAAAGGCCTTGGCGAAATTCTTCGCCATCCACACTGCTTCGGCCATAGAAACTAGCTTGGCATTCTTCACTAGGATATTCAAAGGTTCGTTCAGTCCCCGAATGAACCTAGCCACCATCAGTTGTTCTTTATCCTGCAGTGGCAAGGACTTGAGGAGGAGAGCAAACGCTTGGTGATACACTTCAATAGTTCTGCTTCCCTAGGTTAACTCTAAGAATTCATTCATCTTGGTTTCCAAAAAGCCGGGAGGACAGAATCTCTTAGGTAAATCTTGAGATCATTCCATGTCTGGGTGTTTTGATCTAGACGGTTTGTCTCACAGTGATTTCTCCATGCCACTCTAGCTGTTTCTACTATCTTCAGCCTTGTAAGAGCCATTTTACTTTTCTCGTTATACTGGTGACATGGAAATATTCTTCCATTACTTCGATCCACTTTTCCACAGTCTCGCCCAAGTTTTCCCCTTCATCCTTGAAAGGTCCAGGCTGCGATCTATGAAGAGTTTTATGAACATCCAAGTCGAGCTCTTCCTCATCGAGTTGGGGGTTAACATTCCTACCACGACAACCTCGATCCATGATCCTATCAATACAAAAATTCTTGTTAAGTGCCTTTTTTTCCATATTAACCAAGCCGCTCAGGTGAAAAGACCACTTTATTTATAATTCAAAACTGACTTTAGATCCAACTGATCCTGAGGTTCTTTAGATTGGTCAGTCCCCCACAGAATCCTAAGATAAAGATTCCTTCTACAAGAAGAACATACAGAACTCATTATCAAAGAATAATTCATTCATATTCTTAACACAGTAATGGTCCATCAGGCCAGAAATTCCATCTGAACATTCCTCCATGGGAATTTCAGTTATGCAGGTTCTCAATTTGTCATTCCTTTAGATCCACTAGGTCAAAGGTCAAATAGCAACAATCTGTCAGCACAATCCACTAATCTCATAGTGATTTGCTAAAGTCATAATCGTCATTCCAGTTACTAACATCATCACTGGGATTCGTCCCATTCATCCTCATTGTGGCTTTGTTCAACTTATCTTCTTTCAGCCAAAATTTGGAATCATCATCTTTCAATCAGAATACAAATCAACTCATCAATTCTCAACCAGAATTGAAAATCATATCAACTAGCATTCGAATTCATCATGTGGATAGCATTTTTGCTTATAATTTCAAGGTCTTAGATTTACTTGTATATATTGCCAGTAAAGAGCTGTAGTTATACCCACGGTATATACGGGTAGTCACGGTCCTTGGAGTTATGAGGTAAATACCATCATATCTAGGCTTCAAGCAAGTCAGGGATTCCATACAATTACGGTACTTCCATCTGAACACCCAATTTTCAATTTATGAATCTTTATTCTGAATATCAATTTGTATGAATTTCATCGCTCAATTACAATCTTTTACTGGTACTTCATAAATTTTTGACATTTCTTGCTTCTCGGTTGATCCACTTTAGCCAATTCACTATGATACCAGCTCAAAGATCCCTGCCCCCTCCGCGCAACGAATTCTGGGTTGCTAGCAGTGGAAGTAGCACTTCTTGCACGCAGGGCAGAGTCTCTCACTCGGGGCCTCGTCCACAGATATCCGGACAAGAGACTAATCCCTCGGTTCTTCCAAAACTGAACCCAGAAAAACTTCCCTCGCCCAGCAGACATAGGTGATTCCTCCAGGATATTTTATTCGAACGTAGCCAAGGTCTTCACTAACCAAGCCGTCCGACCGAACCCGTTAATCTCATGGTCAGATCAAGGGAGAGACTTGCACTTGGATCATAGGGCCCAACACTTTTTTCCTCGTCAAGAGGCACAGCCGTTGATTCTTTTCCCCATAGAACAAGGACTATCCGGGATTTACTTCAGCTATCGTAACATAACAGAATTGAGTCTCATTTTAGGGATGCATTAGTCTAGCCTAACCCCATCCAATCCCATGGGTTAGCCAACCGGATCCATTTAGAAATTTGGTTATGTTTTTCCCCGGGTACTAGGGAAAAGAGTTCCCACGCCCCCTAGCCAGTGCTTCAAGAAAACTTCAAGATAGTCATACCACTTACACACCCAATATGAAATTGCAAGTTTCACAGATTCAGTTGTCATAATCCTCCAAAATATCTAGCTTGAGTTTCAATTTGCAATCATTCCTTCATCAGTGTACCTATGGCATCATTGGTAATGAGAATGCTCAACACCTGTTCACTCAAGGGCATTTTCAATAGTTCCTAGCTCATAGTACCCAGAAATATAATCACATAAGATAAATCCCGATGGACTCTCCATTGAAGATCAGCAAGATCAACCAGCATATCCATATAAAAGAGTCATGGACTCATCCGTTGAGGACCAGCAAGGCCAATCAACCATATTGATACCCGAGTTCAGAAAACAACTCTAACTCCTTATTCCATTTTCTTCCTCAACGCACGCATTGGTATCTTTGGCAACCTAGAGCCCAAGCACCGTATGGTCAGCACCCTCTAGGCTCCTTCGCAGGTTACCTAGCACTTCACTCGTAGGCCACTTCCTTGGTCCCTCATCCACCATATCGAAAGCTCACCATTTAAATTGAATCGAGGTTGGTCAAGACCTCGACCGACCTTGCTACGCAAGACGTCCTCCATTGACTCTCCATCGTCAGCTGTTGCAACTTTATCACTTAGGTCTCCACGATCTCATTCACAAGATGGTCAAAATGCTTCACCAGCATTCTTGACATAAAACAGTCATTTAAAAACAAGTTTCATAAATACAGTTTCTAACGAGCTCTCATCTTTCCACATTGTTCCACATCATTTCTCGTTATTCCACATTCTTCTACATCGATTCACATCATTTCTCGTTATTCCACATTCTTCTACATCAATTCACATTGCTTATTCCGCATACAGTCAGATGTATTCTCATCGTCCTTCATCCATTCTCATCCAATCACATCATATTACATCTCATCACATCTATCCACATCTATCCTGATCACATCACATCACAACATATCCACATTGCATCTCATCCATTCATATCACATCACATCCATCTACATTCATTCATATCCACATATCATCACATCATGTTCACATCTAATTGCATCACTTCACATCCATTCACATCTACCCAAGTCCACACCACATATAACATCTCATCTATCCATATCATATCTCACTCATTCATATCTAATCAGATCCACATCACATCACATCTCACTCATTCATATCTAATCAGATCCACTCATTCATATCTCACTCATTCATATCTCACTCATTCATATCTAATCAGATCCACATCACATCACATCCATCCACATCTCATTACATCACATTCACATCTCACCACATCCACTCACATCTCATGACATCCATTCACATCCTACATTCATTCACATCTCGTCACATCCATCTTCATCTTATCATATCTCGTACACATCCATCCACATCACTTCTCATTCATTCCATCCACATTACATCACATCCACACCTATCCATATCACACCACATCCATTCACAACTCATCCACATCCATGTTGAGATATCGAGCTCGTCTAGTGAGGCGGTGGACACTGATGACCCGCCTGGGGGATAGACCCCACACTTACACCACTGGCATGGTTGGTGAGATCTTGGGTGATATGCGACTAGTGGGATGACAGGCTGTGTGACAGCCATTCTAGACTGGCATAGTTATAGTGCCATCTCATTTAGTTGGGTTCACACTATAGAGAACCCTCGTATGTATTAGTTGAGTACCTTTCATATTATGTGTGCTCTTATCTTTGTATATGGTGTGTTGAGAGTGTTGAGTGAAGAAGAAGATTTTCAGCCTCTCACCTTGTGTGTTCTCTATTAGGGTTTTGTGTGTGTGTGTGTGTGCTTGCAAGAGCTCAAGCTCTCTTCCCCCCTGCATCTTTTCATAGTATCAGAGCCTGGTTCGTACTAAGGGCTGAGCTGCAAGCAAGAGAACCACAGGAAGCGGTACGAGGGTAAGAGCTTCAACTACTCTTCCCTATTTGTGTTGGTGACTACACCCTTGTCGGGAGCTCTACGGGAGGCACCGGCAAATGATCTCTGATTGAGGAGCTTTCTTCGCGGCGGGAATAAAGCTAAAGGGAAACTATTCTGTCCTATCGGACTTAATTTTTTGGGCCGAAAAAGCGTTTCGGGCACGTCTGGACCTCCGTTTTTCAGAAAGCAGGCGATTTCGAGCACTATGGGTAAGTCATCGATTCTTTGCAGAACTCTGTTTTAAGAATTGTAGGAAGACATATTGGCTATGCAGACAGTGTGTGCTGCAAAGAGGTCAACAGTTGCCATTGGGTGTATGTATGCACATTGAGGTCACTGGTTGTGACATTTGAGAGTACTACAGTACCGCTGCTTTGTAGAAATATAACAGTTTATGCAGGACAAACCAGAGTGTTGTTTCTGGTAAAATTGTGTGTCTGGCAAGATGTCAAATGATGGCATAACCCAGATTGTGGCTCAAAAGCTTGATAAGAACAACTTCCATGCTTGGAGGTTCAGGTTGACGAATTTCCTGATGGGAAAGGGCTATTGGGACTACATAGAAGGTGAGCATGAAGAGGCACCGGCGGAGATACCGGACATATGACTGCTGCTGTGCAGATGTGAAAGAGTTTAAAGACTGGAACCAAGGAGCCAGGAAAGTTATGTATTGGCTCTCCATTAGTATACAGGACACCATGATTGGGCACATTCAGGATGCCAAGTCCCCCAAGGAGACATGGGACACCTTGGTCAAACTCTATGAAACAAATACCAAGACACGTAAGATACAGTTAAAGAATGAACTTCATACTGTGGAGAAAAAGAGCATGTCTATGAATGACTATGCATTGAAGATAAAGGGTATTATGGAATCCCTTGCATCTATTGGTGTGTCAGTAGTAGATGATGATGATAAGAGCATTGAAGATAAAGGGTATTATGGAATCCCTTGCATCTATTGGTGTGTCAGTAGTAGATGATGATGATAAGGTGGAAGTCTGTTTACGTGGTCTCGGGCCACAATACAAGGTGTTCAAGATGTCTATTCAAACTCGGGAAAACATTTTCAACTTTACAGATTTGGTGTCTATGCTGATTATAGAAGAGAAGAGCTTGGGTGAAGACCAACAGTCTTCACAAAACAAAAACAGTTCAGAGCAACAAGCCTTCTACACAAGTTTAGGAAGAGGACGAGGTAGAGGAGGCCATGGACGCGATCAAGGAGGTGGTGGCTGAATAGGTAATCAGAACTATGGCCAGCAGCAGCAGCAAAACAACACTCCTAGAATACACAACAACAACATCAACAACACACAGGTGGAAGAGGCAAATTCAGAGGCAGGGGGAGTCAAAGAGGCCGCGGAAATTAGCAAAGGTAGTATAATGATGCACGTGAATGCCTTTATTATGGTAAGCCTGGACATGTGTAGGTAGAATGTTATAAGAAGCAGGCTGACATGCAAAATGGGAAGTGCAGCAGAATAACTATGCATTCTCAAGCAGAAACAATGAGGATAATGAAAGGTGTTTGTTATGCAGCATGTCGTGAATGCCATGTCTGAAAATGTTGAAGCAACACAAAAAGATGATGTATGGTATGTGGATTCAGGTGCTTCGAACCACATGACAAGTCATGGGGGGTGGTTCAAGGAGATGAAAAACCTTGAAAGACCAAGGGATGACACTGCTCATCCAATTGCCCATGTTGGAGATGTGCCATTGTCTATGCAGGATGGCAAAGTGAAGTACCTTGCAGATGTACTTCACGTTCCAAACATAACAAAGAATCTGGTTTCAGTTGGCCAGATGATTGAGCAGGGTTTGCAGGTTTGGTTTAACCCTGATGGTTGTTATGTTGAAGACTTTAAAGACAAGTGCAGGTTGGTTGCAAAAGGCAACAGAGTGGGCAGAATGTTTACGTTGAATGTAGACATGCCTGAAATGAGTGCTGCGATGTTTGCAAATGGTTCAAGAATTGTTACAGACACAGACATTTGGCATAAAAGAATTGGACATGTGAATGTGCAGAGAATGAAGTCTATGCAGAGTAAAGGAATTGTGATAGGCTGCCAAAGTTTAAAGTGGAAGGTATGCAGAGAATATGTGAAGCATGCCAATTTGGAAAGCAAACAAAGCATGCATTTCCACGTAACAGATATGTAAGCAGAAATACACTAGATGTTGTGCATTCATCAGATGTATGGGGTCCTACGAAGACCATGTCTATGGGAGGCTACAGGTATTATGTGACATTCATTGATGACCACACAAGGAAAGTGTGGGTATATTTCATGAAGGAGAAGAGTGAGGTGTTCACTCACTTTCAGAATTTCAGAGTTTTGGTTGAAAAGCAAACAGGGAAATATGTAAAGTGCCTAAGGTCAGATGGAGGGGGAGAGTACTTTTCCAATGAGTTCTCTGAATTTTCGAAGAAGAATGGTATTCGGAGACAGTTTACATGCAGATACACTCCGCAGCAAAATGGAGTTGCTGAACGGAAAAACAAGCACATTGCTGAGATTGCGCGAGCATTGATGGAAGAGAAGAATATGCCGCATAGCTATTGGGCTGAGGCTGTTTCTACAGTAGTATACATCATGAACAGGACTCCAACTGCAGCCATACATGATGTAACTCCAGAGGAGAGGTTTACTAGTAGAAAACCTGATTTGTCGCATCTGAAAGTTTTTGGATGCATTGCATATGTGCATGTGCCAGATGAGCTGAGAACCAAGCTGGATCCAAAAGCTGAAAAATGTGTGTTTATTGGATATTCCCTTGAGCAAAAGGGATACAGGTGTTATAACCCTGCTACACGTGAGTTGAGAGTAAGCAGGGATGTTATTTTTTATGAGATGAGCAGCTAGTATGCTGCTGAAAAAGAAGCTGTTGGGGCTGATGTGAGTGGAAGTGTGGTTGCATAGAATGCAGGTCAGCAATCACAGTCTTTGAGTGGACCAGGAGAGTCCTCATCTAGTGGGTCTGTTGATAGACCATGGAGTGGCAGGCTACGTCATAATACCAGTCTTGCAAATGTGATTAGTACATCACCACGTAAAGGAAAAGAGAAAGTGGTTGAGCCCCTTAGTATGCATGACATTTCTGCAGGGCATTCTCATGTTGATGGAGAGTCTAGTGGCTCAGATATGAGCCTTGATAAGGAGCTTGGGATCTCAGCTATGAGAACACCTGGTGTAAAGAAGGGCTATGGAAGCCATGAATGAAAAGCTGCGAGGATTTGGGAGAGTGAAAAACCCTATGCAGAGGTTTACTTATGATGGTTATGTGGCACATCACTATGCATATATGGCAAAGGTTGTCCAGGTTGTAGAGCCCACATGCATTGATGAGGTTGTTGGAAATGTGTGTTGGGAGAAAGCTATGGATGAGGAGATGGATGCACTATATGGAAATGAGACTTGGGATTTAGTGCACTTGCCTGAAGGCAAGAAAGCCATTGGATGCAAGTGGGTGTACAAAGTAAAACATAACAGTGATGGAAGCATAAACAGGTACAAGGCTAGATTGGTAGCCAAAGGATATGCGCAGACATATGGCATTGAATGAGGAAACTTTCAGCCCAGTTGCCAAGATGGCAACAGTGAGAGTTTTGATAGCAGTGGTGGCTGCGTCAAAGCAACGGTCTTTACATCAGATGGATGTAAAGAATGCATTCTTGCATGGGGATTTGCAAGAAGAGGTGTATATGTTGCAGCCATCTGGTTATGAGGATGTGAGTCACCCCGAGTATGTTTGCACAGTAGGTTGAAGAAAGACTTGTATGGCTTAAAACAAGCACCAAGAGCATGGTCTGATAAGATTTCTGAATATCTTGTCACTATTGGCTTTCATGTAGCCAATGCAAATTTCTCGCTGTATGTGAGACATGGTGATAGAGGTGTTGTGCTTGTTGTCATCTATGTAGATGACTTGATCATTACGGGGGACCATGATGTAGAGATCTTTGATATAAAGATCTTGCTTAGACAGAAGTTCGAGATGAAGGATCTGGGGGAGGGTATTTCTTGGCCATTGAAGTGATTAGGTCACCACATGGTATTGGATTACTACAGAGGCAGTATGGCTTGGATATGTTGTCCAAGTATGGTATGACAGGCTGTAAGCCTATTTCCGTGCCATTGGATCATAATGGCAAATTGAGTGCAGATTCAGGAGAGATCTTGGAGGATCCTACTATGTATAGGCGCATAGTAGGAAGCTTGATCTACATGATGATCACCAGACCAGATTTGAGCTATGCTGTTGGGTTGGTGAGTCAGTTTATGCAGGTTCCACGAAAACCGCATTTGGATGCATTGAGACGCATACTGAGTTATGTGAGGTCTACTTTGCATTATGGACTATTCTATGAGACTGGGACAGAGATATGTGTACGTGGGTACACAGATGCTGATTGGGCTGGTAGTGTCTCAGATAGAAGATCTACCAGTGGCTTCATGTTTTCTTTGGGGAGTGCTACTGTGACTTGGAGCAGCAAGAAGCAGCCTACGGTTGCTCTATCCAGTATAGAGGCTGAGTACAGAGGAGCTGCTATGGTAGCATGTGAGGTAGCTTGGTTGAGAAAGCTACTTGCAGATTTGGGTCTATCAGTGTGGTGGATAGACAAGTTGTCATTTTCTGTGACAACATTAGCAGTATACAGTTGGCCAGGAACCCAGTTTTTCATGCTCGCACGAAGCATATAGAGGTCCACTATCATTTTGTCAGAGAGAGGGTCTTGGCAGGAGACCTTGACCTTGTTTATGTCAGCACACAGGATCAGGTAGCTGACATCTTCACCAAAGCATTGGGTACAGAAAAGCTCCGCAGATTCAGGGCTTCGCTTGGTGAACATGAGATGGAGTTGAGCTCGAGGGGGAGTGTTGAGATATCGAGCTCGTCTAGTGAGGTGGTGGACACTGATGACCCGCCTGGGGGATAGGCCCCACACTTACACCACTGGCATGGTTGGTGAGATCTTGGGTGATATGCGGCCAGTGGAATGACAGGCTGTGTGACAGCCATTCTAGAGACTGGCATAGTTATAGTGCCAGCTCATTTAGTTGGGTTCACACTATAGAGAACCCTCGTATTATGTATTAGTTGAGTACCTTTCATATTATGTGTACTCTTATCTTTGTATATGGTGTGTTGAGTGTTGAGTGAAGAAGAAGATTTTCAGCCTCTCACCTTGTGTGTTCTCTATTAGGGTTTTGTGTGTGTGTGTGTGTGTGTGTGTGTGTGTGCTTGCAAGAGCTCAAGCTCTCTTCCCCCTTGCATCTTTTCAATCCATTTGTTCATTTACATTCACATCTATCCACATCCATTTATTCATTCACATGCATATCTATCACATCACATCTCATGCTCATCCATCTACATCACATCACATTCTTTCACATATCATCACGTCTCGTTCTCATCCATTTACATCATATCACATCCTTTCACATATCATCACATCTCATCACATTCACATCCACATCTATTTACATCTCATCACATTCACATCCACATCCATTTACATCACATCACATCCCATCCACATCTCATCACATCCATATCCACATCCATTTACATCACATCTCATCACATCCACTCACATCTCATCACATCCACTCACATCTTATCACATCGCATTCACATCTATTCACATCTTATTCAAATCGCATTCACATTTAGTACCGTTTTCTACTTTCGATACCGATGGGACATTTCTATGTTTCTGCCAATTACTTGGCTTAGTTAAAGGTACTTTTTCTCGATGGATATTTTCGTATTTTTTCTCAAATTTCTCAAGTGAAATATATTCAATATTCTTGTTTTTGAGTAAAAGATTCATGGAATTTACAAAAATCAATTCTACCCATATTTTTCAATAAAATTAATAATACTCAAAATGTCACTTTTGATAAACACTCATAATTTGAATTATGCCAAAAATTTCTCTTTTACCATTTAATTACTTGGATCTCAAATATCATGCGAATTCCTCTTTTTGCATAAAAATAAATTTACAAAAAATTTCTCTTTTCCCATTTAATTACTTGGATCTCAATTATCATGGGAATTCCTCTTTTTGTATAAAAATAAATTTACCAGAATTTACTCTTTGCTCATAATCAATTAATTATGCATAATTACAAAAAAATTATTTCTCATGAATATGATGAAAACCATTCTTTTTGCATAGGATGGCCAATCCTAGAATATGGTAGGAAGTCCTCTTTTAGCATTATGCATAAAAATAAGATATGTATTATTTTCTAAAAATTTTACCATAGCTTCGCTGCTATTACTGATAATTCTCAATTTATTTTCTAAAGAATAAAAGCTTGTAATAAAAATATGATTGTAGTTCCTCTTTTATGCTTAAAATCAAACTATGAATTTAAATCATAATTTTAACCACCATAATCATAAACTTAATTATGATTATTCCACTAGATTAAGCTAATTTCATTATTTCTCTTTTCCCAAACTGATAAGATAATCTATTTCTCATTTAGAATCAATCAAAGTAGTTTTTAAGTATGTATAAACAATCTAAAAGAAAAAACCATTATTTTGTTAACACAAAATCATAAAAATACCATTTTCTTAAACTCTAGCTTATCAAGCCTAGATTTTAGCTTTGAATTAAGAGACTATCATTGAGAAGCATCCTTTTTCAAGAGATTTAGCCATAAAGATGCCTATTCTTTTATAGAGAGAGATTTACTTAAAGAAAGCATTATAAATAAGTATAAAGATTAACTTTCTCTTAATTAAGCATTAAGACTTTAAGAAAAAGCTTGATTTGAATTAAAACAATCATTTAGAAAGCTTCTAAAGCTTGAGAGGGATTGAGAAGAAGAAAGTTATTGAGAAAATTTAAAAAAACCATAAAATTTGATTTTACCTCCAAGTTTGGATTGATTCTCTAATTGCAGTGAAGCCCCCGACCAATCAATTGGTCCACCAAGAGGAGAAGAGCAACTCCAAGAGTTGTTGTAGAGAGAGAGAGCTCCAAGCTCCCAAGAGAGAGGAAAATTTAAAGGATAATAGAAAATATGATTATTTTAATATAATACTAGCATAATATAGCTCCAATATTCAATTACAAATGTCTGAGAGTCTATTTATAGGTGAGGGAGGCCACTAACCAAGGCCAACTGGGTTCTAAAATTTTTCAGGTCCAGTTTGACTCAATTTGGACAAGATTTGGACCAGTTTGGCTCCCTTTTTGATCCAAGAGAGAGTAGAGATAAAAATATCACAATTGTTTGAATAAAAAACCCTTCTACACGTGAAAGACGTGCGTACCTCAAGAGTCTCCCTTTCCTTACCAAGGTGTCAAAAATGCATCATTATTCTAGAATATCTCTTTTTTTTAGTAATATCTCATAATTTTTAACTAATAAACCTTGTACTATGTGAACTCTTTATCTTATGTGAGGATTTACTCATTTTTTGGTATTTTCTTTTATTCTTTTGGATTTATCTCATCCCAACACTTGGATTAATCCAATTGGCCCATTGGAACCTTAATTGACCATAATCCAAAAAATTCTGAAAATATAGACCCTTAGGCTAAGGTCCCTTATACCATTTTCAATTAATTCCTAATGCACATTGGAAAGTTTATTTTGAACTTCTATTTTAGGGGAATTCATTTTAGACACTAGGAGGATTTTTATATCCAAAGATATCTCAATTTTGGATTATCTCCCTCAAAAGGTGGAGGGAGGAATCTTACACAACCCAATCCTACATTTCGCACATTGCCAGAGAATCTACTGCTACAATTGGATAACTATGTAGAGCAAAATAAGAATCGTTATTTGTTTGCTAACTTGTCCTTACTAGTTGCTAGAGGGGTTTTCAAATCAGTGTAGCTGGGTTTCTTGATGGTGGGTCGTACACATGAGGACATAGATGCATTGTTTATTAGTAGGCTTTCAAAGAAGTTGCGAACTGGTATGACATTCACTTTCCACATCTAATGGATACAATTAGGCAATGTAAAAGCTCATCACCGGCATTGTTTTTGTTAACATAAGTTCCAGACATCAAAGTCTTTGTTGATGGGGTACAATGGGCAAGACAATCTAGTGGGACACTAGATTGGGTACAATGGGCAAGACAATCTAGTGGGACACTCAAAACCCTTACAATTTTATTTTTTTATGTAAGAGGAAATTCTGGTAACACAATACAAAGTCCACCCAAAATCACTCGATTGGATACCAAAAGAAGGAGGAATTTAGTTGCTGAAGCATGAAGGGAAACCAATGCTACCATCAAGTTGCCCTGATGTGGTGCATATAGCTGACTATGTGAGGGACAGTTTGGCGGTGGTTAAAGGGATCAGGGTCTACCTAGAGTTTTGGGAAAAGTGGTCATAGAAGAAGGGAAAGGAAGTAGCATACACACAATACATTGAGCCTGTTATTTCATACTGGAAGAATATAGTTGATGAGATACATAAGCCAACAAAGAAATGTGTTGGGAATTACAGACTCCAAGGGTTTTGGCCAGAAACTATAGGAACCCACCGCATGCAACAGATAGAAGATGAGCTAGATGAGTTCCTAGGATACGAGGAGTGGAATGACCACTATTGTGGTCCTCTAAGTGGGAGGCTAAAGGATGTTTTTAAACCACACATTGATGTGCAAAAAGGTGAGTTTATTCTTGTGAGGCCAGGGGAGCCCGAGTACCCAATATGGCTAGGAGTTGTAGAGTCAAATATTGAGCTACATAGCTCATCCCCTAACTATTAGTCTTGGGCACCAAAAACATAGGAAGAAAAACCCTATAATAGCTGAACTATATGAAGGTTGTTGGGAGGAAAGAATTGGTGCTGCAAGTTAGCAGACCCAAAGCAATGGGAGTTTGTTGATGTTGTGGTTTGGTCATGGATTCCAAGGGGCAAAATAATTCTAGAAATAGTTAAAATCCCAACCAATGTAATGGAGAAAGCGTAGGCTAGCTTATTGGTAGCAATTCAAAACTAGATTACTTTTGTTCCTCTTATGATATGTGTTGGTTCACACTATATTCTGGAGAATTCCCAATTTATTTTGTAGTTTCCCATATGCTCTTATTTCTACTTTCAAGTATGGTGAATGGTAAGGCCTATGACCACATGGTTATATAGGTTTTTATCTAATTGTTTGTACACTCCATAATATGACCTTGTTTTCTTAATTGAATTGGACTACTATTGTGTGCTATTCTTGGATGTTGCTTTTATAACAATATGTAGGTACAATGGATCATATGTGGATGCTAGGGATTTATCAACTCTTTTATCAACAAAGGACATCATTGTATGAGGTGTTTGTCAACACGTGAATCAACATCGACTCTCTACAACAACAAAAAAGGTGTTTCTTAACACCACTAATTTCATGAGAAGCTATCTCTTTGAATTTTAAAAAAAGTCCCAAATTATACAAAATTTTTCTAAATTTAATGGCAAAAATGGGTAAGGAGACCTCGAAATAGGTCCCAAAGTTGTGGGATTTTCTCAATTTATCTAAAATAGTGTTAAGGGGAGAATGACACCACCGCCATTCTTCCTTGAATGCAAGGAAGAATGGCAGTGATGCCATTCTCAAGGCCTCACATCCCAACATCTTGAGGGGTAGAATGGCACCACTACCATTCACCCTTACTTTCAGGGAAGAATGGCAGTGGCTTCAATTCTCAAGTCCTCGCGTCGCCTTGAGGGGGAGAATGGCACGACATGCCAATATGCCTTACATTCAAGGAATAATGTTAGTGGTGCCATTCTCCCTTACATTCTAGGAAGAATGACAATGGTGCTATTCTCAGGGCCTCCTATCCTTCATGGGGATAATGGTAGTGGTGCCATTCTCCCTTACATTCACATCCCACCTTGATGTCATCTTAAATGGTAGAATGGCACCTCTGCCATTCTACTTACATTCAAGGAATGGCAGTGGTGTCTTTCTCAAGGCCTCACATCCCATCATCTTGAGGGGTAGAATGGCACCACTGCCATTCCCCCTTACTTTCAGAGAAGAATGGCAGTGGCTGCCATTCTCAAGTCCTCCCATCACCTTGAAGGGGAGAATAGCACGACAACCATTCTCCCTTACATTCAATGAAGAATGGTAGTGGTGCCACATTCTCCCCCCATTACATTCTAGGAAGAATGACAGTGGTGCCATTCTCAAGGTCTCCTATTACTTCATGGGGAGAATGGCACCAGTGCCATTCTCCCTTCCATTCAAGGAATGGCAGTGGTGCCATTCTCAAGGCCTTTCATCACCTTTCATTAAATAAATGACAATGGTTTATTTCTCCCTTACATTCTAGGAAGAATGGCAGTGGTGCCATTCTCAAGGCCTTTCATCACCTTTCATTAAATAAATGACAATGGTTTATTTCTCCCTTACATTCTAGGAAGAATGGCAGTGGTGCCATCATCAAGGCCTCTTATCACTTCATGGAGAGAATGGCACCACTGTCATTCTCCCCTTTCATTCAAAGAAGAATGGCACTAGTGCCATTCTCAAGGCATCCCATCACCTTGAAGGGCAGGAATGGCACCACTGTCATTCCCCCTTACATTCAAGGCTGGTCGATAGTGGTGCCATTCTGCCTTATATTCAAGGAAGAATGGGGGTGATGCCATCATCAAAGCCTCCCATCAACTTGATTGAAGGAGAGAATGGCACCACCGTCATTCTTAGGGCCTTCCATTACATGAAAGGGGAGAATGTCACCACTGTCATTCTCTAGGCCTCCCATTCCATCATCTTGAGCGGTAGAATCATAGTGGCTGCAATTCTTGAGGTCTCCACTCAAAAACAAATGGCAGTGGCTGCAATCTCGTGGTTCCATTCAAAGAAGAATTGCAATGGCTGTAATTCTCATCGAGGTCTCCCAATCGCCTTGAAGGGGTGAATGGAACCACTGCCATTCTCCCTTACATTCAAGGAAGAATGACACTGGTGCTATTCTCAAGGCCTCCTACCACCTTGAAGGGGAGAATGGCAGTGGTGCCATTCTTAAGAACTCCCATCACCTTGAAGGGGAGAATGGCACCACTGCCATTCTCAATGAATAATTGCAGTGGTGCCATTCTGAAGGCCTCCCATCACCTTGAATGAAGGGAAGAATGGCATTGGTACCATTCTCAAGGCCTCCCATCACCATCATGGGGAGAATGGCACCACTACCATTTCCTCTCATTTTAGATTCATGATTTCTGAATGTGACTTTGAATTTGAATGCTCATCCCCATTATCCTCACTCTCCCTCCTTGTTTTGAATATGAGAATGGCACCAATGTTTATCCATTGAATTTTGAATTTCCCTCCTTGGGTTCAAAAACCCTAGTTTTCAAATTTCCCTCCCAAATTCAAACTAGATAACTCTAATCTAAACTAATTAAGTACTAATTAATCAAAACTAATCAAATACTAATTAGATCATAAATATTCATTAATTATAAATTATATACTATTTAAATTAAACTAATCAAGTATTAATTAAATTCTAAATACTAATTAAAATAGACTAGAATTTAAATACTAATTAAATTTTAAACTAATTAAAGTAATTAAAGATATATATATATATATATATATATATATATATATATATATATATAGAGAGAGAGAGAGAGAGAGAGAGAGAGAGAGCAAGGAAGAATGGAAGTGGTGCCATTCTCAAGGCGCCTCCCATCACCTTTATGGGGAGAATGGCACCACTTCCGTTCTCTCCCATGGCATTATGGAGAGTGGTAGTAGTGCCATTCTCCCATGGCATTATGGAGAGTGGTAATAGTGCCATTCTCCCCCATTTTTGATTCTCAATTTTGAAGGTGATTTTAAATTTGAATTTTAACACCCATCATCCTCACTCTCCCTCCTTATTTTGAATATGAGAATGACATCAATTTCTATCCATTGAATTTTGAAATTCCCCCCCTTGGATTCCAAAAACCCTAGTTTTCTCCGAAATTCAAGCATTACCTATCTAATATCCCAAACAAATCTCTCCCCATATTTTCATCATTTTGGACGTGGAAAGAGTGCGTAATCGACAATAGTGAAGCCACAACAATCAAAGGTGCAGTTTCTTGTAGTTTGTTTGTTTTTTTTTTCTAGTCCACAAAATTAGGTTTAATTTGTACCTATCTACTTATTTTTAACTTAGCTAACTCTAAACTAGACTAATTAATCATAAATTAAATTAAACTAATTAGATTTTGATGTGTTTCTAATTACTATTAATAACCTAATTAGTGTTGATTAGTTTAATTTAATTTAATTTATGCTTAATTAATCTTTTAGATTTTGATGTGTTTCGAATTACTATTAATAACCTAATTAGTGTTGATTAGTTTAATTTAATTTATGCTTAATTAATCTTTATAACCTAATTTGTGTTGATTAGTCAAAATCTAATTAATGATTAGATTTTTAACTAATTATTTTAATTAGAGAGGGGGTTTGTGTGTGTGTCTGAGAGAGAGGGGTGTGTAGGTATTTGAGAGAGAGGGGTGTGGTATTCACCAGAGGCGAGAGAGAGAGAGAAAGAGAGAAGAGAGATTTGGGAAGGTTGCATACCTGCTCTCTCTCACTCTCAATACTGCCTGAGACCTCCCAGCGTCCTGCGGCGGCGGCTCACGAAAACTCACGGGGCGGCTGACGCTCACGACTTTCTCCTCACACACGGGCTCACACGACGACTACAGGCGATGAAAACGGACGGAAAACAAAAGCAATATAAGCTTAGGTCTAAGCTAAGCTTAGTTTAGATTAGCCTAATTAGTTTAACTAACATTAGTTAAACTAATGTTAAACTTATATTAAAGTAATATTAATTATTGGCTATAATAGATAGATATATATATATATATTCAATAATTCCTATTAATTATATATATTAATATATTTATTTTTTTCTATTATTATATATATTAATTATTAGATATATATTAATTATATATTAATTATTTCAATTACATTTAAATATTAGATATATTCATTATTAGATATATTTAATTATTCCTATTAATTACATATATTAATTATTAGATAAATTTAATTATTTCTTTTAATTATATATATCATTTAACTAAATATTATTAATTATTCCTATTAATTAGAGTACTCAACCACTATGCTATTAATTATTAGTTAAGGGATATATTCCTATTTCACACCCATTTTTTAATTATTTTAGTCTTGCTCAATAGTTAATAGATTAGTTTTTATTTTAGCATTACCATTTTCTTTCGTACTATTTTTGTATGGATGCTAGATATTCTTATTTTACTATATATATATATATATACATATACATACATATAAATACATACATACATACATACATACATACATACATATATATATATATATATATATATATATATATATATATATATATATATAGTAAAAAACGTGACTGTACTTAAAGTACTCACAACTCTTGTTTTGCATAAGCCATAACCCACTATCACTAAATAAAGACCATAGGTAATTTAACTACCACCTACCAACCAAAATCCCTCAGTTTTAGTTAAACAAGGGCTTCCTAATCCTTACAAAAATTAAACCTTTACCCTATCGATTAAATTAAGGTGCACCCACACACAATAGGTCTTATTAATTTATTTTTCCATGGAAACACTTACAATTTTATTGTCAATATTTTTAATTGAATATTGGTGTTATCCCCATTAATTTTTATTTTCTTTTTCAATTGGTTTTACCAGTTTTTCCTTTTGAACTAGATCAAATGTGTGTGCGCACATACATGCGGGTTTTTCACATTATTTTAAGCATATGAACCCTACTAACTCTACTAAGGTTAGTTTAAACAAGGAGCTACATGTGGGTCATTCTCCCTGACATTCAAGGAAGAATGACATTGGTGCCATTATCAAGGCCTCTCATCACCTTCATTGAAGGGGAGAATGGCACCATTGTCATTCTCCTTACATTCGATGAAGAATGGCAGTGGTGCCATTCTCCCCTACATTCTAGGAAGAATGGCAGTGGTGCCATTATCCCTTATATTCAAGGAAGAATGGCAGTGGTGCCACTCTCCCTTACATTCTAGGAAGAATGGCAGTGGTGCCATTCTCAAGGCCTCTCGTCACTCACCTTGAAGGGAGAATGGCACCATTGCCATTCTTCCTTGAATGCAAGGAAGAATAGCAGTGGTGCCATTCTCAATGCCTCCCCCATCCCATCACTTTTAAGGGAAGAATGGAACCACTACCATTCCTCCTTGAATGCAAGGAAGAATGGCAGTGGTGCCATTCTCAGGGCCTCACAGCTCATCATCTTGAGGGGTAGAATGGTACCACTACCATTCCCCTTACTTTCAGGGAAGAATGACAGTGGCTTCCATTCTCAAGTCCTCCCATCACCTTGAAGGGCAGAATGGTATGACTTCCATTCTCCCTTGCATTCAAAGAAGAGTGGTAGTGGTGCCATTCTCTCTTACATTCTATGAAGAGTGGTAGTGGTGCCATTCTCTCTTACATTCTATGAAGAATGGGAGAGGTGTCATTCTCAAGGCCTACAATCACTCACCTTGAAGGGAGAATGGCACCACTGCCATTATTCCTTGAATGCAAGAAAGAATGGTAGTGGTGCCATTCTCAATGCCTCCCGTCGCATCACCTTGAAGGGGAGAATGGCACCACTGACATTCTTTCTTGAATGCAAGGAAGAATGGCAGTGGTGCCATTCTCAAGGCCTCACATCCCATCATCTTGAGGGGTAGAATGGCACCACTGCCATTCCCACTTCCTTTCAAGAACGAATGGTAGTGGCTTCCGTTCTCAAGTCCTCCCATCACCTTGAAGTAGGGGAGAATGGCACCACTGCCATTCTCCCTTGCATTCAAGGAAGAATGGCAGTGGTGCCATTCTCCCTTTTATTATAGGAAGAATGGAAATGGTGCCATTCTCAAGTCCTCCTATCACTTCATGGGGAGAATGGTGGTGGTGTCATTCTCCCTTACATTCAAGGAATGGGAGTGGTGCCATTCTCCCTTACACCCAAGGAATGGCAGTGGTGCCATTCTTAGTGGTGCCATTCTCAAGGCCTCCCATCACTCACCTCGAGGGGAGAATTGCACCATTGCCATTTTTCCTTGAATGCAAGGAAGAATTGCACCATTGCCATTTTTCCTTGAATGCAAGGAAGAATGGCAGTCGTTGCATTCTCCCCTACTTCAAGGTGATGGGAGGACTTGAGAATGGAAGCCACTGCCATTCATTCCTGAAAGGAATTGGGAATGGTAGTGGTGCCATTCTATCCCTCAAGGTGATGGGATGTAAGGCCTTGAGACTGGCACCACTGCCATTCTTCCTTGCATTCAAGGAAGAATGGCAGTGGTGCCATTCTCCCCTTCAAGGTGATGTGACGGGAGGCATTGAGAATCGCACACCACTACCATTCTTTCTTACATTCAAGGAATAATGGCAGTGGTGCCATTCTCCCTTCAAGGTGAGTGATTGCAGGCCTTGAGAATGACACCTCTCCCATTCTTCATAGAATGGGAGGGAGAATGGCACCACTACCATTCTTCCTTGAATGCAAGGGAGAATGGAAGTCGTACCATTCTCCCCTTCAAGGTGATGGGAGGACTTGAGAATGGAAGCCACTGTCATTCTTCCCTGAAAGTAAGGGGAATGGTAGTGGTACCATTCTACCCCTCAAGATGATGGGCTGTGTGGCCCTGAGAATGGCACCACTGCCATTCAAATGGCACCATTGCCATTTCTCCTTACTTTCAAAACATCTTGATTATGAGGAGAATGGCACTACTTCCATTATCCTTTTAATTTAATGAATTCTTGTATTGAGAATGTTTATTGAATTTGTTTGGGATATATGAGTTTTTATCTAATTTTAGTTTTCCTTACAAAATAAACAGGGACCATGGCATTTAGAGGTGGGGACAAAATAAAGATGCTAGTGGGTAATGAATTTGTTGCAATCGGTGCAATATGTGTAACTGACCCAAAGGGCTATTGCGATGGTGTGAAAATAGGGATAGATAATGTATCGGTGATAATGGAAAAGGGCATTAATAATGATGTGCTATTATCTTTCTCCACTATGGATGCAACGACAATTGGTGAAGCAATTTGGAGTGTTGTCAAATGGACTAAGACCTCTCTCCAATGTGTTGGTGTAGCTTTGGATGAGGCCACGAGTGAAGAGACTATAGAAAGTGAGTCCATGCCCCCTTATGTTGAGGCAATGCCTATTTCATCATTGGAAAATGATAACAAAATTTGTGAGTTCTAGAGAGATAAAAATGTGGCCATGTGGAATGAGAGCATGACAGAGACCATTGGGAAGGATGTGATCTTATATGTTTATCCCTATGATTCCATAAACTTTGCTGTATTGGGAGAGGATTGTTTAGGTGTGGGAATAGAGAGAAGAACAACCATAACCTAAGTACTACCTCAATAAGCACTACACAAGAGATTGGTAGTGTAAGCTTGGTTAAGTGGCCAATCAAGCAAATTACCATGTTAGGTGGAAGCCCATTGCATAGATATGTGCCCATGGAACATGATGATAGTATACATAATATTGTGAGTGGTGCATCGGCAAAAGATGTTTCATCTTTAAGGAAACAAAGGTACACTTTCATTAAAAGAAAGCCCAAGAAAATAGAGCCACCGACATCCATGTTCAGAATGTCAGTGGAATCAGTGCTACAAGTTTCCTCGATTGATTGTTGTGAGTGCAAGTGTTGTCATCATGCTGATCGAGATATGTTAATAAAAAATTGAAAGAATTTTTGGAAAAACTCTCTAGAATCTCGCACAAAATATGTGTATGACATGTTATCTATGGCTTTGCATTGTGACATACATGGAAAGACAAGCTACAAATTTAGGGTGAACGGTGTGGAGGTATGCTGTAGAGCATGGTATGAGATACATGGAGTACCAAAAACATCAATTTATAGATATAGGGAATAGTTTGAGAATGGTGCTCAACAATATGTGCATGGAAATACAGGTATTGTGAGGAGGACTAGGGAGCACACATGTATGGGAAGGGCTCTTATGCAAGAGTTCGTGGAAAATAACTCAGAGTGTATGCCTCACAAAAGTAGAACCATGTTGGATGGTTTTAGAGAGACTCAATTGGTAATACTTGAAGTATATAAAAAGGTAGATATCCAACATGAGATAAACAAATGCCTATTCCATTTGGGTTTAGAAAATATGTCCAAATCTTCTTTTGGTAGGATATGAATGAGGACTTCCAGAATGTTTCCTTGGTCAAGAGTAGTGAGTTCTCCAAGTGTAGAGGGATAAAGGCACAGTTGGGATAAGTGTCAAGAGGAGCGTAATATACTGATGGAGGAAAGAAATAAGCATATGATACAGCAATAGAGTTGTAGGAACCTTTATTATACATGTCGCAAGTACTTTGAGATGGATCCTACTAAATACTTATGCATAATTCATCATGACAAGATGGACTAAAAGAAAACAGCAATCCCAAGACTTTGGGTGAAGTCAAAGTACACTGATTCTGCTTTGGCAATTACAAGTGTCTCTAATTGGAATGATTACTCATGGGCATGGGCATGATCATTATGGACACTTCATTGTAAATGGTTTGTGGCCCTCAAATCCAAATCTCACAGCTGGCTTCCTTGCATTGTGTTTGCTCAACTTGGAGAGGATGGACATGCATGCAATTGGGGACCTAGCTACTAATGGAGTCCAAGAAAGTAACAATGTTCCATTACTAAATGCTCTAAACTCAAGAAGTGCCTTGGATTGTCATTATGCTTCAGAAGGTAAGGAACCTTTCCAGAGTGGTGGGTCTACAAGTTTATTACAGAAAAGTGTCACTAATGAAAACACAGGGGGGGATATAAATGCCATGACTTGTACTAAAGATACTATAACAAGCACTGCCTCCTTGTTTCATAAATTGCTAGAGAACTTGCTGCTACTAGAACTAGATAATTATGCATCAGAGAACAAAAATTGGTACTTAGTTGCATACCTTTCTCTACTTGTTGCAAGAGGTGTCTTGAAGATAGTTCAATAATTAGGCTTCTTGATGGTAGGGCACACACATAAGGACATTGATCCAATGTTTAGCACGTTATTTGAGAAATTGAGAGTGGTCAAACATTCACATTTCCACATCTAATGGATACATTTAGATGCTCTTCCAGATCCAAACCAGCACCATTTCTTCTTAAAAGGATCCCTAACTTCAAGAGTTTCATTGACGGTTATCTTAATGATGGGCAGGATATGCTTGTGGGTCATTCTAAACCATTGCAATTTCGTTTCTTCATGCTTGAAGAAAAACTGATGATGCAATACAAAGTGCATCCCAATTCACTTGAGTGGATGCCTAGAGAAGGAGGCATTGAGTTCTGGAAGAAAGATTCTGATGGACGGCCACTTCTTTCAACAAGGTTTTCAGACATGCTACCAATGGCTTAATTTGTAAGGGATCACTTGCAAGTAATGGTAGGTATAAAGGACTACATTAGGTTTTGGGAGAAGTGTGCAGATAGAAGGGGTGAGACAACATCATATGAAACCTATATTAGACCATTCATAGATTACTAGAAAAATGTGCTAGAGGGATTTGAGGATCCAATTTTAACAGAGAGACAAGTGTGTACTTAGATTTTTGGCCAAAGACACAATTGCTAGATCGTGTGGATAACTTTGATAGGCATAATAATGAGTTCATAGTAGGCTATGAGGAATGGAACAATCACTATTGCGGTCCTTTAAGTGATAAGCCAAGGGAAGTGTTTTGCCCAATGATAGACGTTAAGAAAGGAAATTTTGTCTTGATGATGCCATCTGATCCAATTTATCGTATATGGCTTGGTTGACCAATCAGAAATAGAGATAGATGCAACATCACCTAATTTCAATAAGGTACTAATTCAATATTGGGCACCTTGTTTTGGGTAGAGAATAAAAAGGATCCCCAAGTTTGGGAATGTGTTGATACAGTTGTATGGTGGATGTTAAAAGTCACAAATATTAAGAGGATTAAGATTCCGCAGAATGTGCATACAAAAGCACAAGAAGGCTTTCTTAGCAATGGAGACTTGCAAATCAAATGACTTTGGTAATGTGTTCTTACGTTTACTTTTCTCAAATTCTACATAATTCTTGTACACATTTTAAAAAAAAAAGATCTTTGATTGATTTTATTATTGGTGCAAGAAAGCATTGTAAACCCTTGGGAGAACATATATTAAATGGTGTTTATGAACGCCACCCATTTATGTGATTATCAACTTGTAATAAAATCCATTGTACCTCTCAGTGGTGTGAAGAAAACCATCCATTGTTTGATCATCCAATCTCTCAAAGTTGTGGAGATTTACCCAAATTTAATGAAATTCATCCAATTTCAAATTCCCAAAATGTCTCCATTCGCCCAAATTATCTAATACGGTCTTGGTATGCCTTGGGAGCTAAATGATGGAATTGCCATCATGGAAGCCTTGGGCTTCTAAGAGACATTTGGGCACCCAATGTTGCCGAGTGATGAAGGTCCATGGTTGGCGAAGCTTTTGACCTTTTTGTCGACAAGGCTTTGAGTTATGAGGTGGTTGTCGACGCGGAGGAGAAGCTTTTTATTGTGGCTTGGGGAGCCACAGGTGTGTGTTACCTTCATGGAATCCTTGTGCTTTAAGCACATTGGTAGGAACCCAACGTTGTTAGCTTTGCTATGCTTGGGGTCTCCAAACCCATGGTTAAGGGGCTTATTTCTAGGGAGTTACTATGGGGAACGAGCACAGGTGGCATGCTTGGCTAGCCAGAGGTAAGTGCTACCTTCATAGTAGCATTGTGCTCATAACAGGTGGTCAGGGACTAGCCAACATTGAATCTTTGTCTTAGGGTTGGTGGTTGTTGTCTTAGTTAGCTTTTTGTGGTTGGGTTTTAGAGATGGCCGTTCAGGGATCCATAGTTCTATTTACCCGTCATAGAATCCTTGAGCGGTTAGAAGATTCTTGGGCACCCACCATTGATTATCATGATAAAGATATGAGGTCGGGGTGCTTGCAAGGTGGGCTTGTAGAGTTGAGGGGGAATGTTGACAACGAGGCTTGTTTATCGTTGGAGGGTGGTGTCGACAGTGGCCGATTGATTGGCTTTGTTGAGGCATAGGGTGGAGGAATAGGGGAGACTGCCGGTGATGAGGAGGGGGCATGAGGTGGAAGGGTAGTCAAGGGTGAGGGTGTGTGGATGATTTCCTCTTGGGGACACAAGAGGACATTGGCATTTTTGCCGTTGATTTCCATGGTGGCCGTTTCTTCACGCCAATTGATTTGGCAAGTAGCATCAATCCACTCTTTTCCAATGATAATCTGGCCTTGGAGTGTTCTTGCATCTATAACATGAAATCTGCACTCCAATTGGTTATTTCCAATAGATATTTTTGGAATGAAATACCCAACACTCATTAGATGCATTTCATGTGAGATTTGAATATAAGTATCTTCTTTTGTTAGTGTGGGTTTTCCAAGAGCTTTCCATGTCTCCAAGAATATGAGATTGGTGTGTACCATAGGATATATGTGGACTTGCCATCGTTGTAGACCATTCTTGGTCGGAAGTCCAATCCATATTCTCGATGGGTTGAGTTGTGGTGTGGTAGTGCAGGGGCAGTGGAAGACTTACATGTGGGGAGTGAGTTATACCCTTTGTGAAAGCAATTGGGGGGGAGCAGAGGATGAGAGTCGAAGAACTCCCCAACCTAGAGGATCATTGTTACCTTGCCCCCTCCTAGGGAAGCTGGAGGGTCAAGCATAGAAGAGGAACATGCACAAAAGCACACACACACACACACTCTCTCTCTCTCTCTCATACACAAGACAAGACAAGACAAGAGCTCTCATATCATAAAGGGGGATTGTGTGTTTCCATTATGAGAAATTGCGTTATATAAAATTGGCCCTTATTCGCACTTGGACACCCAAAACTTACTAAAACTGAAGCCTTGCCTGACCAATATCTCATAATGTACAACCTTTATAGTGCCTTTACATAACACTTGTTAATTTCCTCAAATGGAGGATCATCTTTGTTAATCCGAAATGGGATTAGCACACATAAAAATCAGTGCTTGTCAACACAACAGCAGGAGCTAATCATAATCTAATGTCCTATAACACATGGCATTCCCTTTGGAGGCCAACATTGGTAAACACCTTGGCCACGGTCACTACTATCGCTTCATATTTGGTCCAATTTATAGATACTATTACAATTCAGTTTCACATTGGAAATAACTCCTTAGAAGAAAAGTTATATGTTATTCCTATTGTTGAGATATCAAGCTCAACTAGTGCTACGGCGGCAGACATTGATGACCCACCTGGGTGATAGCTTCCGCATCTACACCACTGGCGTGGTTAGTGAGATTATGGGTGATATGCGGCCAGTGGGATGTAAGGCTATGTGATAGCCATTTTGGATTACTAGAGACTGGCATTGTTATAGCACTACCTCATTTAGTCAGGTTCACATTATGGACTAACCCTTGTATGTTGTAGTAGTTGAGTACTAACCCATATAGTGTGTACTCTTATCTTTATGTTATGTTGGTTGAGTAGAGAAGAAGAAGATAGAAGAAAATTCAGCTATCCATTTCTCTCTTGTGTCTTGCTCTCCCTTGTGTGTGTGTGTTGTTTCTTCCCATCATTGCAAGGGAACTCAGCTGATGCTGAATTTGAAACACCAATCATACATTTCAATGTTTTCAAATCGCCACCCAGCAAGTGTTGCCATATATATAGGCAGTGATGTGTGTGAACACACTTAGGACCGCCAGGGCACTTTTTCCCTCTTTAGGAGGTTTTTTTCCCCGGCTTGTATATAGGCCCATCATTCTAGGGCTAACTTATCTTTTGTACATTGACACAATCTAATACTTTGTGTTGTGTGCATTCTTGCTTCTTCTTCTCCAAGCTTTGTGTGCTTTCCTGCAACCCTAATTCCAACAATTGGTATCAAAGCAAGCATCGGCTCCCAGGGCTACGCCGCCAGCACCCTCCGACTCACGTTCTCCCATTGAGGTGAGTTTTCACAAGCGCTTACAGGTCCCTATACTCTGCAAGTTAACACCTAGGGCTTCGCGTTCTTAGAATTTGCATCTGAGGTCATTTCGGGCTCCGTTTTTACATTTCAAGTTCTGCACAGGTGTTTTCGTCATTTTCTGTAGAAATTTTGACAATGCAATTTTCTGCAAAACAGGCATACATGTTCTATTGTGGACCGTGCTACATAGCACAAGTTGTCTTCTGTTCAGTCTTTGCTTCATTACAGGTAGCTTTTGCATCAGTTTCAGTCAGTGGCCATGGCTGATAACAACAATGATGTATTTCGCATGTTGTCTGCTGAAGACAAACTGGATGGAGACAGCAACTACCCACTTTGGGCAGACATGATGCAGCATGTTTTGGTTGCAAAAGGAGTGTGGAACATTGTGCAGGATATAGATGTACGTCTAGGTTCTGTGGATGTAGGATTTGTTGAGGATGTTGCAGGATCTAGCAGCTCTACTGTTGCTGCTGTTTTACCCAACACTACTGAACAAGTTCGTTGGGATGGTAAAGATGTGCAGGCTCATGCCTTGATTGCACTTTCTGTCAAACGTAACATCACCCCACATATTCGTTCAGCTAAAACAGCAAAACATGCTTGGGATATTCTAGCTGGTTTGTATGCAGGTCGTAAAACGAGGCAAAAATCTCTTACCTACGTAAAGAGCTAGAATTGAAGATTATGCAGGAAGATGATGACATGAATGTTTTTCTTGCTGAGATTAAAGATCTCAAAGAACAGTTGATTTCTACAGGTGAGATTATTCCTAATCATTCTCTTGTGCAGACTGTTCTTGATGCTTTACCTGAGACATATCAGACTTTTGCTTCCACGTGGAGACTTCTTGCTGAGGACAGACATGATGTTGTCAAGTATGATACTTTAGTCAACAAGCTCTTGCAAGAAGCACAATCCAGGCAAAACAGGGCCAGGCAGCGTGCAGTTGATCAAGCATTTATTGCTACCCACAGCAACAGAGAAGAAGTGGTAAGGCAGCCCCTTCCACTGTTTCTTCTCCTATTAGTAGGTCTGCAACTTCTTCTCCTTCCACAAGTAACAACAATAAGTCTGACAAGGCTCTTGATAAAGGCAAGAAAAAGACCAGGTGCAACTATTGTAAGGCAAATGATCATGTCATTAAGAATTGCCCTAAGCTAAAGGCTAAAGAGGCAAAGAAGAAAGAGTCAAATGCAGCCACAATAGCGGATGCTTCTACAAATGCAGATTCTGCAAATGTTGTGCAGGATATAGAATGGGCGTTTAGCGTGTATTGCCAATATGACCCATCTGTACATGATGCATGTTTGGTAGTTTCTGTTGACTCTCATGTATGGTATTTTGACAGTGGTGCCAAAGCACATTACCTCGCATCGTGATATGTTCATTTCTCTTGAGGCTGTCCCTAATGGGAATACTGTCACATGTGCCAATAATGCTTCTTACCCAGTGAAGGGCATTGGTAAAATTATGCTTACTGCTGCAAATGGCAGTGCCTTCACACTTTCAGATGCTTTGTATGTGCCAGGGATAAAGAAGAATCTATTGTCTGTCTCTGCGCTTGCTAGACTTGGACTTGTAGTCAAATTTGTGGATGACAGATGTACTTGTCCAGGTCAAAGAAGAGGGTTACGCCGACGAGATCAGTGAGCTAAAGAAAGAAATTGTAGCCTTGGAACAAAAGGTAACTAACCTCTAAACAGAATGAGAATAGCTGAACAAAGCACATGTTGAAAGACTCAGAGATCTCAATGAGGCTATGAATTCCAAGACAAAGGAAATGGATTAGATGCTGGTAAGCCACCAACAAGTTCTTGAGCATAGAAATTAATAATTCCACAATAGCCAAACCTTGGCATAGTGTAAGATTCCCCCCTTCCAAAATAGGGAAAACACTTAAGATAGTCTACTAAGTCTTAGCTTGGAGAAAATTTCCTACTCGTCGACACCTTGACCATGTAAAAATTCAAGGATACAATTTGTAGGTAAGACCTAGTCTATCTCCTATCCCACAAGGGGAGTGTAGTCTTCTAAAAGTCAAACTACCACCATAAGGTAATTGATCATAATTTGGGCAACTACTAATCTTGATTCCTAGAGATAATGCATTTTTCCTCATCCCATGAAAGGCACAGCCGCTAGCCTATTGTCCTAGAATAGAGTTGCTTGAGAACCTATTTATCTAGCATAAGGCTTTCACTTAATCTATCGGAAAGCTACCCGACTAATCAAGTCCACCCATTCATAGGCTGGTGCCGTTGAGGCATTCCATGTTGAAATATACAAGTGAATAGGGTGTGTGCAGGAACAAGCCCTTGGTTAGAGGCTGTAAAAGAGAATCTGTAAATGTGAGAGAACTTGTGAAAAGGTGAGAAGAATCTGCTAGGAGAGAATAAAGGGTAGCATGAGAAGATTTAGGAAGTGTGGAGATATTTTGGGAGAGGTGGAGAGAATCAAGCAAAAGAGGTGGAGTGAATCAAGGAGAAATCAGTGGGATTAGATGCTTGGATGTAAACTCTATAAATTGAGGTATTGGCCTAATGAGAATTTGCTAGTTTTTGATTATCCATGCCTACATTAAGCTATTAGTTAATTATTATCTAATCACATCTTAATTATTATCTAATCAATTTGTTAATGATGTTGATTCTAGCATTTGATCCACCATAGCTCATCACATTGCTGTAATTTTAACATGGTATCAGAGCGTCCTTTAGTTGTTGTGTGTGTTGTACCTCTTTCTCTTGGTGTGTGCCACCTCCTTTTGAAGTTGTTCCTTGGCTTGTGCTAGATGAACTTTGAGCTCCACATTCTCCTTGGTTGTTTGGACTATAGTCTTACTCAATAGCCTATTGTGCCCTTCCATGGTTGTGAGCTTTGCTTCCTATTCTTTGGCAGCCTTTAAGCTTTAAATGATGACATCCTTGTGTGTGGTGTCAATTATAGCTAATTGGTCTTTGAGGGCTTGCACCTGGTTTGTCTTGTTTTTTATCTACTTCCATAAGTTTGAATGTCTATCATGTAGTAAATGAGTAGTGAGGAGGTGACAACACCACACTTTTTGTTCTTGTGACCATAAAGATGAGCTCGTAGAGGTTGAACTATTTGCTTCATAGAATTGGAATTGTAAAAAGTTGTCCAAACCTTCCATACTCTCTTTGAGGACTGTACCTACACCCACCACAGGCATCTCCATATACTATAAGGACCTGCGCCTTGGATGTTTTTGGAGTCTAGTCTCTTTCTCTTATTGGGACTAGGACCTTCTTCATTCCTTTTACGCTTGTCAACCACTAGTTCTTGTTCTTCCCTACTAGCAGCGTTTGGATGTTGTTGATGAGGCTTCTTTGTCATCTTTTGTTATAATCCCTTCTGATAATTGTTGTTCTTCATGTTCTTGGGGCGCACCTATTTCAACCTGAGGTGGGAAGATCTGAGAGTGCTAGATCATGTAGAGGTGACAAGGTTTTGAAAACCAAGGTGGAGGAGGGGGGCTGGAATGTGGTGTTGGGAGAAATAACTCTGGAACCATGGATTCTGAGGAAATTTTTTTTGTTAAGCTCATGCTTTCAATTCCCAATTTGGGGTCAAGGGTGGTAGTTACCTTTCGTGCTTGTTGTTCCTATAGAGCTTCCTGATACGAGGAAATATCTCTTGCCACCTCTTCCTCCAGACGTTCGGTTTTGACTTCCACTTGTTAAAGGGTACCTCTCATATTCTGCTATTTCTGTGGCTTCTTACCTTCCTTGGAAATTCCTTGTACAAGCTCCTTTGCATCCTTAAGGACATCTTGTCCTTGCTACCTACAGTTCTTCTGTTAGGTTTTTAGGAATCTCCGTAACCCCTTGTCGCTACTACGCATGTGATAAATCATTTTCCTGAGGGCCTTGGGATACTGGGAGGTTGCCGGTATGGCTAAGGACCTTTGTTTTAGGAGGTAGGGGCTACACACCTTTGACTGGTGAGACGTGAGGTAGTTTTCCATTTCCTTGTGGATAAACCAGGCCCAATCCTCTGTTTTCTCCTCATGCACCTTAGTGATTCTATGAAGAGGGACTTTGTTGTACCTGTGGCTTTACCTGCTTTGCAGATTCATTAACATGGTTGAAGACGATATCCTCAAGAGGTGTGTGTGAGAAGATGAGTTTGTCAATCACAATATTAGAAGAGGCACACTTGGGAATAGCCAGAGGAAATTTTTGTAGAGAAGTTACTTCTCACAAAGTACTTCAAGCAGGGTTATGGTGGCCTACATTATTTGGAGATGCCATAGAATTTGTGAAAAGATGCGAGGAATGTCAAGAATTTGCTATTCTACAATAGGACGAAATGCCACTCACCCCTATAATTGTGAGATAACCCTTTGAGAAATGGGGTATTAATTTGTTGGACACATTAGTCTAACAATGTATCCGGCACAAGCTCGTTAATGTGATTATGGCCACGTATTATTTCACCAAGTGGGCAAAGATGAGAGCCTCTAAAAAAGATGATGCTTGAACTATGGCCAAGTTCTTGTATGAACAGATCATTTCAAGATTTGACTATCCACCACTAGAATTAGTCAGTGTGACTGAGGTTCACATTTCATCAATGAGGTGATTGAACATTTAGTCATGGGATTCCTTGTATTCTATCGAAAATCATCACCTTATTATCCATAGGCAAATGGCCAAGTTGCGAGTACCAACAAGTGTGATTCTTCATGTTGTGCATGGCTTATTCACTAGATATAATAAGTCCCAATGATAAACAAGGAATACAAATTGGTCAACCAATAAGTAATGTCTGTATTTCTTAACAACATAAACCATGGCCAACCCTTCACGTCGCTCAGTTGTGGTGTAGTTTATTTCTAAATCATTAAGTTGTTGACCGGCAAAGCAAACTGGGTAATCCAATTTGAATTTCCTAGGTTGTGCCAATACACATCCTATGGAAAAATTTAATGCATCAATGTGTACATGGAATACGAGGTCCCAGTTGGGTGGTCTCAAAATTGGTGTACTTTCGAGTGCTTTCTTCAACTTGTCATATGTTTCTTGGCATTCTTTGGTCCATTCAAAGAGGATGAGTAGTTTGTACAATGGCATAGCAATTCATCATAGAATATGATGAATTTTCAATAATACCCAACGTGTCCCATAAACCGTTGCACACCCTTGTAGTTTGGTTGTGGGGGTAATTCCAAGAACAACTTCATCTTGCCCTCATTAGTGGAAATACTATTCTTAGAGACAATTTGCCCTAAGATAAAACCATGTTTGACCAAAAATTGACACTTTAAAGGGTTTAAGGATATGCTATATAATCAACACCTCTCAAACACCAAGCCAAATGTTCCAAGTCCATCGTGAATGTGCACAAAGATCGTCAATGAATACCTCAAGACACCTTTGCAAGTAGTCCTTGAAGGCCATACACATCAATCATTGGAAAGTTACTGGTACATTATTGAGACCAAAAAGCATAACCTTATAAAAGGATAAGTCCCCCACATTGTATTGAAGGCCATCTTGTGTTGGTCTTTTGGTGCAATGGACACTTGATTTTGTACCTAAAAACCCATCTAAGAGGCTATAGGCATCCTCACCTTGCTACCTGTTCTAATACATGCTCCATATATGGGTAATGAGCAGTGGTCCTTCCTCGTGGTCCTTCCTTGTCTGCATTGACCTTTTTGAGATCAACACAAACTCGCAGCATCCCATTCGTTTTTGGCACGATTATGATTGGTGATTGCCACTATTTGTGTTCAATGTCATAGATGAAATCCACAGCCTGAGTTTATCAATTTTCTCCTTTACAATAGCTGCATATTTAGGATTCATCTGATACAGTTTTTGCCTGGATGATCTTGATCCTTCCATGATCGGAATAGTGTGTTGAACCACCTCGGGTGGTACACCCTTCATTTCTATATATTTCTAAGAAAAACAATCCTTTAACTCTTTTAGGAGAGCAATGAGTTCATCTTCTTTAGTATCAGCTGTTAAGTCGTTAACAATGTAGACAAGTTTGAGATCCTCCCCTGGCTCTGCAATGTCTACCTCCTTAACGTGTCTGTTGGCCCATCGTAAGATGTGGATTGGTGCTTTTGGCCATCAATTGGAAGACTTTTTTTCATCAATGGTGTAGGTTTTGAAATGGTCTGGCAGCACACTGAGAGCAGGTCTGGCTTATTGTCCTCATCATCCTCTATCCGAGCCATTTCCTTCCTTGCCTCTTGCTCGGCTTTAGCCAGAGCCTTTTTTCATTTCCTTTGTCCTATCTTAATGAGTTTATGTGTACCATACTTTTGAAGCGTAGTTTTGTCGTCATGTTTTCCTTCCAAGGTTATCTTACTCAACTCCTCACCCCAGTTCTTAGAGAACTCATCGTGCACCTTAGTGACCTTGAGATATATTAGCCATTGGGTGTCCGTGGGTTTACTTCTCAAACAAGGCATTGCGAGGAGCAATATACCTCTTTTGTTTCCGCCACTTCCTGAGATGTTGAGTGTTGTTGGTGGTCATGCAGTTCAATAACTTCTGTGCTTGCGGCTTTATCCGCCATATCCTCTTCCATAGTTGCACATCCACTATGCACACTGAGGTTGTGGGAATTGTTCCCAATTCAACATACTTTGTTTCTATCATGGCAGCAACACATCTATGGTGGCAAGTACATGCATCTAGTTTTTACTAAAGTTTGGAGGTGGAAGTGATGTGTAAATCTCATTATCTTCCTCTTCCCAAATAGTTTCCCTTCCATGGGGTGTGCCTTCTATGTATAGAGATTAATCTTCAGAATTTGTGAATCCTTTTGGATGTACACTTGGTAGAATGCCTAATCACACCACCTTGGCTTCCCTCATGAAGGGTCTGCCCAAGATAATAGCATATGAATCTGGTTGGCATAGAAAGTCTATTACAACAAATACGTGATGGTAATGGAACAAAAAGACCTTAAGCCTAAGGTTTTTCAATAACCCCATTGTTCTTGAGGATGTTCCATCAGCCATTTTAATGATTATGTCCGCTCTTTTTAACTCTGGTTTTCCCTATTTTTTCCACTATCGCTTAGCGATAATTCTCACACTTGCATTGCCGTCTAAGATAGTAAGTGCTTGTTACCCTTTATGGTGGATTGGAATTGTAGAGTTTTTATCATCACTCTCATGATACCTTCCCAATTGGTTAACAGGTATTTGGATGAATCTATGTGCTCCCCTCTCCTCAGATTCTCAGTTTTTCCTTGCTAGAGGTGTCTGGCTCTCCTCCGCCATGGTCATTGGATTCATTATCCCTTCTACCAAATCCTTGACATATTCCCATAGCTCCGGCGTATTGCATAACAATTGTCCAAGCAGCATTTTAATAGTTGTAGATAGTATTACTGAGAGACTGCCTATGTCCCTAGGTTCTTTGGCAAGTGAGTAATCCTTCCACATGCTTGTCTCATATTCAATCTTAGAAAATGAATGGTGTGACAATTCTTGATGTGACTCTGCAAATATTCTTGCCATCATATCACTACTATGAGTCGCCCTTCCCCTGGGACTCTTTAGAATTGGAGTAGGCACATCCAATTTTCTTTCTGTTAACAACTCATTCCATGCATACACTGTATTGCTAGCCCTATTAGCCCTCAATTTGGCTTCATGGTTGCACTAACACTCCTCTAAAAGGGACTTATCTTTCTCAAGCATTTTAATTTCCTCCTCAACATTCCGTGGATACATTGTATCGCTAGCCCTGTTAGTCCTCAAATTGGCTTCATGGTTGCACTGACACTCCTCTACAAGGGCCTTAGCTTCCTCAAGCTTTAATATTTTCTCCTAAGCATTTGGATATTCTCCAACACCCTTAGGGGTTGCTGGTCTCTCTTTTTCCTTCTCATCTGGCCTCGGTGGCACTTAATCATCTCCTTCCTTTGATTGGGTGGAGCTAGTGTCAATGCTATCTTCCTTGAATCCATCCTGAATTACAACCAAGGTGTCACCCTTACCCACCTTTTTCACTCTTCTTCTTCTCCTAGTCGTAGTTGAGATATCGAGATCAAGTAGTGCTATGGCAAACATTGATATCTCGCTTGAGTGACAACTTTTGCACTTATGCCACTGGCATGGTTGGTGAGATTATGGTCAAGATGCCACCAGTGGGGTGATAATAGGCTATGTGACAGCCACTTTGGAGTACTAGTTTTGGCATAGTTATAGCGCTAGCTCATATAGTCGGGTTCACACTATAGATCGACCGCTTTATATGTTGTTGTTTGGAGAGTACTTTCCCTTTATGTATGAACTCTTATCTTTTAGCTATATGGTTGTAGAGAAGAAGATAGAAGAAAATTCAGCCATCCATCTCTCTCTTGTGTCTTGCACTCTCTTGTGTGTGTGCATGTGTGCTTGCCTGCAAGGAACTCAAGCTCTCTCTCTCCCCCACATTCTCTTTATGGTATCAAAGCTCCAGTTTGTGTGAGAGCTAAGGAGGCAAGAACAATAAAGCAAGTAAGCGGTACACTAGTAAGAGCATCATCATCACTTTCCCTTATTGGTTTAGGTACAACACCCCTCGGTAGCTATGGGAGCTACACATCTCCGATTGAGAAGCTATTATCATAGGCTTAGAGGTACTTGTGTGGTATGCAATATTTTGTACTACAACTTTGTGGCCAGAATTGCATTTTGGGCACGTCTGGGTCTTTGTTCTATCACTGTGCTAGGTATTTTCGACGACAGTTTCGGGAAGTTTTGGTTGGTCGCGCAAAATCTAGTTATTATAGTGCAGTAGTGCATTTTGGGTGTGTAGACACAGTGTTTGCACATGTACTGTTGACATTGGGTGTATGTACATGTACTTTGGTCAAATCTGGTGACCTAAAGGTTGTACTGACATATCGCTGCAATAGTCATAAAAGATACTCGTGTTACAGGTTGAATTGTCAGTTGTAATTTTTTGATTTGTTACGAGAAAACGTCTGACGGAATCAATCAGATTGTTAGTGAGAAGCTAGAAACGAACAACTTACATTCCTGGAAGTTCATAATGACCAATTTCCATATGGGTAAACAATTTTGGGACTATGTCAAAGGAGACAATGAGGATCCTCCTTAGCTATCTGAGGAGAATGCCACTCCAACAGACATAAAGGCATTCATCAAGGATTGAAACCAGGGTGCAAGGAAAGTCATGTATTGGCTTTCAATTAGTGTCATAGAATTGATGATAGAACATATACAAGATGCCAACACTTTACCAGTTGTTGCAGAATCTAGTGGAGATATTCTAGACAACAAAGGGTTGGTCTTTACATGAGATGGATATAAAGAATGTCGTCTTACATGGTGATTTGTAAGAAGAAGTCTAAATGATGCAACCACCAAGTTATGAGAATATTGCACACCCAGATTTTGTGTGCAAGCTACACAAAGCCTTGTATAGCTTGAAGCATGTACCTAGAGCATGGTCAAACAAGATCTAGGAGTATCTTGTTACCATTGGATTTTAGATATACAATGCATATTTTTCACTTTATGTGAAAAAGACAGATAGAGAGATCATGCTATTAGTCATTTACGTGGATGACTTGATTATCATTAGTTATAGTGATGTTGACATACATGATGTCAGGAGGATTTTGAAGCAAAAGTTTGAAATGAAGAATCTGGGTGAGCTGCAGTATTTCTTGGGCATGAAGGTGGTGAGATTACCTCATGGCATTTTGTTATTGTAGAGGCAATATAGCTTGGACACGTTATCCAAGTATGGTATGATAGGTTGTAAGCCTATTTTAGTGCCATTGGAGTAGAATACAAAGCTTTTGGCAAATACAAGTGAGATTTTGGAGGACCCCACTACATATAGGCGCATAGTGGGTAGCTTGATCAACATGACCATTACGAGGCCAAACTTAAGTTATGATGTTGGACTTGTGAGTCAGTTTATACAGACCCCTAGAAAGCCTAGGTATATAAAAATGCAGACAGGAGATCTACCAATGGTTTTATGTTGTCATTTTAGAGTGCTACTATGAGTTGTAACAATAAGAAGTAGCCAACAATTGCCTTATCAAGTACAAACATAGAGTACATGGGTGCTGCTATGGTAGCTTGTGAAGTAGCTTGATTTCCAAAGCTACTTGGTGATATGGGTGAGTTCATGGATAGGACAATTGTCATTTATTGTGACAACATGAGTAGCATACAGTTGGCCACCAGTAACCCAGTAAACCATGCTAGAACAAAACACATTGCAGTGCACTATCACTTTGTGAGGGAGAAGGATCTAGCAGGTGATGTAGATCTGGTATATGTCAGCACAGAGGGTCAAGTGGCTAACATCTTCACAAAGGCATTCTGCATACCTTCAACTTTAAACTTTGGCAGCCCTGTCACAATTCCTTTAGTCTACATAGACTTCATTCTCTGCACATTCACATGTCCAATTCTTTTATGCCAAATGTCTGTGTCTACAACAATTCTTGAACCATTTGCAAACATCGTAGCACTCACTTCAAGCATGTTTACAGTCAATGTAAACATTCTTCCCACTCTATTGCCTTTTGCAACCAACCTGCACTTGTCTTTAAAGTCTTCAACATAACAACCATTAGGGTTAAACCAAACCTGCAAACCCTTCTCAATCATTTGGCCAACTGAAACCAGATTCTTTGTTATGTTCGGAACATGAAGTACATCTGCAAGGTACTTCACTTTGCCATCCTGCATAGACAATGGCACATCTCCAACATGGGCAATTAGATGAGTAGTGTCATCCCCCCCTGTTTCCACAAAACCTGGTCTTTCAAGGTTTTTCATCTCCTGTTTCCACAAAACCTGGTCTTTCAAGGTTTTTCATCTCCTTGAACCACTCCCCATGACTTGTCATGTGGTTCGAAGCACCTGAATCAACATACCATACATCATCTTTATGTGGTGCTGCTTCAACATTTTCAGACATGGCATTAACGACATGCTGCATAACAAACAACCTTTCATTATCCTCATTGTTTTTGCTTGAGGATGCATAGTTATTTTGTTGCATTTTTCTATTTTGCATGTCATCCTGCTTCTTATAACAATCTGCCTCTGCACATGTCTAGGCTTACCACAATAAAAGCATCCACATGTGTCATTCTACTACCTTTGCCAATTTCCATGACCTCTTTGACTCCCCCTACCTCTGAATTGGCCTCTTCCACCTATGTGTTGTTGTTGTTGTGAATTCTGGGACTGTTGTTGTTGCTACTGCTGGGCATAATTCTGATTACCTATTCGGCCACCTCCTTGGCCGCGTCCACGGTCTCCTCTACCTCTGGTCCTCTTCCTGAACTTGTGTAGAAGGCCTATTGCTCTAAACTGTTTTTGTCTGTTGGTCTTCACCCAAGCTTTTCTCTTCTATAATAAACATAGACACCAAATCTGTGAAATTGGGAATGTTTTCCCAAGTCTGAATAGACATCTTGAATGCCTTGTACTTTGGCCCGAGACCACATAGACAGACTTCCACCTTATCATCATCATCTACTGAAATGCCAATAGATGTAAGGGATTCCACAATACCCTTGATCTTCAATGCATAGTCATTCACAAACATACTCTTTTTCTCTACAATATGAAGTTCATTCTTCAACTGTATCTTTCATGCCTTGGTATTCATTTCATAGAGTATTACCAAGGTGTCCCATGCCTCCTTGGGGGACTTGGCATCCTGTATGTGCCCAATCATGGTGGTGTCCTGTATACTGATAGAGAGCCAATACATAACTTTTCTGGCTCCTTGGTTCCAATCCTTGAAGTCTTTCACATCTGCAGCAGCAGCAGTCGGATTGATCTCCAGTATCTCTCCGGTGCCTCTTCATGCTCACCTTCTATGTAGTCCCAGTAACCCTTTCCCATCAGGAAATTTGTCAACCTGAACCTCCAAGCATCGAAGTTGTTCTTATTAAGCTTCTCAACAACAATCTGGTTTATGCCATCATTCGACATCTTACCAGACACACAAATTTACCAGAAACAACACTCTGGTTTGTCCTGCTGCACAAACTGTTGTATTTTCTGCAGCGGTACTGTACTACACTCAAATGTCACAACCGGTGACCTTAATGTGCATACATACACCCAATGGCAAATGTTGAACTCCTTACAGCACACACAATATCTGCACAACCAATCTATATTCTTACAGAGTTTTGCATAGAAACGATGACTTACCCCCCGTAGTGCTCAAAATCTCCTGCTTTCTTAAAAATGGAGGTCCTAACGCGTCCAAAACGCGCTTTTGGCCCAAAAAATGCTGTCCAATGAAATATATAGTTGCCCTATAGCTTTACTCCCACGAAGAAAGCTCCTCAATCAAAGATCATTTTTCCTCGGTGCCTCCCGTAGAGCTCTCGGACAAGGGTGTAGTCGCCAACACAAATAGGGAAGAGTAGTTGAAGCTCTTACCCTCGTACCGCTTCCTGTGCTTCTCTTGCTTGTAGGTCAGCCCTTAGCATGAATCAAGCTCTGATACCATGAAAAGATGCAGGGGAGAAGAGAGCTTGAGCTCTTGCAAGCACACACACACTCACAAAACCCTAAAAAAGAACACACAAGGTGAGAGGCTGAAAATCTTCTTCTTCTTCACACAACACGCAACACATTATATACAAAGATAAGAGTACACCATATGAAAAGGTACTCAACCAAATACATACTAGGGTTCTCTATAGTGTGAACCCAATAGTGTGAACCCAACTAAATGAGCTTGCGCTATAACTATGCCAGTCTCTCTAGAATGGCTGTCACACAGCCTGTCATCCCACTAGCCGCATATCACCCATGATCTCACCAACCATGCTAGTGGTGTAAGTGTGGGGCCTATCCCCCAAGCGGGTCATCAGTGCCCACCACCTCACTAGATGAGCTCAATATCTCAACATGTACTAGCTAAGGCAAAGTGACCTGAACATTCATGACATAATTCCATAATCCTTTTAGATTCTTCCAGGCTCACTACCTCCTAAGAATCTTATCCGATTACCTTGCTTATAAAGAACATCCCCTAGAATTATGTAAGGATGAGCTTTCCTTTTGTGAGCCTTTGCTTCTGTTAAGGATTCAATCTAGGAGGGAAGTATCTTGTATCTAAATAGTGTTGAACATCTTGGAGCTTAGGCCAACTTGTATCCATTAAATGAATAGCTACTTTGAAAGAAGCCAAAGTTTTAGTAGCCAATTCATCAGCCTTTTGATTATCCTTCCTATTAACATGCACAAATTTACAAAACTCAAAAGCTTCTTTTAACTCCATTGCCCTTTTATACAATTCTTGGAGATTAGGACTCCTTGCCTTATATTCTCCTTTCATTTGTCGGATGACCAATTGCGAATCCCCTTTAACCTCTACCTCTTAAATTCCATCTTTTATGCAATCTTCTAATCCCCAAATTAATACATTGTACTCAGCCACATTATTTGATATATAGCCTTTGGAAATTCCCTACCCTTGGCCCATACCTCTTTTCCTTTTGGATTAAATAAAACTATCCCCCCAGCCCCACATTGCCTGGAAGGGCTAAAGGCTCCATCAAAATTTATAGTAAAAGCAATTGGTGGTATCTCCAAATCTTCATATACTTCTTCCTTTGTTTGTGTTCCTTCTTCCTCTTCCTTCCTTGTAAGCAAATTTGCAAGAGAGGCCCTAGTGGTGTTTTCTGTAATAAAAGTGAAAGAGAATTCTTGAAGCTCACAAATCCACTTTGCAAACTTCCCTCCTACAGGATTGGGTTTGCAGACCAAGAATTGTAAAGAAGGTTGAGATGTGAGGAAGAAAAAAGAGTGAGGTAACAAGTATGACCTAAACTTCTTTACTACTACAAAAACAAGAGACAAACCACCTTTCTCCATTTCACCATACCTCTCCTTGGCATCAGTGAGTTGTCGGCTTGCATAATACATTGGTTGCATACACCCTTGCTCTCCCTTTTGTAAGAGTATAGCACCCACTCAATGTGATGAGACACTTGGGTTCACATAAAAATCCTCCCCCCACCTAGGAGACTGCACAATTGGACTTTGACTCATGCATTCCTTGAGCAAACAAAAAGATTGAATTTGATCAAGCCCCCATTGGAAACAAATATTCTTCTTTGTCAGCAGATTTATAGGATATATCTTCTCAGAGAACATGTCAACAAAGCATTGGTAATACTTTGTTTTACCCAAAATCCTCCTTACCTCCCTTACATTGGTAGGTGGTGGGAGGGCCACAATTGCCTACACCTTCTCAGGATCCATCTCTATGCCTTCTTCTGAGATAACATGTCCCAAGAGAACCACCTTCCTTTGTGCAACAAGCGGCATTTTCCAGGATTAAGACACCCTTTTGCATCATCAATACTTTGCAAGGCCAACCTCAACTTTTCCAAGTGATCCATGCGGCTTGAACAAATACAAAAATTATCCAAAAATACCCTTATGAACTTTCCCAAGTAAGGTGGAAATACCTGACTCATGAAGCATTGAAAAGTTGCTCGTGCATTGGTCAAGCAAGCCAAATGGAATCACCCTGTAGGCATACTGTAGGCATACACTCCCCAAGGGGTGATAAATGAGATTTTCCTTTGATCTTCTTTACAAATCTAGATTTGAAAATATCCACAGTATCCATCACACACTGAATACAACTCATGATGTGCAACTTGATCCAAAATCTCATCCTGAAAGGGTAGAGGATAATAATCCCTCTTTGTGCATGCATTTAGAGGGCGAAAGTCCACACACACATGCCATTTTCCACCCTTTTTGGGAGTGACTACAACTGGGGAAATCCACTCTGAATTCTGTACTGGAAAAATAAATCCAGCTTCAAGCAAATTAGTTACCTCATTCTTAAGCACCTCTGCTCTTGCACTACTCCCAAACACCTTAGCCGCTGTTCTACTGGCTTACTTTGGGGCTTGAGATCAATCTTGTGCTCTACTAGGGTAGCTTGGCATACTTGGGAGTAGCTGTTTGCAAAAAGGTTAGGAAATCCATCCAACATTTTTAAGTAATTCTCCCTTTTAGTACTTGCTATGGACTCATCAAGTAGAAGTTCATTTTGTTGGTAGTGAGGTCCACATCTCCTTTCTTGAACATGGTTGAAGAAGCTTCCCCTTCCAAGGCTCCATTGTCTTCAGCATCCCCTCGATCCCTTCCCAGGGGAAAGACCAAATGCAACTCCCTCCACCTCCCCTTCTGAGATGGAATCCTCGGAGCTACCACTTGTCTCCTCTCTCTTCATCGGATGACTTTGACTCTGAACTTTTGGAAGTTGAAGATTCACCTCTTACCACTTTCTTGTGAGGACTCTTGATGTTGTAGTGGACCTTCTTATTCTCACCTTGTAGAAGAAGATCACTTGTCTCCCACTTTTGAATTGCCTTCACTTGGCAAAGCCATGGCCTACCCAATATCAATGGGTAAGCCCTAGCATCAGGCTTTGTAGGAATGACCTAGAAAGTTGTAGGCACAGAAATACCACACACATCCAGTCCTAAATTCTTAACAATTCCTACGGTTTTCACCCTAGTATTATCAGCAAGTTTGATACGATAGGGAGAGTTAGTAGGAGACAACTTTAAATTAGCATCTTTCATTGTTTTTTCACTCATGACATTGATTATCGCACCTCCATCAATGTATGCATTAGAAATTGTTTGCCCCTCAATGATGACAACAATCACAGGCACATCATCTCCTATATCAATATCCACCTTTTGAGCCATAGGAGTTTGATTATACCTCTTCTTCTTTTTCTTGGATTCCCTTATGCTAGCCAGCTTACACCATTCCTTTTTGAGCTTTGGAGAGAGTGCCAAAAGCTACCCAAATGTGATTTGTGCCGTTTTCTCCCTAAGATCTATTAAGAGGTCATAACTAAGAGATCCTTGTCCAAGAGGAAAGTCAGATTGTCCAATTTTTCTTCTATAGATGACTTCTTCTTCTTCTTAATTTTCTCCTCTTCTTCAAATTTTTCTTCTTGTTCTTCTTCTTCTTGGCTCCTAGTTTTACGACCCCCTTTTTGCCACCATTAATGGCATCAATGTTTCCTCTTCTTCTTCTGAGCATGTTTCCTCTAAAAGTGCTAAACTTTTATCCTCTCTTTTCCTCAATTTTGGACACTTAGTGCGATAGTGCCCCTTTTCTTGACATTCATAACATGTGACACTTCTATCCCTATGTTTATCCTCAACTCATGGAACCCTAGGTGGCCTTGCGTTGACTAAGTGTAACTTCAAATCAGCAAATTCTGCCATAAGTTGTGCAATGTTATGATCCAAGGTGTTGAGGCTATCTCTACTCGTGGTGGGGTCGGCACACTCGGAGAAGATTGGAATGTGGACTCAATATGAAAAGTGGCCACCTTCTTCAAAGTAATACAAAGAGCTTCTTTAAAATTAGTAGAAAGTGAAAAAGAAGAAGCAACAACATGTAAAGCAGCTTATTGATATTTGATGAACAAGGCTTCATATACTTCACTGAAAAGGCAGAAACTAACTCTCCTTCCTTTCCAAAAATCCAATTCAATTGCAATAGTAAAGCATATGGTGACTCCACTATCCTATATCTCTCCTTCATTACTTTGGTAAACCTTTCCCAATCATTGCTTGGACACCTTTGGTGGCAAAGCCTTATGGCAAGTTAAGGCCACACCCTCCAAGAAATCTAGAAGTATTTTTGCCCTCTCCTTCATAGACCAACCCGTTAAGCGACATGCTCGATTAAACTCTCAGAAATAACTCCCCGGGTCTTCTCTTTTTGATCCTTGGAACACCGAAATGTTGAACATCTTGCACCAAAAGATGAGTAGCAACAAGGAAAATTTACTTATTTCAAAATAACTTTTCTTTAATCATGCGAGACCTTGAGGTTAAAATAACTTTTCAAAATAACTTTTCTTTAATCATGCGAGACCTTGAGGTTAAAATAGAATAATTCTAAGTAAAATCTGCCCTCTATCTCCACCAAAAGATGTGACAGAAAGTTGGGGTTTTGACTTCAGTCACTTCTTAGAATCAAAACACACTTGTATGAAACCTCACAGCCCTCCTCACCTCCCTTTCTCTCCCTAGGTTAATATAAAGATAAAAACATCAAAGGTGAGATTGTAATTCATGGAAGGAAAGATGAAAGGCTCAGGAGAAGCAAGAATTGCTGCCAGTCTTGCAGCTCCAAACAAGAGGGCATTTCTTTGTTGGAAGAAAATCTTCCAACTCAGGATTATGTGAATGGAAACATACGGGGAATGTTGGTAAGGTTCATCCGTTTGAATGGGGTGATTTGGACAAAACATATTAAAGTAAAAGAATATAGCAATCACTTACAAGAGGATAAGATACATGGGATTTGCTTTTTGATAAGAGATTAAGAGGAATTAATCATTATTAAGAAGAAATAATGGCCAAAAGTCTATAAAAATAGAGATACACAGAGAATTACAATTTTAAATCCATATAGATTGTATAAAAGAGGATCACATAGGCACGTAAAGCTTGAAGAGAGCTTTCTGCCTATATAAAAACTTTTGAAAATGGGCAATCGAGCGAAAAGTTATGAGCATTTTACTACAAGACTATAAAACTGCCAAAATTCGCCTAAAAGTTAGCAACTTTGGGAGAAATTCTGATCATCAATGAATTAAAGGATTAAGAAATTAGTTACATGAGTGGAAAGAGCATATAAAGAGCTTCCTACCCATATGATCAGTTTTAGAAACCAATACCCAAGTGATGAGTGTTAGAATTAGGGTTGCAAGAAAGCACACAAAGCTTGGAGAAGAAGAAGCAAGAATGCACACAACACAAAGTGTATTAGATTGTGTCAATGTACAAAGATAAGTTAGCCCTAAAATGATGGGCGTATATACAAGCCGGGAGAAAAAACCTCCTAAAGAGGGAAAAAGTGCCCCGACAGTCCTAAGTGTGTTCACACACATCACTGCCTATGTATATGGCAACAAATGGAATTAGGGTTGCAGGAAAGCACACAAAGCTTGGAGAAGAAGAAGCAAGAATGCACACAACACAAAGTGTATTAGATTGTGTCAATGTACAAAGATAAGTTAGCCCTAGAATGATGGGTGTATATACAAGCCGGGGGAAAAAACCTCATAAAGAGGGAAAAAGTACCCCGGCGGTCCTAAGTGTGTTCACACACATCACTGCCTATGTATATGGCAACAAATCCCCCCTGGGAGTGATAGTGTGAACGAGAGCTGGCACTCATGTATAGGGGAGTGCCATGCCCATAGTAGATCAATCCACAAAGGGGAGCAAGCCCAAAGCTTTGCGAAAAGCTTCGAACTTCTCATGAGGAAGCGCCTTTGTGAAAAGATCGGCGAGGTTATCCTGTGTTGGCACATAGGCCAAGCTGATCTCTCCTGCTGAGAGTCTCTCCCTGACATAGTGATAATGCACCTCAATGTGCTTTGTGCGAGCATGAAAAACAAGGTTTCTCGCAACTGCCAATGCGCTCTGACTGTCAGTGTAGATAGAGGTGGCAGACTCTTGTCCAACACCCAAATCAGCCATAAGCCGTCTGAGCCACACACACTCAACCGTAGCTGTGAAAGCTGCCCTGTACTCAGCTTCACAACAACTGGAAGTGGCCACAGTAGGTTGCTTCTTGCTCAACCAAGATATGCATGAGCTACTGAGCATGAAACAAAAACCACTTGTGAACACTCTTGTGTCATAGCAACCAACCCAATCTGAGTCCGAAAAAGCATGCAAATCTGGCGGCAACAACGATCTCCCCTTGGGATAAAACAACCCAAGATGTATGGTGCCACTCAAGTAGCGAAAGATACGTTTAACTGCCTTCCAATGCTGAGACCCTGGGCTATGCATAAACCTACTCACTTGTGAGACTACAAACTGAATGTCCGTCCTCGTAATGCATACATAAATGAGGCAACCAACAGCTATCTGATAGAGTGTGACATCAAAGTGATCTCCAGCATCATGAAGACTCAACTTCAAACCTGTCTCCATTGGAGTAGCAATAGGCTTGCAGTCTTCAAGGCCAAATCTCCGCAACAATGTCTCAATATACTTTGTCTGACACAAAGCAATACCTCCATCACACTGCTTAAATTGTATCCCCAAATAATGATGCAAATGCCCCAAATCTGACATCTCAAAAGAGGCATTCAAATCAGCCTTAAAATCAGCAATATGACTCTCATTTGGTCCTGTGAGCAGCATGTCATCTCGACATAGAGAGCAATGATTAGATGTACACCATCCACACGTTTAACATACAAAGTGCTTTCTGTTGGACTATTCTGAAACCCATGTGCAGTCAAATATGCATGTATCTTTTCATACCAAGCTCGTGGAGCTTGCTTTAAACCATATAAAGCCTTTTTCAACCTGCACACTTTGTTTTCCTGCCCTCTTTGAACAAAACCACGAGGCTGCGATACATACACCTCCTCATGCAAATCTCCATTCAAGAATGCAGTCTTTATGTCCAACTGATGTACATTCCAACCATTATGAGCTGCCAATGCACAAATGCTACAAATGGTAGTCATACAACAAGTGGGAGCAAAGGTCTCATCAAAATCAATGCCCTTTTCTTGAGCATAACCCTTTGCAACAAGTCTAGCCTTATAGCGATCAACACTGCCATCTGGCTTTTGTTTCAATTTAAAAACCCACTTACATCCAATGGCCTTTTTATCAATAGGCAAATCACACAAAGACCATGTACCATTCTTCATTATAGCATCATATTCACTTTGCATTGCAACCAACCAATTTTCTGAATTTTGTGCCTCATCAAATGAAAGAGGTTCTTCCTCTTCACACATACTAGACACAGCCAAATCATAACAATCTGATGCATAAGAGGCATGCTGACTGTCATCCACAAATTTGAAAAGATGAAGGGGGGAAGAGAGCTTGAGCTCTTGCAAGCACACACACACACTCACAAAACCCTAATAGAGAACACACAAGGTGAGAGGCTGAAAATCTTCTTCTTCTCTACTCAACACTCAACACACCATATACAAGAATAAGAGTACACATAATATGAAAGGTACTCAACCAATACATACACGGGTTCTCTATAGTGTGAACCCGACTAAATGAGCTGGCGCTATAACTATGCCAGTCTCTAGAGTGGCTGTCACACAGCCTGTCATCCCACTGGCCGCATATCACCCAAGATCTCACCAACCATGCCAGTGGTATAAGTGCGGGGCCTATCCCCCAGGCGGGTCATCAGTGTCCACCGCCTCACTAGAGCTCGATATCTCAACACTCCCCCTCGAGCTCAACTCCATCTCATGTACACCAAGCGAAGCCCTGAATCTGCGGAGCTTCTCTGTACCCAATGCTTTGGTGAAGATGTCAGCTACCTGATCCTCTGTGCTGACATAAACAAGGTCAAGGTCTCCTGCCAAGACCTTCTCTCTGACGAAATGGTAGTGAACCTCTATGTGCTTCGTACGAGCATGAAAGACTGGGTTCCTGGCCAACTGTATACTGCTAATGTTGTCACAGAAAATGACAACTTGTCTATCCACTGATAGACCCAAATCTGCAAGTAGCTTTCTCAACCAAGCTACCTCACATGCTGCCATAGCAGCTCCTCTGTACTCGGCCTCTGTACTCGATAGAGCAACCGTAGGCTGCTTCTTGCTGCTCCAAGTCACAGCAGCACTCCCCAAAGAAAACATGAATCCACTGGTAGATCTTCTGTCTGAGATACTACCAGCCCAATCAGCATCTGTGTACCCATGTACACATATCTCTGTCCCAGTCTCATAGAATAGTCCACAATGCAAAGTAGACCTCACATACCTCAGTATGCGTCTCACAGCATCCAAATGCGGTTTCCGTGGAACCTGCATAAACTGACTCACCAACCCAACAGCATAGCTCAAATCTGGTCTGGTGATCGTCATGTAGATCAAACTTCCTACTATGCATCTGTACATAGTAGGATCCTCCAAGATCTCTCCTGAATCTGCACTCAATTTGCCATTCTGATCCAATGGCACAGAAATAGGCTTACAGCCTGTCATACCATACTTGGACAACATGTCCAAGCCATACTGTCTCTGCAGTAATCCAATACCATGTGGTGACCTAATCACCTCAATGCCTAAGAAATATCTGAGCTCCCCCAGATCCTTCATCTCAAACTTCTGTCTTAGCAAGATCTTTACATCAAAGATCTCTGCATCATGGTCCCCCGTAATGATCAAGTCATCTACATAGATGACAACAAGCACAACTCCTCTATCACCATGTCTCACATACAATGAGAAATCTGCATTGGCTACATGAAAGCCAATAGTGACAAGATATTCAGAAATCTTGTCAGACCATGCTCTTGGTGCTTGCTTTAAGCCATACAAGGCTTTCTTCAACCTGCAAACATGCTCGGGGTGACCCACATCCTCATAACCAGGTGGCTGCAACATATACACCTCTTCTTGCAAATCCCCATGCAAGAATGCATTCTTTACATCCATCTGATGTAAAGACCATCGCTTTGACGCAGCCACTGCTATCACAACTCTCACCGTTGCCATCTTGGCAACTGGGCTGAAAGTTTCCTCATAATCAATCCCATATGTCTGCGCATATCCTTTGGCTACCAATCTAGCCTTGTACCTGTTTATGCTCCCATCACTGTTATGTTTAACTTTGTACACCCACTTGCACCCAATGGCTTTCTTGCCTTCAGGCAATTGCACTAAATCCCAAGTTTCATTTCCATATAGTGCATCCATCTCCTCATCCATGGCTTTCTCCCAACACACATTTCCAACAGCCTCATCAATGCATGTGGGCTCAACAACCTGCACAACCTTTGCCATATATGCATAGTGATGTGCCACATAACCATCATATGTAAATCTCTGCACAGGGTTCTTCACTCTCCCTGATCTTCGCAGCTTTTCATTCATGGCTTCCATAGCCTTCTTTACACCAGGTGTTCTCATAGCTGGGATCCCAAGCTCCTCATCAAGGCTCATATCTGAGCCACTAGACTCTCCATCAACATGAGAATGCCCTGCAGAAATGTCAGGCATACCAAGGGGCTCAACCACTTTCTCTTTTCCTTTACGTGATGTACTAATCACATTTGCAGGGCTGGTATTATGACGCAGCCTGCCACTCCATGGTCTATCAACAGACCCACTAGATGAGGACTCTCCTGGTCCACTCAAAGACTGTGATTGCTGACCTGCATTCTGTGCAACCACACTTCCACTCACATCAGCCCCGACAGCTTCTTTTTCAGCAGCATACCAGCTGCTCATCTCATCAAAGACAACATCCCTGCTTACCCTCAACTCACGTGTAGCAGGATTATAACACCTGTATCCCTTTTGCTCAAGGGAGTATCCAATAAACACACATTTTTCAGCTTTCGGATCCAGCTTAGTTCTCAGCTCATCTGGCACATGCACATATGCAATGCATCCAAAAACTTTCAGATGAGACAAATCTGGTTTTCTGCCAGTAAACTTCTCCTCTGGAGTTACATCATGTATGGCTGCAGTTGGAGTCCTGTTCATGATGTATACTGCTGTAGAAACAGCCTCAGCCCAATAGCAATGCGGCATATTTTTCTCTTCCATCAATGCCCGCGCAATCTCAGCAATGTGCCTGTTTTTCCGCTCAGCAACTCCATTTTGCTGCGGAGTGTATCTGCATGTATACTGTCTCCGAATTCCATTCTTCTTCAAAAATTCAGAGAACTCATTGGAGAAGTACTCTCCCCCTCCATCTGACCTTAGGCACTTTACATATTTCCCTGTTTGCTTTTCAACCAAAACTCTGAAATTCTGAAAGTGAGAACACCTCACTCTTCTCCTTCATGAAATATACCCACACTTTTCTTGTGTGGTCATCAATGAAAGTGACATAGTACCTGCAGCCTCCCATAGACACGGTCTTCGTAGGACCCCATACATCTGAATGCACAACATCTAGTGCATTTCTGCTCACATATCTGTTACGTGGAAACACATGCTTTGTTTGCTTCCCAAATTGGCATGCTTCACATATTTTCTGCATACCTTCCACCTTAAATTTTGGCAGCCCTGTCACGATTCCTTTTGTCTGCATAGACTTCAATCTCTGAACATTTACATGTCCAATTCTTTTATGCCATATGTCTGTGTCTGCAACAACTCCTGAACCATTTGCAAACATCGCAGCACTCATTTCAGGCATGTCTACATCCAACGTAAACATTCTGCCCACTCTGTTGCCTTTTGCAACCAACCTGCACTTGTCTTTGAAATCTTCAACATAACACCCATCAGGGTTAAACCGAACCTGCAAACCCTGCTCAATCATCTGGCCAACTGAAACCAGATTCTTTGTTATGTTCGGTACATGAAGTACATCTGCAAGGTACTTCACTTTGCCATCCTGCATAGATAATGGCACATCTCCAACGTGGGCAATTGGATGAGCAGTGTCATCCCCTGTTTCCACAAAACCTGGTCTTTCCGGGTTCTTCATCTCCTTGAACCACTCCCCATGACTCGTCATGTGGTTCGAAGCGCCTGAATCCACATACCATACATTATCTTTTTGTGCTGCATCAACATTTTCAGACATGGCATTTACAACATGCTGCATAACAAACAACCTTTCATTGTCCTCATTATTTCTGCTTGAGGATGCATAGTTGTTTTGCTGCACTTTCCCATTTTGCATGTCAGCCTGCTTCTTATAACATTCTGACTGCACATGTCCTGGCTTACCACAATAGTAGCATTCACGTGCATCATTATATTGCCTTTGCCAATTTCCACGGCCTCTTTGACTCCCCCTGCCTCTGAATTTGCCTCTTCCACCTGCGTGTTGTTGTTGTTGTTGATTCTGGGACTGTTGTTGTTGCTGCTGCTGCTGGCCGTAATTCTGATTACCTGTTCGGCCACCTCCTTGACCGCGTCCACGGCCTCCTCTACCTCGTCCTCTTCCTGAACTCGTGTAGAAGGCCTGTTGCTCTGAACTGTTTTTGCTTTGTGAAGACTGTTGGTTTTCACCCAAGTTCTTCTCTTCGATAATCAGCATAGACACCAAATCTGTAAAGTTGGGAATGTTTTCCCGAGTCTGGATAGACGTCTTAAACGCCTTGTATTGTGGACCGAGACCACGTAGACAGACTTCCACCTTGTCATCATCATCTACTGACACACCAATAGATGCAAGGGATTCCACAATGCCCTTTATCTTCAACGCATAGTCATTCACAGACATGCTCTTTTTCTCCACAGTATGAAGTTCATTCTTCAACTGTATCTTACGTGCCTTGGTATTTGTTTCATAAAGCTTTACCAAGGTGTCCCACGCCTCCTTGGGGGACTTGGCATCCTGAATGTGCCCAATCATGGTGTCCTGTATACTAATGGAAAGCCAATACATTACTTTCCTGGCTCCTTGGTTCCAGTCTTTAAACTCTTTCACATCTGCAGCAGTCGGATTTATGTCCGGTATCTCCGGTGCCTCTTCATGCTCACCTTCTATGTAGTCCCAATAACCTTTTCCCATCAGGAAATTCGTCAACCTGAACCTCCAAGCATGGAAGTTATTCTTATCCAGCTTCTCAGCCACAATCTGAGTTATCCCATCATTTGACATCTTGCTAAACACACAACTTTACCAGAAACTGCACTCTGGTTTTTCTGCACAAATGCTGTATTTTCTACACAGCGGTACTGTAGTACTCTCAAATGTCACAACCAGTGACTTCAATGCACATACATACACCCAATGGCAACTGTAGACCTCTTTGCAGCACCCACAGTGTCTGCACAGTCAATCTGTCTTCCTGCAGTTCTTAAAACAGAGTTCTGCAGAGAATCGGTGACTTACCCGCAGTGCTCGAAATCGCCTGCTTTCTGAAAAACGGAGGTCCAGACGCGCCCGAAACGCGTTTTCGGCCCGGCAACTATTCAGTCCAAAGGACTGTATAGTTGCCCTGTAGCTTCACTCCCGCGAAGAAAGCTCCTCAATCGGAGATCGTTTGCCGGTGCCTCCCGTAGAGCTCCCGACAAGGGTGTAGTCACCAACACAATAGGGAAGAGTAGTTGAAGCTCTTACCCTCGTACCGCTTCCTCTGGTTCTCTTGCTTGCAGCTCAGCCCTTAGCACGAACCAGGCTCTGATACCATGAAAAGATGCAGGGGGGAAGAGAGCTTGAGCTCTTGCAAGCACACACACACACTCACAAAACCCTAATAGAGAACACACAAGGTGAGAGGCTGAAAATCTTCTTCTTCTCTACTCAACACTCAACACACCATATACAAGAATAAGAGTACACATAATATGAAAGGTACTCAACCAATACATACACGGGTTCTCTATAGTGTGAACCCGACTAAATGAGCTGGCGCTATAACTATGCCAGTCTCTAGAGTGGCTGTCACACAGCCTGTCATCCCACTGGCCGCATATCACCCAAGATCTCACCAACCATGCCAGTGGTATAAGTGCGGGGCCTATCCCCCAGGCGGGTCATCAGTGTCCACCGCCTCACTAGAGCTCGATATCTCAACAAAATTTGACTACAAATCCAAGTCTAGCAAGCGTAGAGACAGACAATAGATTCTTCTTTATCCCTGGCACATACAAAGCATCTGAAAGTGTGAAAGCGCTGCCATTTACAGCAGTAAGTATAATTTTACCAATGCCCTTCACTAGGTAAGAAGCATTATTGGCACATGTGATAGTATTCCCATTAGGGACAGCCTCAAGAGAAGTGAACATATCACGATGTGAGGTAATGTGCTTTGTAGCACCACTGTCATGAGAGTCAACAGAAACTGCCAAACATGCATCATGTACAGATGGGTCATATTGGCAATACACGCTAAACGCCCATTCTGTATCTTGCACAACATTTGCAAAATCTGCATTTGTAGAAGCATCCGCTATTGTGGCTGCATTTGACTCTTTCTTCTTTGCCTCTTTAGCCTTTAGCTTAGGGCAATTCTTAATGACATGATCATTTGCCTTACAATAGTTGCACCTGCTCTTTTTCTTGCCTTTATCAAGAGCCTTCTCAGACTTATTGCTACCTGTGGAAGGAGAAGAAGTTGCAGACCTACTAATAGGAGAAGAAACAGTGGAAGGGACTGCCTTACCACTTCTTCTCTGCTCTGCTAGGCAGCAATAAATGCTTGATCAACTGCACGCTGTGCCTGGCCCTGTTTTGTCCGGACTGCGCTTCTTGCAAGAGCTTGTTGACTAAAGTATCATACTTGACAGCATCAGGTCTGTCCTCATTAAGAAGTCTCCACGTGGAAGCAAAAGTCTGATATGTCTCAGGTAAAGCATCAAGAACAGTCTGCACAAGAGAATGATCAGGAATAATCTCACCTGTAGAAATCAACTATTCTTTGAGATCTTTAATCTCAGCAAGAAAAACATTCATGTCATCATCTTCTTGCATAATCTTCAATTCTAGCTCTTTACGCAGGTAAGCGATTTTTGCCTCGTTACGACCTGCATACAAACCAGCTAGAATATCCCAAGCGTGTTTTGCTGTTTTAGCTGAACGAATATGTGGGGTGATGTTACGTTTGACAGAAAGTGCAATCAAGGCATGAGCCTGTGCATCTTTACCATCCCAACGAGCTTGTTCAGCAGTGGGTAAAACACTCGGGGGGGTCGCTCGTATAAATATGTAAGTATCACGTGGGTTCAACAGAAGGATATTTTAAATATTTAAAACTTACAGAAATATATTTACAGAGGGGATTTATTTATTGTATTTTAAAAAAAATTTACAGATTTGAATAGGAAAGGATACATTATATTCACTAAAAAATTCACAGATAAGGGACTTTTTAAATAGGCCTTGAATGCACGTGATATAGAGGATTTGCATATAGTGACCCCCCCGAGGTAAAACAGCAGCAACAGTAGAGCTGCTAGAACCTACAACATCCTCAACAGATCCTACATCCACAGAACCTGGACGTACATCCATACCCTGCACAATGTTCCACACTCCTTTTGCAACCAAAACATGTTGCATCATGTATGCCCAAAGTGGGTAGTTGCTGTCTCCATCTAGTTTGTCTTCAGCAGACAACATGCGAAATACATCATTGCTGTTATCAGCCATGGCCACTGACTGAAACTGATGCAAAAGCTACCTGTAATGAAGCAAAGACTGAACAGAAGACAACTTGTGCTATGTAGCACGGTCCACAATCGAACACGTTAATTTGAAGTGTGCGGTACAGCCAGGAAAGTACGAGACTTCTAGCTGTGAGAGTGAATGTCAAATCTAACAAGAAAACTCACACGCAAAATTTCCCAAGGAGTATTGATCGTCACTATTTCCAATGACAAATTCATGTGTCGATTCACCTCAATACATCCTTGAATTCATCCTGATGATTGCACAAAATTGCATACCAAGTGTTTGTTCCTTTACTCACTGACTTCTCTCTCGAAATCCTTTGAACCATTCACATGTAGGCATAACAAGGCCTTCCAATTTTTCCAATATACATGTGACCAGTTACATCCTTTACATCTAGTGTCATCAAAACCATTATATCAAGATGCTCTTTTTCACCTGAAAACCTGCCTTAATATTCTAACATCTCACAAGCAAAAGATAGCATTTGGCATAGCTTTAACATACTCGTGATTTCCAAAATTCATTTGAGTAGAAAGTAAGGCGAATTACCCTCGACTTCAATGCATTTTTCACAAATCTCCGAGCTCCAAATTCTTTAGCTTTTTCCCAAAGTCCTTCTATTCATTTCCAAATTCTTTTCGATGTATGGGATATACGATTCTCTCAAATCGTATAGAGTGAGAGTAGTTTTAAAGAAAATAATTAAAAAAAAACACTTAGCTGATGATTTACATGCGTGTATCTCTTCATTTGTTTCACCAATCACAAACTGTTCGCCGTCGGCTGTTCGATGAAGGTCATCAAATCGAAAAAACAAAGAGTATCCCCCTTAATAATACTCAAGATTCCCTCCAATTCTAACACCTACAAGACACAAACAGCGTGTGTATTCAAGAAATTAAAAACACTGGTAGATTTCGACGCTGTTCCTCAACTCTGCAAAATTTATATCCCACTATATTTCGCCGCCGTCTGCCTCCGGTCCTTTTCTCCCTTTTTCCCACGGAGAACTCGGCGCCCCTTACCACCTTTTGCAGCTATTCATGCGGGAGTTTCCAATGAAAAAGGCTGCGCTCGCATTTCGCTTCCATGCTATCTAGAAAACTCCCAAATAAAAGAAATGCATTTCCTTTTCCACGTATGCTGCCAGCCTTAGTGCTTTGTTTCTAACCTTAGCATTAAGGTTAAAATTCCCAATGCAAGGCATAACCTTAGCATTAAGGTTAAAGTACTCAATGCAAGGCATTTCATCTATTAATTCCCCCACATTCAATGAACTCTTCGGCACTGTGATGTTCATTAAATCTCCATTTCTCTTGACACCTTCATAGTTTATAAATCATCATATCGGCCCATGTGATTTATAGAATCCCCAATTGCTCATTCAAGTATTTCTCCATGCCTTCATAAATGCATTCCTTTGTGCATTGGTATGCCCTCATGCCATCATATATAACTGGATGCTTCTAACTTGCCCATGAGCTCTGAGTAACAGCAAAAACATCATCCTCCATACTCATATACAAAAACTCCTAGATTTGGCTCAGCCTCAGCTCGTCTTATTGAACCTCATTTACAATATGAACATATGTACATGGCATCATATAATGACTCGTCATGGCACTTAACCCCATGCATCTGGATGTGTATTTGATGGCCTCACATGCACGGTTTCACATCATAGACGTGCCATGGCACGACATCCACCCCCTCTAAACCTGCACATCCTCTGGTATGTGCCAAATCATCATCAAGGTCCACATATAACTGGATGTCGTCTTCATCTTCTGCAGTTCCAGGAAGATTATCCTCTTCCTCTTCAATCATATCCATACTACCACTGTCAAGCTTCTCATCCTGAATCTCTTGTGAATCAAAAGGATCACCATCATGCCTTCTTTTAAATATCTTGATTCTTTTGCCAGCCACAAGATTCTTTACTTCTGTTCCATCAAGCTCACACAGAGTATACGTAGCATTTCCATGCACATGCTTGACAATGTAAGGGCCAAACCATCTTTTTGCAAATTTTCTTTGAACAGTGAATTGGTTGTCAAGGCTACTATCATACATTAGAACCCAATCACCTTCTTCAATAGGTTTTGGCCGGAGTCTGTGTCTACTATCAAATCTTTCTTTATTTTTCAACCTTGCATCTTTCAAGCGAGCTTTAGCAAGCTCTATATCTCCAGGCCTCCTCTCCAACTGTCTTATTCGCAATGCAAGGAGGTCATCTCTGCTCAATCCTTCGACCCAGGGCAATACATTCCAAGTTAGAACTACTTCTTCAATTGGCATCACTGGCTTCTGACCATACATCAATTCTGCAAGCATGTATCCTGTACGGTTAGCCCACAAGGCATATGGTAACAGCTTTGGCCACTCTCGCATTCTTTCTCTGCATGCCTTAGCCAAAGCTTTAATGATTGGAGGATGTCCTCGCTCACTTTTTCCATTGCCCTCAGGATTGTAAGCACATGTTAGGGACAGTTTGATACCAATTCTAGAGAAGAATTCCCTTGCTTCTTCAACATCTAGCTCACCCCTATCAGCTGTTATTTTCCCAACACAACCATACCGGCAGATCACATCTTCTTAGAGAAATTTGCATACTGTTTCTGTACTCTTTGTTCTAAGAGCACACCCTTCTACCTGATTTGTCAAATCTTCTCTTGCAAGTGCTATATACCGCATCTGCCAAATTTCCAAAGGCATTGTAACTAGATCCACTACCCATTTGTAGTGCATGGCAGGTGGGTAGGTTGGTTGCAAGCCATCACGATGCCGCACATTTGAGTACATTTGGCATACTATGCATGTTTCCACATATTGGGAAATATCCTTGTACATTCCTTTCCACCAATATTTTTCCTTTATTTTGGTAAAGGTGGCCCACACACTTCTATGTCCAGCCCAGAGACTCTCATGGAATTCTTTCACAAGCTTTCCTTGAGTCTCTTTATCACATATGACTCTCTGTGGCATAGCATTCCTCTGCTTAGGATGCTTCCAGAGATACCCATCCTTTAGGAAATAACCATATGCTTTTCTGCGGATCCTCTTAAATTCTGAGTCAGACCAATTTTCTTGCCTTGTCAGAGTACTCAAATATTGACCAATAAGCAACCAATCTCCTTCATATATTTCCTCAATAAAAGACTCAAGTGCATTTGATAGGCAAATATGATCCCCTTTTGCATATGCTGTAGTATAGAACTTTGTACCCACATCATCAATGTCACTAATCATCTCTTTCTCATCTTCATACCTGGCTCTTGATAGCATATCTGCAACTGGATTATCCTTTCCCGCAATATGCTCAAACTCAGGATTTAGTGACTTGATATAAGCAATCCACCTAAGCATAGCAATATCTGGAGTGGTACAACTTGCTATCATCCCAAGAAGTGGCAAGCAATCAGTTTCCACAAGTACAGATGCCCCAATAAGATATTCTTTTTCACATTTTAGAGCAGTGACTATCCCCCATAATTCTCTCTTGATCTGTGGATACTTTCGTTGCCGAAAGCTTAATACCTTTGCTCCAAATCTAATTACATACCTATGATCATCCTCATCATCTTGCCCTACTGCCCATCCTATCCTAGTAGGACTAGTATCAACTGTAACAATCACAGGCCTGCCACACTCATAATCTGCCTTTCTCAATGTGGGTGATGATTGGAGCAAATATTTCAGCTTCCGCATAGCTTTAATATGTACTGCACTCCACAGAAATTTTTGATTTTTCCTCAAAAGTTGATAAAGAGGATCTGCTACATGTGCATAATGTGGGATCCAAATAACATAAAAGACACATGCTCCAAGAAATCTCCTCAGCTCTGTAACATTAATGCATGTCTCTTTCATTCTTTGTATTGCATCTATTTTGGCTGGACAAGGTCGACGTCCACTAGTACTACAAAGATGTCCCACTATTAGCACTTCACCAACTCCAAACACTGATTTCAGCCCAGATAAAGTAAGATTCACTTCTTCAAGCCTGGATAGAATCATGTCACAATCCTTTATATGATTTGCCACAAACTTGCGGCACCCCTTTGAATCCAAATCCCCATCTTTGTCTTTCTCATCACAGCCCTTTATTGGCACATCATCCAAAAATGGCATAGTTTTTTGTGGTATGAAGTCTCGTAAGACTTTATTCATTCCATTCATCATATGTGCCACTGAGTTAGTGGCTCCCTGTGGTAAGGTACACATCCTTACTTATCCCAAAGGAGTTCTCATTGTGGTCAAGTCCCTGCTTTGTATATCCAGCTGGAACTCATCATATCCCGAATACAGATCACCCATAGAGTATATAGCTTTTCCTGCAAATGCTTCTGCAAACTCATCCACAATCAGACCTGCTCCCACATTCCTGATTGTGAATTTGTTTACAGGTTGCATGTCTTGAATAAAGCGCAATGTCCCATTTTTCTTTGGTACAGTAAACCATCTGTTGGAATATGGGGCACATGAAGGCTCCAAGATTCCCATCCTGATCTTTTCCTTTAGTAATTCCATCAACTTTGGCAAGAGAGCCTTTGGTACTGGAATTGGCCGCAGGTTCCAGGGCACATGTGGAACAGTAAAGATCACCATTGGTGCTGTTACACTTGGATCAACACAGCCTATCTCATGCGGCTGAAAAGCAAAGGCTTTCCCATGTTTTACAAGCATCTCCTCAAAGCATTCCCTTTCAACTGGCAACAGAAAATCCTTCTCACCAATCTTGAGCTCTTTTAGAGTTTCTTGAGTAAATTTATGCCCAATTTTCTTCGGATCTCTAAGATTTGGCTGCATAGAAGCTTCATCTATCTTCTCCTTGCTTCCCGGTGGGTGGCAAGGGCAAGGCAACTGGTTTCACCTTCTTTGCAACCGTTTTATACTTTGTATCAACATGAGCATCCATCTCACAATTCATGTTTTTACATTCCACCCCCTCAAATTCCTGGATTATATCATACATCTCCACAGATGACACCTTTATCATTTCATTTCCACCCTGTAAACATGCTCTTCCCATATCAAAAAGCACATCCATAGTATCTACAAATGACACCTCATCAAGCACCCCTGAAATAAACTCATTCTTCTCTAGAAGACCACACTGCTCAAAACTTTTTTGTTCATTTTGTATATGTTTTTGCATACCACGCTTCAAATCCTTGCTTTTTACAAAAACCAGTGACCCATGGCTGGAGAATCCCTGAAAATTTGCTGAAAAACTATTTACATTGATTGAGTCCTGCGAGAACTCATTTCCCTTTGTACCATTGGAATCCCGCTTTACAATGGCACCTGGCCAAAATCCCTCATCTCCCTGTAATTCATAAAGTCTCTGTTTATCTTTGGGAGTGACTGTGCCCGAAGAGACTCACGATTCCTTTCATGATTAATGCAAACTGTCAAAAACTGAACAGCTTTTTTGCCATCTTTACTCCTTATTCTTGCATATGCTGAACCATCATCCAAAACCTTTGTTTCCATCCTTACAGCTGTAATGTAGGGTTGCCCAAGGATAAGGGGATACGATGACATCTCCTGAACAAAGAAATTCTGATCATCCTTCACATCCCCTATAGTTACCCTTACATTTGGACATGCTGCATAAAGCTCTCCAGATGAGTTATTAGCTGCTTTAATCATCCACCCATGATCCACATCCATTGGCCACTTACATTTGTTGTAGAGATTTTTAGCCATAAGATTTATTTCAGACCCATGATCAATTAGAGCGACATATGGCTCTTCCAAATCACCTATCTTGACAAGGGTTTCAGTGGTTGCTCTTGCCCAATGGCTCCTGGAGTAATGACTCTTTGTAAGAACTTCTTTTTCATCATCCTCTTCCACAAAGCGCACTTGTCGTGCCCCATCAGCTGAGTGATTACATTCCACCACATTTTCTCTCTCTTCCTTTTTCTGTACCTGTACTCCATGGGTCTTGGAAGTGCTTGCCTCCCCTTGTGATGGAATAGATTCAATTATGGACTGCCTTTTTCTTCGTATAATATCAATTATCTCATCATGAAATTCTTTCTTTGCAATCCCCAAGACTTCCCCTAGTGTGAATTCTACCCTGCTGTTTAGAATCCTCTCTTCAAGCACCTTTTTAAGATTTGTTGCAACTTCAATATCAGATTGAAGCTTGTAGAGTGGACTTTTCCCTTTACCCTTCTCCTTCATTTTTGCTGGCACTTCTTCCATTGAAACATCATGTGGAGGTCTGCTATGCTGTGGAGGCATATGTGATGGCCCAGGATCCTTCTTTTCACTTCCACGTGTAACTCTTTTTGATGGCCCTCCTTCCTCATTTTCCCTTTTTCGCTTCTCCTCTACCTGTGCCTCATTATTTTGGCATTTGGCAATATAGGCATGAATGGATAAAGAATCCACAGGCTCCTCCCAGCCAGTCTCAAGACGTATACAATCACCTGCCTCATGCAAAGCTTGCTTTGACACTTTCTTTGACGCAATTAATTCCATTGTTGATGGCCAAAAATTCTCATTCTCATAATCCTCATCATTCTCAAATCCCTGCTTTAATTGACCAACCTTTAGTCCATAGGTTGCTGCCTCAACCATAGAAATGGCACGACTAGCAGCCATATCCTCTACCAGCTTTTTCATCCCTCCTTTCCCAAAGTTTGTACTCAATGGAAGACCAGTCTCTGTAAGATGGATTTTCCCATCTTTGAAAAACACAAGTTGATTTTTAAGAGCTTCTTTATAGCTAGTACAATCCTTCTTTGCATGCTCTGGGTCATCACACCATATGCATCTATATGTAAACCCTTCTTTGCTTTGAGACCTTTACATAGAAGCCTGCCCCAATGGTAGACCTTTTTCTTCAATCCTGGACATCTTCAATTTTAAGTCACGCATACCCTTGATAAGCTCATCCATCGGCCCATCAATCTTTGGAATTGTAGCAGCTGGTTTGGATAGATTCTCAGGGGTGACAGCAGTTATGGGGGTTGCAGAGCCCATCACCATTTTATCCCTCCTCCGCTGCCGCTTTGCTAACATAGTAACTGCATCCTCAACATCATTCCAATCACTCTTTAATCCCTGTTCTGTATCCTTATCCTCGAGGAGGATTTCCAATTTCTCCTGGAGATCTTTCCCAGCTGCTTGTAAGAAGAGCTCTGTCTTTTCTCTGTCCAAAGTTGCACGCTCTATCCTTGACAACTGGGCATAACGCTTCTCAAACTCTCTTAGCAATTCTGTGGCAGAAATTCCCATTTTAGATTTTGTGACCCATTCCAAGAAAGTTCGTTTGGTCACTCGCTCAGAATCCTCCATAAAATATTCATCCTTTAAAGCAAGCTTGAACTCTTCCCAATTTCTGCCACCATGCGCTGTCTGCAATCCTTTTATGCGCTCTCTTATTTCAGGAACGCATACCAGCTCGAAACTTCGAACCATATCCTCCTCAGTCACCCTGTTTAGCTCCATCTCCTTTATATAATTGCGCAGGTACTTTGTAATGTCCTTCCCATCAAATTGATCCACCTTTTTCACAATTGATTGTAATGCCTTGGTCGTGGAAATTTGTCCCCTCTCAGCAGCTTGTTGCTGTTGCATGTACATGGTAAACATTTGAAACATCTGCATAACTCCGGGGTCAAAATGAACCCCCTGACCCTCAGAATTCTCAGCCATAGCTTCCCTGTATATTTCACCACACTCTCACCCCAGCAGTTTCGCGTCGGGTTCACCAAAAAGGATGTCGTGAAGTGTGCGGTACAGCCAGGAAAGTACGAGACTTCTAGCTGTGAGAGTGAATGTCAAATCTAACAAGAAAACTCACACACAAAATTTCCCAAGGAGTATTGATCGTCACTATTTCCAATGACAAATTCATGTGTCGATTCACCTCAATACATCCTTGAATTCATCCTGATGATTGCACAAAATTGCATACCAAGTGTTTGTTCCTTTACTCACTGACTTCTCTCTCGAAATCCTTTGAACCATTCACATGTAGGCATAACAAGGCCTTCCAATTTTTCCAATATACATGTGACCAGTTACATCCTTTACATCCAGTGTCATCAAAACCATTATATCAAGATGCTCTTTTTCACCTGAAAACCTGCCTTAATATTCTAACATCTCACAAGCAAAAGATAGCATTTGGCATAGCTTTAACATACTCGTGATTTCCAAAATTCATTTGAGTAGAAAGTAAGGCGAATTACCCTCGACTTCAATGCATTTTTCACAAATCTCCGAGCTCCAAATTCTTTAGCTTTTTCCCAAAGTCCTTCTATTCATTTCCAAATTCTTTTCGATGTATGGGATATACGATTCTCTCAAATCGTATAGAGTGAGAGTAGTTTTAAAGAAAATAATTAAAAAAAACACTTAGCTGATGATTTACATGCGTGTATCTCTTCATTTGTTTCACCAATCACAAACTGTTCACCGTCGGCTGTTCGATGAAGGTCATCAAATCGAAAAAACAAAGAGTATCCCCCTTAATAATACTCAAGATTCCCTCCAATTCTAACACCTACAAGACACAAACAGCGTGTGTATTCAAGAAATTAAAAACACTGGTAGATTTCGACGCTGTTCCTCAACTCTGCAGAATTTATATCCCACTATATTTCGCCGCCGTCTGCCTCCGGTCCTTTTCTCCCTTTTTCCCACGGAGAACTCGGCGCCCCTTACCACCTTTTGCAGCTATTCATGCGGGAGTTTCCAATGAAAAAGGCTGCGCTCGCATTTCGCTTCCATGCTATCTAGAAAACTCCCAAATAAAAGAAATGCATTTCCTTTTCCACGTATGCTGCCAGCCTTAGTGCTTTGTTTCTAACCTTAGCATTAAGGTTAAAATTCCCAATGCAAGGCATAACCTTAGCATTAAGGTTAAAGTACTCAATGCAAGGCATTTCATCTATTAATTCCCCCACATTCAATGAACTCTTCGGCACTGTGATGTTCATTAAATCTCCATTTCTCTTGACACCTTCATAGTTTATAAATCATCATATCGGCCCATGTGATTTATAGAATCCCCAATTGCTCATTCAAGTATTTCTCCATGCCTTCATAAATGCATTCCTTTGTGCATTGGTATGCCCTCATGCCATCATATATAACTGGATGCTTCTAACTTGCCCATGAGCTCTGAGTAACAGCAAAAACATCATCCTCCATACTCATATACAAAAACTCCTAGATTTGGCTCAGCCTCAGCTCGTCTTATTGAACCTCATTTACAATATGAACATATGTATATGGCATCATATAATGACTCGTCATGGCACTTAACCCCATGCATCTGGATGTGTATTTGATGGCCTCACATGCACGGTTTCACATCATAGACGTGCCATGGCACGACAACGTATGCCTGTTTTGCAGAAAACTGCACTGTCAAAATTTTTGCAGAAAATGACGAAAACACCTATGCAGAACTTGAAATGCAAAAACGGAGCCCGAAACGACCTCAGATGCAAATTCTGAGAACGCAAAGCCCTACGGGCATATTTGCAGAGTATAGGGACCTGCAAGCTCTCATGAAAACTCACCTCAATCGGAGAACGTGAGTCGGAGAGTGCTGGCGGCGTAGCCCTGGGAGCCGATGCATGCTCTGATACCAATTGTTGGAATTAGGGTTGCAGGAAAGCACACAAAGCTTGGAGAAGAAGAAGCAAGAATGCACACAACACAAAGTGTATTAGATTGTGTCAATGTACAAAGATAAGTCAGCACTAGAATGATGGGCGTATATACAAGCTGGGGGAAAAAACCTCCTAAAGAGGGAAAAAGTATCCCGACGGTCCTAAGTGTGTTCACACACATCACTGCCTATGTATATGGCAACAATGAGTAATTACCGGTTGAAATTTGGGTATTAGACCACAAAAACTGCACTTCTCTCTCTTTGCATGAAACCTCGATTTTCACATAGCCTCTTGCCTTTCATCTCCTTCATGATTCAAGCTAGAGGGTAAGGGTTAACATTGCTCAGCGAACAATCGTAAAGATTTACCTATGGTCCCCAAAGTCTTTCCACATGCTTATTACCACTAAAACCATTGGTACCTCCAAAGGAGGGTGGCAATAAGGCAAGGGCTGCCTTGAGAAGTCACAGGCCCACCAAGATAATAACTCCTTATCCCACTTATCACATGAATCATCAAAGAGGTCCAAAATTGGGTTAAGCATGAGAAGTTAATATTAAATGAGACATTCACATGTAAAGAGAGTGTGTTTGAATATAAGGGTTTTGAAGATAAGAGAATGGCAATGACATAAAATGCTCAATTGAGGAGGCTTCATTCATTCATTTGAAAGGGAGAGGAGAGCTCCTTTTATAGGTGGAGAATCACCCTCTCTTCCATTGTTACAAATTACAACATAAAAATCTTCAACCCTTCAGTGACATAAGGGTAGATGTCACCATCAATTGTCCTCTTAGGCTAAGTCTTCTATTGATTATTAAATTGAAGACTTTTTGACTTTGAAAGTGTGATGAGATAATAGCCAAGTCTAAGTGACAAGTAGGTGGAGATCCCACTTACACATAGCAGAATTCGCCTCTTCCATGTAGGCATTCTAGAAGAATCTTTCCCAATTATGCACCTACACACACTCCTCCACATGCCTTTCACACTCCCCAACTTGTAGCCTTATGGTGAATACTATATTAATGATACAATTAAAATCCATGTGAGCATGAAGGCCCACTTTTATTTTCCACATCACTAGAGCCTATTATCTACCATACCGAAGTATTTATCAAGCATACTTGTGGCATTTACAATGTGTGCACTCTAAATCAAGTAAAACCATTATATTTGAAGATAGAATGTTGTTATCACGATAGCTCCCAAGCCACTGTATCACCACGCCGTTATTCCATTATGGGGTGCCACAATCTTCTTGGACAAGCTTCCACCTTATTACCATTGAGAAACCATCAAAATATGTATAAAATTGAAAATGGAAAAAAATCAATTTTTCATGTCACGGCACCACTTCCATTCTTCCTTGAATGCAATGGATAATGGCAATCGTGCCATTATCCCCTTCAAGATGATGGGATGACTTGAGAAGAATGGAAACCACTTGCCATTCTTCCCCTGAAAGTAGGTGAGAATGGCAGTGGTGCCATTAAACCCCTCAAGATGATGGGATGTGAGGCTTTGAGAATGGCACAATTGCCATTCTTCCTTGCATTCAAAGAACAATCCTAGGGGTGCCACTCTCCCCTTCTTCAAGGTGATGGGACAGGAGGCATCATTGAGAATGGCACCACTGCCATTCTTCTTAGAATGTAAGGGGGAATGGCACTACTACCATTATTCCTTGAATGTAAGGGAGAATGGCATGTCGTGCCATTCTCCCCTTCAAGGTGATGGAGGAGCTTGAGAATAGCAGCCACTGCCATAAATAAGGGGGAATGGCATTGGTGCTTTTCTACCCCCTCAAGATGATGAGATGTGGAAACTTGAGAATGGAACCCATTGCCATTCCTTGAATGTAAGAGAGAATGGCACTAGTTCCATTCTTCCCATGAAGTGATAGGAGGCCTTGTGAGACTGACACCATTCTCCATGAAGTGATAGGAGGCCTTGTGACTGACACCATTCTCACAATCAAGTGATAGGAGGCATTGCGTTTTCAAGGAAGAATGACAGTGGTGTCATTCTACCCTTCAAGGTGAGTGATGGGAGGCCTTGAGAATGGCACCACTACCATTCTTCCTAGAATGTAAGGGAGAATGGCACCACTGCCATTCTTCCTAGAATGTAAGAGAGAATAGCATGTCATGCCATTCTCCCCTTCAAGGTGATGGAAAGACTTGAGAATGGAAGCCACTATCATTCTTCCCTGAAAGTAAGGGGGAATGGCACCATTCTACCCCTCAAGGTGATGGGACGTGAGGCCTTGACAATGGCACCACTACCATTTTTCCTTGCATTCAAGGAAGAATGGTAGTGGTGTCATTATCCCCTTCAAGGTGAGTGATGGGAGGCCTCTGAGAATGGCACCATTGCCATTCCTTTACTGTAAGGGAGAATGGCAGTGGTGCCATTCTCCCCATGAAGTGATAAGAGGCCTTGTGAATGGAACCACTGCCATTCTTCCTAGAATGTAAGGGAGAATGGCACCACTACTATTCTTCGTTGAATCCAAGGGAGAAATGGCAGTGGTGCCATTCTCCCTAATGAAGTGATGGGAGGCCTTGAGAATGGCACCACTGCCATTCTTCCTTGAATCCATATGGGAGAAATGGAAGTGGTGCCATTATCCCCCCCATGAAGTGATAGGAGACCTTGAGAATGGTACCACTGCCATTCTTCCTAGAATGTATAGGAGAATGGCACCACTGCCATTCTTCCTTAAATGTAAGGGAGAATGACAATGGTTTAAGAATTCCATTATCTTGTAGATTTTTTCACAATATGCAAAATCTTGCATGTTGTACAAGCTGCTGGGCTTCGAGACCACATGGATATGGAAGTCAATACCCATGGAGTACCTGCAATCCTAAATTCATAATTCTTAACCCATTAGAAACCTCACTACTCTTGTCCACCCACCATCTATGGCTATATTGATTGTATTGGTTTGTGTATACATACTCAAAGAGGAGTATATTAAATAATCTAGGCAACAGGGGGAGGGACATCTTGTGGGTCTTCAGCCTCCTACAGGTTTTTGACCACCACACTTTCAAAAGAAAGAAAGTGACAAAAGGGCCATTGGAACTTGCCCGCAAAGAGGGATATTAATATTTTTAAAACAATTCCGGTCCTAATTAGAGGGGTATAGTGTAGTTCATAGGCAAACTTGAACACTGCATTGCATAACAAAAGTCTAAAATTATCCTTCCAATATAGGTGGGGTGGGCCAGAGCCAAGACATGAGAATATCACCGCGCTACCATTCCTTGAATGTAAGGGATAATGTCACCACTACCAATCCTTGAATGTAAGGGAGAATGGCAGTGGCGCCATTCTCCCCGTGAAGTGATGGGAGGCCTTGAGAATGGCACCAGTACCATTCATCCTTGAATGTAAGGGGATAATGGCATGTCATGCCATTATCCCCTTCAAGGTGATGGTAGGACTTGAGAATGTGATATACAAAGATCTTATATTCAATCTTCTTCATATTTCAATGTTTTTTAGTTTATAAGTGCTATAGTGATATTATTTTTATGAATAGATATGTCGGGGGCAATGAAAGCCAAGAGAAAATCCACAGAAGTTTCTTATGTGGATGGTGTCTCAGATCCTAAAGGGTGGTATCTTGAAAATTACAATAGTGCTCTCCAAAAACTACATCATATTCACTTATTTATGTATCAACATAAATAGTACTCTCCTTTAACTACATCATATTCACTTATTTATGTATCAACATGGTGAGTATAGTGATGTGGGGCAAGTCAGTCAACTAGAAGAAGGTGATGTGGGGCAAGTCAATCAACTAGAAGAAGGTGATGTAGGAAAATCGGATATACATTGCATAAATGTGTATGCACTAGGAGGAACAATATATTAGTGTTAGACCCTTCGTGCTATGAAGTTGCGAGGATGAACTCCTACAAGGAAGATAGCATGACAAGTAAAGGGTGGTGTACATCAAATACATACAACATCGATCAACTTTTCAAAAAATTTGAGATTGTAGTCAAGGTCAAGAAATCAAAGAAGATACCAAAGAAAACTAAGAAGGATGGAGAGAAAGGTGGGTATGCTAGTGGGGAGAAAGGTATGAAGGCAGATGCTAAGGAAAGTTAGAAGTCAGGGACAGGAAGAGATTCAACACAGGAAGGAAGAGCATGAAAAGATCAAGAAGATACAAGGGTGGAAGAACCATGATCATCGCATGCCATGGCTGTGTATCAACCATCATCGCATGAATTGGATTTTAAAGCAATCCAGAAAAAGTTGGAGAAGAAGAATGCAGGCATGATAGGATTAATGGAGAATGGTCAATACTTTCCATTTAGAGAAGAAGGATGCACGCATGAAAAGATTAATGGAGTATGGTCAATACTTTCCATTTGGCCTCAATTATTACGAGGTGATGATTCATGTATTTAATTATTTCCAGGCTCCTAATCAATATATATACAGGACTTTGATAGTAAATTACATAAATAAACTTGTCCAAAGCTTTCCAATGATGTCAAAAACACTGGACACCTATGCATACTTCATGCCTTTCCATAAGGAAAAGGGATAAAAAAACTCCTATGCTTAAGCATGAGGTGAAGAAGGAAAAACTAAAGGAATACAAATATTGGATTCTTGCTAGGCAACATTCTATAGATGATGCAAAAGGATTCTTAAAGAATTGTGAAGGGGTGGATTGTGCTATCAGATTGCTATCGTTAACACTTGACCCGGTGGATCAAGTTAATAGGATGACAAATTGAGAACTTGCTTGACTGAAATTCCCATGGAGGAATGTTCAAAAAGAAATTTTTCGGTCTAATGGACCATTATTGTGTTAAGGATATGAATGATACGATGTGAATGAATTGTTAATGATGAGTTCTATATAAGGGATATTTATCCCAGGATTCTGTTGGGTTGACCAGAATGTAAGGAACCCCAAAATCAGTAGGATCATAAGGGAAAGAGTTGTCCTCTAGTTTGCGCGAGGAGATGAAGACATCTCGTGTTTTTTAAGTGGGGTAGGATGTAAGATTCCTCCCCCCTAGCTTTTGAGGTGTACAGGTGTAAGAACCTCCCTTTCTAATCTTATAATTATTCCCCTCTCTGAAATAAAAGAAATATTCTGTTTTACCCTGTTTTGACCCAGAGAGAGAAAATGTTTAGAGGGAGGTAGTCCAAAATTGAGATATTTTGGATATAAAAATCCTCCTAGTGTCTAAAATGGGTTCCCCTGAAACAAAAATTCAAAAAGAACTTCCCAATGTGCAATTGGAATTAATTGAAAATAGGTATAAAGGACCTTAGCCTAAGGATCTAGATTTTCAAAAAATTTTGGACTATGGTCCAGTTAAGGTTCCTATGGGCCAATAGGATCAATCCACGTGTAGGGAGGAGATAAATCCAATTTATAAAAGAAAAATACCCAAAAATGAGTAAATGCCCACATAAGATGAAGAGTTGACTAAGGACAATGTTTATTAGTTAAAAACTATGAGTATTACTAAAAAAATAAGATATTTTCTATATAATGATTCATTTTTGACACATGTGTAAGGAAAAGGGGGCCCTTCAAGGAGGCGACTATTTCACATGTGTGGTGGAGTTTTAAACTCAAAATTATTGTGATATTTTTATCTCTCCTCTCTCCTAGATCAAACCAAATCAAAAGGGAGCCAAACTAGGTCCAAATCTTATCCAAATTCAGCCAAACTAAACCTGGAAAATTCTAGAAATTAGTTGGACTTGGTTAGAGGCCTCCCTCACCTATAAATAGATCCTTAGCCCTTTGTTAAAAAAAATATGAGAGCTATACCATGCCAGTATTATGCTAAAATAATGATATTTTCTATTATCCTCTGAAAACCTCTACAAAATTGAAGAGATTGGAGCTTCTCTCTCTCTTCAATCTTCCTTGGTGACCCCTACAACATATCAAACCAATTCATTGGTTGGAGGCCTCTATTGTGATCAAAGAATCAAGTAAATTAGAAGATAAAGTGTGGATTATTATCTTTTTCTTATTAAAACTCCAAATGCTTCTCTTGTCAATCCCTCTCAAGCTTGAGAAGCTTTAATTTGAATGGCTTTTGATTACTATTGAAGTTCTTTTATGAATTGTAATAAAGAAACATATAAATTTTTATTTATGTCTAATTTTAATGGTTTTTAAGCATTTCTCTCTCTCCCCCCAAAGAAAGGTCATTCCTATGACTTATTCTCAATCCAAATGAGGCTTCTCATGAAGCATTTCTCTAATCCAAAAGTAATTTCTATGCTTGTCTAATTGGAGGCCAAAATAATAGCTTTTTAATGCTTTTATGATATTTAATTCATAGAGAAATTATGAATCAATCCATAATTGGATAATGATCCAATTAGTGGTCATTCTAATCATATCAATAATATTAAACTTCATTCTTTCAATTAAATTGAGAATTATCAGCAGAGCTATGGTAAATTTTTTGTAAAATAAACACATAAAACATTTTCATTCATAATATGAAAAGAGGACCTTCTACCATATTCTAGGAATTATCATCCTAGATTAATTGAATGATTCTCATTGTAATCATGGAGAAACTAATTTTTATGTTTATGCTTAATTAATAAATTAGAAAAAAGAGAAACTCTAGTAATTTATTTTTATGTTAAAAGAGTAATCCCCATGATAATGGAAATCTATGTATTCCAAAGAATTAAGAGGAAAAATTGGAATACTAATATAATGTATATTTTATGTAAAAATTAAAGAAAGATTTTAGTTAAATTTATCTTTTTGCATAGATAAATTTATATGATGAAAGAGGAATTCCCACCATATTGGAATTCAAATAATTAAATAAGGAAAGTGTAATTCCTAGTGCAAAAGAATTAATGAAGTTTTTTATTTAATTTTCAAGATGAAGTTTAGCTAAATTTATCTTTTTGCATAGATAAGTTTAAATGATAAAAGAGGAATTCCCACTACATTTGGAATTCCATCAATTGGATGGGAAAAGAGAAATTCCTATCACATTGAATTTATTGGATAATTCATTTAAATTTAAAGATAAATTTTTAGATAAATTTATTTATCTATGAGAAACAATTAAATGTTAAAGAGGAATTCCTATTACATTTGGATGGGAAAAGAGAAATTCCTAAAAGAGAAATTCCTAGTATATTGAAATTATGGGATAATTTATTTAAATTCAAAGATAAATTTTTAGATAAATTTATTTATCTATGAGAAATATTTAAATGTCAAAAGAGAAATTATTATGACATTTGGAATTCCATCATTTAGATGGGAAAAGAGAAATTCCTAGTATATTGGAATTATGGGATAATTTATTTAAATTCAAAGATGAATTTTTAGATAAATTTATTTATCTATGAGAAATATTTAAATGTCAAAAGAGAAATTATTATGACATTTGGAATTCCATCATTTAGACGGGCAAAGAGAAATTTTTAGAATATCAAAATAATGGATATTTTAATTTAGATAAATTTATTTTATGAGAAAAAATTGATGGAAAAAGAGGAATTCCCATGACATTGGAATGTAAATGATTAAATGCAAAAAGAGGAATTCCCATGGTAATTGGGATCGAAGAAATTAAATGGAAAGAAGAGAATTTTTTAGTATAATTCGATTTATGATTATTCACCAAAAGTGGAAATATGGGTAGAATTGATTTCTATAAATCCCATGAATTCTTTTATTCAAAAGAATTCAATTGAATATATCTCAATTGAGGAATTGAGAAGGAATATGGAAGTAGTTGTCAGAAAAAGAATCTTTAATTAGGCCAAGTAATTGGCAGAAATTTAGAAAAAGTGTTATTATCAGTATCAATTTAGAAAAAGCTATTAAATGGGAATAGCATGTGAATGGATGTGATAAGATGTGTATGGGATGTCATAATATATAAATGGGATGTGATAAGATGTGTATGGGATGTGATAGGATGAGAACGAATGCGATAAGTATGGGATGTGATTGGATGTGAATGCGGATGTATATGTGAAAGAAAGGGAATGCATGTGTATGAGAATGAATAAATGCGGATATGGATGTAGATGTGTATGTGTATGTGGATGTATGGATGTGGATATGGATGTAGATGTATGGATATAGATGTATGGATATGGATATGGATGTATGGATGTGAATATGGATATAGATGTATGGATGTGGATGTGTATGTGGATATGGATGTAGATGTATGGATGTGGATGTGGATATGGATATGGATGTAGATGTATGGATGTAGATGTATAGATGTAGATGTATGGATATGGATAGGGATGTATGGATGTAGATGTATGGATGTGAATATGGATATAGATGTATGGATGTGGATGTGTATGTGGATATGGATGTGGATAGATGTAGATGTATGGATGTGGATGTGGATGTGGATATAGATATGGATGTAGATGTATGGATGTGGATGTGGATATGGATGTATGGATGTGGATATGGATATGGATATGGATGTATGGATGTGGATGTGGATATGGATGTATGAATGTGGATATGGATGTGGATATATGGATGTGGATGTGTATGTGGATATGGATGTGGATGTGTATGTGGATATGGATGTAGATGTATGGATGTGAATATGGATGTGGATGTATGGATGAGGATGTGGACGTGGATATATGGATGTGGATGTATGGATGTGGATGTGGATGTGGATGTGGATGTATGGATGTGGATAGGTATGTGGATATGGATATAGATGTATGGCTGTGGATATGGATGTGGATGTATGGGTGAGGATGTGGATGTGGATGTGGATGTATGGATGTGGATATGGATGTGGATGTACGAATGTGGAAGAATGAATGAGGATGTGTATGTGAAGGATGTGATGTCGATGTGAGTGAATGGATGAGATGTAATGTGATGTGAATCGGGATGAGAATGAATGAGATGTGATATCATGTGAATCAGAATGTGAATGAATGATATGGGATGTGAATGGATGATATGTGATGTGAATGAATCTGATGTCATGAGATGGAAAATGATGTGATTGGATGAGAATGGGTACACATATGAATTGGACGTGGATTAAGTATTAATATGGATTGATGTGGAAAGCATTTTGACTGTCTTGTGATGAATAAGGTCGTGGAGACCTAACTGATAAAGTTGCAATAGCTGATGGAGAGTCAACGAGGGACATCTCGCGCGTCTGGAAGATACTGGAACAAGGAGTAAGAGTTGTTTTCTGAGACCGAGCATGGATCTAGTTGATTGACCTTGTTGATCTTGCTCATCTTCAACGGAGATTCCATCTTGAATTTTTATAAGTGAATATTTTGCCAGGTACTATGAGCTAGGAACTATCGAAAAGGCCAATGAGTGGACAAGTGGTGAGCGTTCTGGTTGCCAATGATGCCATAGATACTCCGATGAAGGAATGATTGGAAATTAAGATTCAACCGGATATTTTGGAGGATTGTGATCAGTGATACTCTGGCTTCATTAAATGATTGTTAAAGATAGCTAAATCTCTGATGAAGAAAGCAATTTCATATTGGGTGTGTAAGTGGTGTGACTAGCTTTAAGTTTGCATGAACATCTGGCTAGGGGGCTTGGGAACTCTTTTCCCTAGTACCCGAGACAAAACCTAACCAAATTCTTAATTAGATCCCATCACTAGAGTGGTTGAGTGGTTGGCTAACCCATGGGACTAGATGGGGTTAGGCTGGAGTGATGGATCTGTAAAATGAGACTCAATTTCTGTTGTAATACGCTAGATGAAGTAAATTTTGAGTTATGACATCTGTAACCAATAATTGTTTATCAATGGATTGTTTTATAAGTTAAAGTTTTAAAGAGGAGTGTGTGCATATCTATATTCAAAAGCAAAAGTTAAGAAAGGCATTCAGTTAAGGGTGGGTGAGTAATTGTCTGGTTCTAGCAATTCCAGTGGTTGGGTGGCATTAGGGGAAGGTTGAGGTCTATAGGGGCCCTTTAAGATGCCATGTGATTAAAAGGTTATTAAGGAAAAGGGCCAATCATGTGATGCCATGTATACAAAAATGTTGAGTGATTAAAGGTGGTCAAAAGATTCTCTAGAAGATGCCTTTTGTACTTTTCATTCCCCAAAAGTGGGGGGGAAAGTTTTTGAAATTTCGGACATCCATAACTTCTACATATGAGCTCAAAATTTGTCGGAGATTAGAGATCCAAAATCTATTCACTGAGCTCTTTCCATAGACTTGTTACATGATATGGTTTTGCCCACTCAATTTTAAATTCAATTTTGGCGGAAAACTTTGAAATTCAAACATCTAGCCATTTGAAGAATAAGAAGGTATCTAAAGTCAAAGAAACTTAACATTTTAACAAAAAGTCATTAAAATTATAATATGGCAGCTTAAAGGGTCCCTATAGACCTCAACCTTCCCCTAATGTGGCTAACCCATGGGTCGCATGGGGTTAGGGTAGAATCAATGGAGTTTTAATAATGAATTTGAATAATAGGAATATGCTTAGAACTTGAGTAGTTTATGTTGAATATACAAGTGAATAGGGTGTGTGTGGGAACAAGCTCTTGGATAGAGGCTGTAAAAGAGGAGATGTAATTGTGAAAGAACCTGTGAAAAGGTTAGTAGAATCTACTGGGAGAGAATAATGGGTAGCATGAGGGAATTTAGGAGTGTGGAGATATTCTGGGAGATATTCAGGGAAAAGAGAAGAGGTGGAGAGAATCAGGCAAGAGGTGGAGATATTCTGGGAGTGAATCATGGAGAAATCAATGGGATTTGATGCTTGATGTAAACTCTATAAATTGAGGCATAGCCCTAATGAGAATTTGCTGGTTTTTGAGTATCCATGCCTACATTAATCTATTTGCTAATTATTCACTAATTACATCTTAATCACTTGCTAATCACTTTGTTAATTATGTTGATTCTAGTGTTTGATCCACCATAGCTCATCGTTATGCTCAAATTTCAACATGGTATCAGAGCCATGCCTAGAATCAATCAGATTTATGAGCCCATTAGTGAATTAATTAGGATTAGTAGGTAATTAGAAAAAAAAATTAATTTTTAGTGAGTTTTTCATCTTCCCCTTCACCCCCAGCCAGTGGTTGGAGGACTCCATTCTCCATGCACAGTCAACATTAGGTCTTGCTCTTTTAACACAAGCTAGCCTACACATCTAGCTTCAAGCTCATCGAAACGGCGCTGCAAACCGCGAAGGCGTTGAGGAGAAAATGAGTGGAAGAGTAGGAATGAAAAAGCATTGGGACTTATTGCACTCAGTTTAAATGATGAAATCATTCATCATATCACAGGGATACAGTGGGCAAAAGATGCATGGGATGAACTCAATAAATTATTTGGTACACAAGCAAAAAATTCCAAGATAAATTTGTTAATGTAATTCTACAAACTGGACATGAAGGAAAGTGAACCTTTAATCACAAACTTTAACAAATATAAAAGCATTAAGCAACAGCTGGCAGCTATTGGCAAAAAGGTAGAAGATGATGAAGCATTAGCTGTACTTTTGAAGAGTGTGGACAAAGAAGATTATGAAAACATTGAAACATGTTGCTCACATGGAGCAAAATGACCTGACGGACGAGCTCATGGCCCCAGCCATGAAAGAAGAAGAATATCTCTTCCCAAGAGGAGGATCCACACCAAGAAGAAAAGATGAAGGAAGACATGGACACGAGAAGAGAAGCTGCCCCAAGAAGAGAAGCTGCCCCAAGAAGACTGAAAGAAGAGATGGACGCGTGGAGAGAAGCTGCCACGACAAGAAGACTGAAGACAAGAGAAGATGTGAGGCTCCAAAGAGTGAGGAGCCATGTGAAAATTTCAGAGAGAGAGAGAGAGAGAGAGAGACCCCACAACCCAATGTAACCTGCCCCAATAAAGTAAAACCACCTCTGAGCCACCTATGATGTAGGCCAACAAGTGGTAGATGTATGTGTGAGCACTTTAGTCAAGGTCGCGGGAACTTATAGTAGCCTTGGACACATAGAGAGAGAGTGTGTCAAGGACTATGGAGTTTAAGGACTTGAGGCACTGGTCGCGGGCTATCAAGTAAGAGGGAAACTTGATACAGGGTCCAGGTGTGCTAGGATTATTCACTTGAGGGGAGGTGTTGAATATACAAGTGAATAGGGTGTGTGTGGGAACAAGCTCTTGGATAGAGGCTGTAAAAGAGGAGATGTAATTGTGAAAGAACCTGTGAAAAGGTTAGTAGAATCTACTGGGAGAGAATAATGGGTAGCATGAGGGAATTTAGGAGTGTGGAGATATTCTGGGAGATATTCAGGGAAAAGAGAAGAGGTGGAGAGAATCAGGCAAGAGGTGGAGAGTATCCATGCCTACATTAATCTATTTGCTAATTATTCACTAATTACATTGCTAATCACTTTGTTAATTATGTTGATTCTAGTGTTTGATCCACCATAGCTCATCATTATGCTCAAATTTCAACAATTTAATAATAACCTGAAGACTTCTCAAATGATTAGATGAACGGTTCTGCCTGACTGCAGTTCAGAAAAAAGCATTGATTTCTTCAAGTTAAGTCCGTAATAGTTTTCCTTCTATCTGGTTTAATCAGGTGAAGGATCGTTTAGCCTCTTGACCCCATTAGAAAATTTGTTAAGAAAATAAAAAAAGGTGGAATTGTCCCCGTTTTCCGGGCAAGGGAAATTTTTTCGGTCTCGGGACCACCAGATTAGTCTCATGCCCGGACATTCGAGGGCGATGCCCCGAGTGGGAAACCCTGCCCCGCGCAAGAGGAAGCTACTTCCGCTGCTACCAACCGGGAATTCGCCGCCCACCAATTGGGAATCCGGTGCATAGAGGGGGAAGAGGGGTCTCACATTTTTTTCTCCACGTGAACTACTACAACGTGAAACACGAAGGCGTGAAAGATGAGACGTGAATGTCATGACGTGAAAGAGTAGACGTGAAAGTCATGGTGTGAAAGACCAGACGTGAATTTCATGACATGAAAGAGCAAACGTGAAAGTCATGACATGAAATAGCAGATGTGAAAGTCATGATGTGAAATTGCAGACATGAAAGTCATGACGTGAAATTGCAGACGTGAAAGTCATGATGTGAAATTGCGGATGTGAAAGAGCAGACGTGAAAGTCATGACGTGAAAGTCATGACGTGAAAGAGCAAACTTTAAAGAGCAGACGTGAAAGTCACGACGTGAAATTACAGACGTGAAAGTCATGATGTGAGATAGCAGATGTGAAATTCAAAATATGAAATTGCAGACGTGAAAGTCATAACGTGAAATAGCGGTCGTGAAAGTGCAGGGATTGACATGGGTTGTGACTTTACAACTGTGTTTGCAATTTATCATTTCCAAAGGGGTAATAAGAGCTTTGTTATTTTATTCTTGATATGCTCTTAAGTCTCCTTATTTGATCTTAAATTTGTTGCTGAAATGATGTTGACGCAGTAGGGAAGATTACTGATTGTTTGCTTGAGCAGACAAGCTCATGTGTTGGTACTGGATGCATGAGAGTGGTTGAGGGATTTGCTTGCTATTTCTTGGGCCTCCATTCTTGTCGAACTATAGGTGAAATTGTTTGGGTTGAAGTAAGTGGTGAGGTTTTCTTCACATTGTTCGATTTTGGCAACCATATGATGGAATTACCATCATGGTATCCTTGTTGTTGAAGTACATGCATAGGCACTCATGTTTGATGAACACTGTAATTTGGTTGCCGATGTGCTTGGTGTTGAGGGTTCCTTCTTTGTACGAGCTTAGGGGACTTCGTGATGTGCTTGGGGACCCAAGAGTTGGTATTTCTTTGGTAGTAGCAATGTTTTTGGTACCCACACTTGTTGCATTGGTGCAGTTCTTTGAGGAACTCACATAGGCTTTTGTGGACGGTGTTGTGGAGTACTTTTCTTCTTCCTTGGCTTTCAAGTGCTATGTTGAGGAAGAGGTTTTGACTATCGAGGCACCCAAATTTGATTGGAACTTCATAGTAGCCTTGAGCTACAAGTAGCTGCTTTTCCACCCACATTTTGATAATATTAAAATGTCTTGATTGTGGTTGTCATGGTGGAGTTTTCTTTTGGGGTGATGTGAAAGATTTGGGTCCCTCCTTGACTTTGGTTTTGGCATGGAGGCTACAGGTTTGAGACTCATGGGCATTGTTGATGATGATGAGGTTAGAGTCTCTTATATTGAGTGGCTATCGATGACGAGGCCTTTGAGCATGTGGTTGTCTCCTTTGATGAGGTTTGTCGATGAAGATGCATAAGATCCGAGGCCTTTCCTTTGCATTCCCTATTAAAGATAGATGGTTTGGCTGTGGGAATTTCTTCAGGAATAGATGTCAATTGCGAGGTATTGGTATCAAACTTCATAGGTGAGGATAGGATTGAATGAGTAGAGGCTTTATCGGAGTCGGTAGTTGACGCAGCAGATGGTAGTCATGGTGTAGAGGGGCTTATGTGGAAGAGCCTTGTATCCTTTTGCGTTCAGCATCATAGATATCCAATAAAGTTGAATCTTCTTCCTCTCATAGTATGGTACTATCAACTTTTTATTGTTGACTATCATGATGACTCTATCACTAGAGCAAAGCACAGTGCTGCTTGGGCAGCAACAATCCATTTACGTCCCATGAATAAATCTGCTTCCAACACATACTCAACCACAAAAAACTTGCAAGTGAGGGGGTTAGTTTCAATATACATTGTATGTTTAAAGTACCCCAGACATGGCATGTTCAAGTCTTGTGTAAAGGTAATCCTTTCAGTATGGGCCGTGAGTGTTGATTGACCTAACAAATCCCATAGCTCGAAGGTCATGAGATTGTGTTCTCGTGTTGGATAAAGCTGTGCTATGGTGATTTCATTTGCAATGTGAAGATGGTGGCATCGTTTCAAGAGGTTTGTAATTTGAATGAAAATTCTAGGCGATGGGTTGTACCATTCACCAGGCTTTTGTCCACCATGGCCCATCCAGAGATGTACCTGGAAGTTGTTGATGGTGAGGCATTGGTGCAAATGTTCTCCACTGCATGAGTATGGATTTGTACTCATGGAGCAGTTGCAACATTATTTTAGCCAAAAGAATAGTAAGCAATAAGCTTAACAAGTATATAGTGTCTATTGTGTAATATGGCTTAGTCCATGATGAGGTTTAAATCGTGAAAGTGTAGGTTCTTAAGCCTTGAGATGGAGCTCCTTGAATTTGTAAATTTTGACCTCATTTGTATTTCTCCACATGAATTGCTAAGACATGAAATAGTGAGGCGTGAAAGAGCTTACGTGAATGTCATGTGATGACGTGAAAGAGTAGACGTAAAAGTCATGACGTGAAATAGCAGATGTAAAAGTCATTACGTGAAATTACAGACATGAAAGGCATGGCATAAAATTACAGACATGAAAGGCATGACATAAAATTACAGACGTGAAAGTCATGATGTGAAATTGGAGACGTGAAAGTCATGACGTGAAATTACAGACGTGAAAGTCATGAAGTGAAAGAGAAAACTTGAAAGTCATGATGTGAAATAGCAGACATGAAAGTCATGACCTGAAATAGCAAACGTGAAAGTCATGACGTCAAATTGTAGACGTGATAGTCATGACGTGAAATAGTAGACGTTGTGAAGGGAGGCGGAGAGACACGGAACACCTCTATAGCAATGCCTTTCCACAGCTCGGATCACACACCAACATCAAGAAAAAGGGGCACCAGTCAACTACTCAGTGAGCTGACACAACATTTAACATCTCAAGCATGAAACTTTGTCTCTTCCCTCATTCAATTTTCCAAGCAACTGGGGGAAGCCTACATACATTTGATCAAGACATGCAAGGGGAGATGGGCACATCAACATCTGCCACCCTTTACTCAATTGATTCATATGCATATAGAGGTGCACCCTCATCATGAAATAGGCTCACAGCCATAAGCAAAATGATAACCACAGAGAAATGATAAGAGAACCACTTGACATAAACAAGGTTACATTCCATCAAGTATGAGCTTTCTGCAAAACTTCAGTTTCCTAAGGAAAGACAACATCAGTAAGGAAACTTCAATTCTCCAAACCTGGCAAGCAGTGTGTGACTAGGAGACACAATCACTTTATGGTCTTCACTCTGTCTGCTGAAGAAACATACCACCATACATACATATTCTCTCAAGCAAAACCAGAGGGCTGTCCTTCTCATACACATGAGCTTTCCACAAAAACAGAGAGCTGGTTATCATATACATGGGTTTTCCAAAGCCACAGAATGGTGATCCTCATATATATATGAGTTATTTCACAGAAAAAAGAACACAAACTGGCCAGCCGTCACTTACATACATGGGCTGTCATCATGACAGAAAGCTGCATTCTTTATGCGTGGCACCTTCTCCTCATTCATACAGGTTGTGTTGCAGCTTCTCCTCCCCTCCTACACACCAATATAGAGAGTACTGTGCAGCTTCTCTGGTATACATGTCTTTCCACAAAAAAAAACGAGCACTTCCTCTCATCCAAACTGGAGTGCCGTGGGCTGTTCTGAGGGTACTTCTCTTCAAAGAAGACGAGCTCATCTCCTTTCTCTCTCAAACACAGAGAGAAGCTTCTTACACACAAGGAAAAAACACACGGGCTCTCACACCTTGAAGACTGCGCCTTCTCACACAAAGGCTGCGCTTCTCCCCTTACACACATGGGCTACGCAGGCTCTCTGAGAGCATTAGAACTACGAGCTCATCTCCTTTCTCTCTCAAACACAGAGAGCAGCTCCCCTCCTCCTCTTATACACATGGGCTACGCAGGCTCTCTGAGAGCATTAGAACTACGAGCTCTCCCTATCACACACAGAACTACAGCTCCCCTCCTCCTCTTATACACATGGGCTGCGCTGCCCGTTCAACCAAGAAAACATTATACTATTCGTAATGTCAGGTTGCCAGAGAGCTCACCCCCACCTCCACGCGGCGCTCCTTTGAAAATTGAGGCTAGTTGAAGAATCTTTTGAAGCAATCCAAGGCCACCTTCTATTTTTAGCAAGCCTTGTATTAAATCCCATGGTGACTCTTGCAATCAAGGAAGACTTTGCACCATTTTAATAACATCTTGTGGACCACAAATACCTTTGTTTCCCATGAAATGCCAAGGACCGGTACTGTAGCTGACCTCCTCTAACGGGTCCCTGTCCAACTTTAAAAATAGTGCTCTGCATGCTCACATTATTTGTCAACAAACTTGTCCACATATGATAGTGCTAAAACCTACCTTGTGAAACTGATTCTCATCTCACACCCCTTTCATTTCCCATTTATCAAGGTAAACCAACAACTAACTGTACACATTGCATATTTTTGTTAGATCCGTTCACATGTGGCCTTATACCCCCTTTAGCCCTTGGAGATGGACACCCTTTATTTGTAAATGCCATGCATGAGTGTGTACACATGCCAAGAAAATATTACCAAAAAAATACCTAACATAGTTTGCCCATCCCCTAGCCTGCTAGATCATTCATGGTCAGCAGAAAACAGTGTCGTGAGACTCAATGCATCTGATGTTGCCATGTTCTCAAAGACACTGTTTTTCACTACTTCAATTCTTTCATCCTTGTCTACCATCATCACTCGTGCATGATATAGCTTGAGACGCAAACCATTCACCCTTGATACATGTGGGGTCCCATCAAGGTCAGCCAATTGATATGTGCCATTAGCAAAGCAATTCATCACTCTGAAGGGCCCCTCCCATTTCACTTGGAACTTCTTTTGAAAGGTTTTATCCAGCTTACTATTATAGCGTAGCACCAAATCACCTTCCTCAATACCCTTCTTCTTAATCTTCTCATTTACCTTTGTCAATGCCCTATTTTGCATCTTCTCATAATGTTCCAAGGCACTCATCCTGTCCAGCTGAACCTCTTGTAACTGTAAGAGTCTCTCTTTAAATGTGTTGCTAGAAGGCCCTAGCAACTTTTCTAACATTTTAATTGCAGGCAACTCAACTTCCACAGGTAACAAGGCTTCTTTGCCATACACTAAGTGAAAAGGTGTAAAACCTGTGCTTGTCTTTACTGATGTACGATAAGCCCATAAAGCACTGAACAGCTCCAGATCCCAATTCTTGCCCTGATGGTCTGTCACCTTTGCAAGAATGTGTACAAGTTCACCATTGAATCTTTCATTCAAACCGTTGCACTGCGGGTAATAAGGAGTAGTAAAATTATGCTTAATCCGCATTTTGGCACACAAGTATTCTAGCAAGTCAGCTCTAAAACCAGGCCCTTGATCAGAAAGAAGCTCCAAGGTGTTACCATATTATAGTAGTGATGTGTGTGAACACACTTAGGACCGCCGGGGCACCTTTTCCCTCACTAGGAGGTTTTTTCCCCCGTGCATTGTATATACGCCCATTATCTTCTAGGGCTTGTCATCTTTCATTTTTGGCACTCATAATACACTACTGTGTTGTGCTCAAGCTTCCTCATCTTCTTGAAGTTGTGTGTGCATTCCTGCAACCCTAATTCCAACAATTGGTATCAGAGCAGGCTTCCTCCTCCCGGGCAGCATCACCGGCACCTGCCGCTTCATCTCCTCCGATTGCAACGAGGTTTCACGAGCGTCTGCAGGTTAGTATATGCCGTGGGTAAGCCCGTAGGGCTTGTTCGTTTCAGAATTTTGATCTGAAGTCATTTCGCCCTCCGTTTTTGCATTCCAAGTACTGCGCAGGCAAAATCGTCCTACTGTGCAGATTTTCTGTCAAGATTAAAATCTGCAGGACAGGTGCCCATTCGTCTATTTTGGGCTGTGCTACATAGCACAGGTCGATTTTATACAGGTTTACCTCTTACAGACAGCATTTACATCTAGTAGTACAGTCATTGGCCATGGCTGACAACAATGATGTATTCCGCATGTTGGCTGCTGAGGATAAGTTGGATGGCACCAACTATCCATTGTGGGCATATATGATGCGACATGTATTGGTAGCAAAGGGGTTATGGAACATTGTGCAGGGTATTGATGCACGTCCTATTGTGGCTGGGAATGCTGCAAACACATCAGAAACAGGTACTGTTGATGATGGTGCAGGCACAAGTGCTGTAGCAGCTGTTCGAGAACCACCACTTTCAGCAGAGCAGATTCGTTGGGATGGGAGAGATGCGCAGGCTCATGCCTTGATTGCGCTGTCTATCAAACGTACCATTATCCCACATATTCGCTCCTGCAGGACTTCTAAGGATGCTTGGGATGTACTTGCCACATTGTATCAGGCAAGAAATGAGGCTCGTGTTGCTTATCTCCGAAAACAGTTGGAGAGTGAGCATATGAACGAAGGTGATTCTATGGATAGCTTTTTGACAAAGATCAAGGATTTCAAAGAGCAGCTCATTTCTGCAGATGAAATCCTGTCAGACAGTTCACTTGTGCAGACTGTTTTGAATGGTCTACCAGATTCTTATCAGGGTTTTGCTTCCACTCTTCGCTTGATGATGAAAGGCAATCCCAATGCCTTATCATTTGAGGAGTTAGTTTCTGTTTTGCTGCAAGAAGACCAGTCTAGGCAAAACAGGAATATTATGCGTGTCGTAGATCAAGCTTTCGTTGCTAGTCAGAGAAGCGGGAAAGGTAAAGCTGGCTTTTCTTCTAGTAAGCAGAAATCTGCAAATGCTGCGCAACCAAAGAAGGAAGACAAAGATGAGAAGAAGGGTGACAAACAAAAGACATTTTGCAAGTACTGTAAGGGAAATGATCATGTCATCAAAGCGTGTCCTAAGCTGGCTGCGAAAGAGGCTAAGAAGAAAGAGGCTGGTATGGCTGAGAGAAAAAACAGGTCTCTCATGGAAATGGCAAGATGTATGGTTAAGAGTCAAAGTCTACCACATGGTTTTTGGCTTGAGGCTGTCATGTGTGCCACTTATGTACTAAACAGGTGTCCCACCAAAGCATTACAGGTTGTCACTCCATATGAGGCTTGGCATAGCCGCAAGCCATCTGTTGGCCATTTACGTGTTTTTGGTTGCCTGGCATATGCATTAGTGCCTGTGCAACATCGCAGAAAATTGGATGACAAAGCTGTCAAATGTATTTTTGTTGGATATAGTGCTGAGAGCAAAGGCTATCGTTTGTATCATCCACAGACAAAGCGCATTTTGGTTAGCCGTGATGTTGTATTTGTGGAAGATGCAGTTCAGCCCTTGGTTTCATGTACTAAGGAGACAGATATCAGCTCACGTGATGTCTATGATACATTGTTGCCTCTTTTCAGTGGTGCACAGTCAAGTGCAATACCTCATGAGGCAGTTTTTCAGCCTATGCAGGTTTTAAATGATGGCACAGATCAGCCTATATCTGATGCAGATGTGCATGATGCACTTGAGGATGAGAGACAAGAGATTGAGGGCTCTAGGAACATGCCTAGATGGCTGGTGCAGACTTTGCGTGACAGCAAGTTGGATGCCCCTTTGTCTAGTCGCACTCGTTCTGGCTCTCATGGTGCCTCTTATGCGTCAGATTGTTATTGTTACCATATTATAGTAGTGATGTGTGTGAACACACTTAGGACCGCCGGGGCACCTTTTCCCTCACTAGGAGGTTTTTTCCCCCGTGCATTGTATATACGCCCATTATCTTCTAGGGCTTGTCGTCTTTCATTTTTGGCACTCATAATACACTACTGTGTTGTGCTCAAGCTTCCTCATCTTCTTGAAGTTGTGTGTGCATTCCTGCAACCCTAATTCCAACAATTGGTATCAGAGCAGGCTTCCTCCTCCCGGGCAGCATCACCGGCACCTGCCGCTTCATCTCCTCCGATTGCAACGAGGTTTCACGAGCGTCTGCAGGTTAGTATATGCCGTGGGTAAGCCCGTAGGGCTTGTTCGTTTCAGAATTTTGATCTGAAGTCATTTCGCCCTCCGTTTTTGCATTCCAAGTACTGCGCAGGCAAAATCGTCCTACTGTGCAGATTTTCTGTCAAGATTAAAATCTGCAGGACAGGTGCCCATTCGTCTGTTTTGGGCTGTGCTACATAGCACAGGTCGATTTTATACAGGTTTACCTCTTACAGACAGCATTTACATCTAGTAGTACAGTCATTGGCCATGGCTGACAACAATGATGTATTCCGCATGTTGGCTGCTGAGGATAAGTTAGATGGCACCAACTATCCATTGTGGGCATATATGATGCGACATGTATTGGTAGCAAAGGGGTTATGGAACATTGTGCAGGGTATTGATGCACGTCCTATTGTGGCTGGGAATGCTGCAAACACATCAGAAACAGGTACTGTAGATGATGGTGCAGGCACAAGTGCTGTAGCAGCTGTTCGAGAACCACCACTTTCAGCAGAGCAGATTCGTTGGGATGGTAGAGATGCGCAGGCTCATGCCTTGATTGCGCTGTCTGTCAAACGTACCATTATCCCACATATTCGCTCCTGCAGGACTTCTAAGGATGCTTGGGATGTGCTTGCCACATTGTATCAGGCAAGAAATGAGGCTCGTGTTGCTTATCTCCGAAAACAGTTGGAGAGTGAGCATATGAACGAAGGTGATTCTATGGATAGCTTTTTGACAAAGATCAAGGATTTCAAAGAGCAGCTCATTTCTGCAGATGAAATCCTGTCAGACAGTTCACTTGTGCAGACTGTTTTGAATGGTCTACCAGATTCTTATCAGGGTTTTGCTTCCACTCTTCGCTTGATGATGAAAGGCAATCCCAATGCCTTATCATTTGAGGAGTTAGTTTCTGTTTTGCTGCAAGAAGACCAGTCAAGGCAAAACAGGAATATTATGCGTGTCGCAGATCAAGCTTTCGTTGCTAGTCAGAGAAGCGGGAAAGGTTTCTAGTAAGCAGAAATCTGCAAATGCTGCGCAACCAAAGAAGGAAGACAAAGATGAGAAGAAGGGTGACAAACAGAAGACATTTTGCAAGTACTGTAAGGGAAATGATCATGTCATCAAAGCGTGTCCTAAGCTGGCTGCGAAAGAGGCTAAGAAGAAAGAGGCTGGTATGGCTGTTGCAGATGCCTCTCCTTCTAACAATGAATCTGCTAATGTTGTGCTAGATACAGAATGGGCATTCAATGCGCAGTGCAGTTATGACCCATCTTTGCATGACACATGTATGTCTGCAGTAGATTCAGATGTATGGTACTTTGACAGTGGTGCCACTAAGCATATCACCTCGCAGCGCAGTTTATTCACTTTCCTTGAGTCTGCTCCCACAGGGAATACTGTCACTTGTGCCAATAACTCCTCTTATCCCGTTGAAGGAGTTGGACAGATTGTGCTGAATGTTGCAAATGGCAACACCTTTACACTTTTTGATGCATTGTATGTGCCAGGGATCAAAAAGAATCTGCTGTCAGTCTCCGCATTTGCCAAAACAGGTTTGGTTGTAAAATTTGTGGATGACAGATGTACTGTTCATGATCTCTCTTGTGGTGACATCATTGTAGCATTTGGTTCACTATGTCGAGGGCTGTATAAGCTCAATATGGATGGCAAATGTGTAGAGGATTCAGCATGTGCTATTATGGATACGCAGGCTATTTCAGATGCAAAACTGTGGCATGCACGTTTTGGTCATCTGAATTTTGCAAGTTTGCTGCGCCTGCAGAAATCTGAAATGGTGTCTTCTTTGCCTAAGCTTGAGGCACCTGTCAAGCATGTTTGTGAGGGCTGCATATTGGGTAAAATGCAGCGTGCTTCCTTTCCCAAAGATGGATCAGTGAGAGCTGAACGCAGATTGCAGCTTGTTCACAGTGATGTTTGTGGTCCCATGCAAACTCCATCATTTGGAAACTACCTTTACTTCGTGACTTTCATTGATGATTTTACCAGGCATGCATGGGTATATCCTTTGAAGGCAAAGTCCGAAGTGTTTTTGTGCTTCAAACAGTTTTTGGTTATGGCTGAAAATGTGTCAGAAAGTAAGATGGGCACCCTCCGTTCAGATCGAGGGGGGGAGTATATGTCTTCAGAATTTAATGCATTTCTGGCTGAGCGTGGGATAAAACACCAATGTACAGTGCCGTATACACCACAGCAAAATGGTGTGGCTGAGAGAAAAAACAGGTCTCTCATGGAAATGGCAAGATGTATGGTTAAGAGTCAAAGTCTACCACATGGTTTTTGGCTTGAGGCTGTCATGTGTGCCACTTATGTACTAAACAGGTGTCCCACCAAAGCATTACAGGTTGTCACTCCATATGAGGCTTGGCATAGCCGCAAGCCATCTGTTGGCCATTTACGTGTTTTTGGTTGCCTGGCATATGCATTAGTGCCTGTGCAACATCGCAGAAAATTGGATGACAAAGCTGTCAAATGTATTTTTGTTGGATATAGTGCTGAGAGCAAAGGCTATCGTTTGTATCATCCACAGACAAAGCGCATTTTGGTTAGCCGTGATGTTGTATTTGTGGAAGATGCAGTTCAGCCCTTGGTTTCATGTACTAAGGAGACAGATATCAGCTCACGTGATGTCTATGATACATTGTTGCCTCTTTTCAGTGGTGCACAGTCAAGTGCAATACCTCATGAGGCAGTTTTTCAGCCTATGCAGGTTTTAAATGATGGCACAGATCAGCCTATATCTGATGCAGATGTGCATGATGCACTTGAGGATGAGAGACAAGAGATTGAGGGCTCTAGGAACATGCCTAGATGGCTGGTGCAGACTTTGCGTGACAGCAAGTTGGATGCCCCTTTGTCTAGTCGCACTCGTTCTGGCTCTCATGGTGCCTCTTATGCGTCAGATTGTTATGCATTGGCTGTTTCTAGTATGTGCGATGAAAGTGAGCCTGTTTCATTTGATGAGGCACAAAGTTCAGAAAATTGGATGGCTGCTATGCAAGCAGAATACGATGCTATTATGAAGAATGGTACATGGTCTTTATGTGACTTGCCCCCTGACAAGAAGGCCATTGGCACTAAGTGGGTATACAAATTGAAGCGTAAGCCTGATGGCACAGTGGATCGCCATAAGGCTAGGCTTGTTGCAAAAGGTTATGCTCAAGAGAAGGGCATTGATTTTGATGAGACTTTTGCTCCCACATGCCGTATGACCACTGTTCGTAGCATCTGTGCATTAGCAGCTCATAATGGTTGGAATGTACATCAGCTGGACATAAAGACTGCGTTCTTAAATGGAGATTTGCATGAGGAGGTGTATGTATCGCAGCCTCGTGGTTTTGTTCAAAGAGGGCAGGAAAACAAAGTGTGCAGGTTAAAAAAGGCTTTATATGGTTTAAAGCAAGCTCCACGAGCTTGGTATGAAAAAATACATGCATATTTGACTGCACATGGGTTTCAGAATAGTCCAACAGAAAGCACTTTGTATGTTAAACGTGTGGATGGTGTACATCTAATCATTGCTCTCTATGTCGATGACATGCTGCTCACAGGACCAAATGAGAGTCATATTGCTGATTTTAAGGCTGATTTGAATGCCTCTTTTGAGATGTCAGATTTGGGGCATTTGCATCATTATTTGGGGATACAATTTAAGCAGTGTGATGGAGGTATTGCTTTGTGTCAGACAAAGTATATTGAAACATTGTTGCGGAGATTTGGCCTTGAAGACTGCAAGCCTATTGCTACTCCAATGGAGACAGGTTTGAAGTTGAGTCTTCATGATGCTGGAGATCACTTTGATGTCACACTCTATCAGACAGCTGTTGGTTGCCTCATTTATGTATGCATTACGAGGCCAGACATTCAGTTTGCAGTCTCACAGGTGAGCAGATTTATGCATAGCCCAGGCATTAAGCATTGGCAGGCAGTGAAGCGTATCTTTCGCTATTTGAGTGGTACTCGGCATCTTGGGTTGTTTTATCCCAAGGGGGGATCATTGCCGCCAGATTTACATGTTTTTTCAGATTCTGACTGGGCTGGTTGTTATGACACACGCGTGTCCACGAGTGGTTTTTGCTTCATGCTTGGAAGCTCATGCATATCATGGTTGAGCAAGAAGCAGCCTACTGTGGCCACTTCTAGTTGTGAAGCTGAGTACAGGGCAGCTTTCACAGCTACGGTTGAGTGTGTGTGGCTCAGACGCCTTATGGCTGATTTGGGTGTTGGGCAGCCATCTGCCACCACCATCTTCACTGACAGTCAGAGCGCATTGGCAGTTGCGCGGAACCCAGTGTTCCATGCTCGTACGAAGCACATTGAGGTGCACTACCATTATGTCAGGGAGAGACTCTCTGCAGGAGAGATCAGTTTGGCTTATGTGCCAACACAGGATAACCTTGCAGACCTTTTCACAAAGGCTCTGCCTCGTGAAAAGTTCGAAGCTTTTCGCAAAGCTTTGGGCTTACTCCCTTTTGTGGATTCGTCCACATAGCTAGACACTTCCCTATACATGAGTGCTAGCTCTTGTTCACCGCATCACTCCAGGGGGAATTTGTTACCATATTATAGTAGTGATGTGTGTGAACACACTTAGGACCGCCGGGGCACTTTTTCCCTCACTAGGAGGTTTTTTCCCCCGTGCATTGTATATACGCCCATTATCTTTTAGGGTTGGTGATCTTTCATTTTTGGCACTCATAATACACTACTGTGTTGTGCTCAAGCTTCCTCATCTTCTTAAAGTTGTGTGTGCATTCCTGCAACCCTAATTCCAACAATTGTGTGTGAACACACTTAGGACCGCCGGGGCACTTTTTCCCTCACTAGGAGGTTTTTTCCCCCGTGCATTGTATATACGCCCATTATCTTTTAGGGTTGGTGATCTTTCATTTTTGGCACTCATAATACACTACTGTGTTGTGCTCAAGCTTCCTCATCTTCTTAAAGTTGTGTGTGCATTCCTGCAACCCTAATTCCAACAGTTATGCATTGGCTGTTTCTAGTATGTGCGATGAAAGTGAGCCTGTTTCATTTGATGAGGCACAAAGTTCAAAAAATTGGATGGCTGCTATGCAAGCAGAATACGATGCTATTATGAAGAATAGTACATGGTCTTTATGTGACTTGCCCCCTGGCAAGAAGGCCATTGGCACTAAGTGGGTATACAAATTGAAGCGTAAGCCTGATGGCACAGTGGATCGCCATAAGGCTAGGCTTGTTGCAAAAGGTTATGCTCAAGAGAAGGGCATTGATTTTGATGAGACTTTTGCTCCCACATGTCGTATGACCACTGTTCGTAGCATCTGTGCATTAGCAGCTCATAATGGTTGGAATGTACATCAGCTGGACATAAAGACTGCGTTCTTAAATGGAGATTTGCATGAGGAGGTGTATGTATCGCAGCCTCGTGGTTTTGTTCAAAGAGGGCAGGAAAACAAAGTGTGCAGGTTAAAAAAGGCTTTATATGGTTTAAAGCAAGCTCCACGAGCTTGGTATGAAAAAATACATGCATATTTGACTGCACATGGGTTTCAGAATAGTCCAACAGAAAGCACTTTGTATGTTAAACGTGTGGATGGTGTACATCTAATCATTGCTCTCTATGTCGATGACATGCTGCTCACAGGACCAAATGAGAGTCATATTGCTGATTTTAAGGCTGATTTGAATGCCTCTTTTGAGATGTCAGATTTGGGGCATTTGCATCATTATTTGGGGATACAATTTAAGCAGTGTGATGGAGGTATTGCTTTGTGTCAGACAAAGTATATTGAAACATTGTTGCGGAGATTTGGCCTTGAAGACTGCAAGCCTATTGCTACTCCAATGGAGACAGGTTTGAAGTTGAGTCTTCATGATGCTGGAGATCACTTTGATGTCACACTCTATCAGACAGCTGTTGGTTGCCTCATTTATGTATGCATTACGAGGCCAGACATTCAGTTTGCAGTCTCACAGGTGAGCAGATTTATGCATAGCCCAGGCATTAAGCATTGGCAGGCAGTGAAGCGTATCTTTCGCTATTTGAGTGGTACTCGGCATCTTGGGTTGTTTTATCCCAAGGGGGGATCATTGCCGCCAGATTTACATGTTTTTTCAGATTCTGACTCGGCTGGTTGTTATGACACACGCGTGTCCACGAGTGGTTTTTGCTTCATGCTTGGAAGCTCATGCATATCATGGTTGAGCAAGAAGCAGCCTACTGTGGCCACTTCTATTTGTGAAGCTGAGTACAGGGCAGCTTTCACAGCTACGGTTGAGTGTGTGTGGCTCAGACGCCTTATGGCTGATTTGGGTGTTGGGCAGCCATCTGCCACCACCATCTTCACTGACAGTCAGAGCGCATTGGCAGTTGCGCGGAACCCAGTGTTCCATGCTCGTACGAAGCACATTGAGGTGCACTACCATTATGTCAGGGAGAGACTCTCTGCAGGAGAGATCAGTTTGGCTTATGTGCCAACACAGGATAACCTTGCAGACCTTTTCACAAAGGCTCTGCCTCGTGAGAAGTTCGAAGCTTTTCGCAAAGCTTTGGGCTTACTCCCTTTTGTGGATTCGTCCACATAGCTAGACACTTCCCTATACATGAGTGCTAGCTCTTGTTCACCGCATCACTCCAGGGGGGATTTGTTACTATATTATAGTAGTGATGTGTGTGAACACACTTAGGACCGCCGGGGCACTTTTTCTCTCACTAGGAGGTTTTTTCCCCCGTGCATTGTATATACGCCCATTATCTTCTAGGGCTTGTCATCTTTCATTTTTGGCACTCATAATACACTACTGTGTTGTGCTCAAGCTTCCTCATCTTCTTGAAGTTGTGTGTGCATTCCTGCAACCCTAATTCCAACACAAGGGCACCCCAAATTTACAGCAGATGTCTTCATAAACAAACTTTGCAACATCTCTTGCAGTAATTTGCTTCACTGCTCTAGCTTCTGCCCACCTGGAAAGATAATCCACAGCTGTCAAAATATAACTCTTCCCCCTGCTGGTAATGGGTAAGGGTCCTACTGCATCAATTCCCCACTTCTCAAAAATGTCAAAGGCCAAAATTGTCTTGTGCAACTCTGGTTTTAAAACTCGTTTCCCAAATGCCTGGCACCTTTTGCATGAGCTACACCAGTGATGCACATCTTTTTGTATACTTGGCCATATGTAACCCTCCTGTAAGATTTTGTGCAATGTGATTTTAAATGCAAAGTGGCCACCGCATGCTCCTTCATGATTCTCCTCAAGCACTCTGTACAGCTCTTCCTTCCATGGTACATGCCTTAACACCAAGTCAGCCCCTTGCATGTATAAGGTGTCACCAATGAGCTTGTATTTGCAAGCTCTGCGTACAAACCCATATTTCTTTGCCTTCTCAATGTCCTTGGGAATGACTCCTGTCAACAAAAACTCTTCTTCCAGTGTCAGACTTTCACGACCCCGATAAAGTGGCAGATCTGCTTTTAACAGATATAGCTCGCCAATCATTCCCTGTGCTGCTTCATGTGCTTCTGTATTAAGAGAACGCTCCACATGCCGAATGCCCCATGCTTCAAACTCCTTCAACAAGCTCTTGATCTTGAAACACTTGTTCCTCAATGCAGGGTTTTTGCTCTTCCATACTCCTAGTATTTGCTTTACCACTAGTAGAGAATCACCTCTTATGCATAGTCTCTTTACACCATGCTTAATGCAAATATTTAGCCCTGCTTCCAATGTAGAATACTCTGCTTCATTGTTAGTATGAGCATCAACTTTGAATCCCTTTTTACAAATCAGCTTACCTTGCTGGTCATAAAGAGCTATACCACCAGAAGCTGCATCATGGCTCTTCCTGTATGAACCATCAAAGAACAAAACATGAGCATTGCTTACTTCTGCCACATTTTCTACCTTTCTAACACTTTCCTCTTTGACAAGCAGAGGGTTTTCCTTATAAGTTAACAAGTCTGCCAAAGTAGCTCTGTTGCTTTCTTCCACCAAGAAAGAGAACTCGAACTCCTGTAATTCAATCACCCACTTTTTCACTGCCTTAGACATGTTTACACCATTGATGAGCTGAGGCAAAAATGTGTAGCTAGTTAGGAATACAAATGGCTTTGTCAAAAGATATTGGCAAAACCATCGGCAAGCAAACACCACACTTACCATTACCAACTCTATTTCTGACAGCCCCCTCTCTGCTACTGACTTTACCCTACTAGCACAATAGACAGGGTGCATATATTGGCTCCCCTTCCCTTTTTGCAGTAACATAGCACCAATAGCATCCTCTCCTACTGAAGGATTCACATAAAAAACCTGTTCCCAATTTGGAGCCTGCACCGCTGTCATCTCCCCTAAGACTTCTTTGACTCTCCGAAACTCCTCTTCACACTTGTCATCCCATTGCAAAGGATCGTGCTTTGCCACCTGTTGTAATGGATATAAAAGCTGTGAGGACAATGAAATGAATCTTGACATGTACTTTACCTTCTGAATGAATGTTGCCAACTGTTTTGTAGACTCTGGGGAAGGAAGAAGCATGATTGCCTTGACCTTGTCTGGATCAGCCTCAATGCCATTTTCTGACACCATATGACCCAACAATTTTACCGTTGGTTTTACAAAGAAACACTTCTTGGGATTGAGTTGGCCACCACAATCATTATATCGTTCCAGAACCATTTCCAGCTTTTCATAGTGATCCATTCGTGTGCTATAGACACAAAAATCATCAATGAAATCTTGTACACATTTTCCAATGAATGGCAGAAGCGCCCAATTTGCTCTCTTTTGATAGTGAGCTGGACCATTTGTTAGCCCAAATGGTAGTACTATATAGCAAAAGCAGCCCCATGGCATAATGAAAGTAGTTTTCTTCTGATCCTCTGGAGCAATCTTCAACTGGAAATAACCTGAAAACCCATCACACACACTGTATCTTTCATGACCCGCCACTGAATCCAGGATTTGATCAATGAAAGGTAGTGGGTATGGATCCTTCTTTGTGGCTGCATTCAAAGGTTTGAAATCCACACAAACCCTCCATTTTCCGTCCTTTTTTGGAGTGACCACGACTGGGCTCACCCACTCTGTTGTCTCCACAGGGCATATAAAACCAGCCTTTAGTAGTTTGTCCACCTCTTCTCGCAAAGCCTTCATCTGTTCTGGACCCATTCTCCTTAATCTTTGACGTACTGGCTTGGCTCCTTCCTTTAGCTCTATGTGCAAATCTTCCCCTTTGAAGCCCCGAACTTCTTCATAAGATGTGATGAATAAATCTGGATATGTTGACAACATCTTTAAATACTTCTCCTTCTCCAGGACTGAGAGATCTGTGCTAATCATCCTGGCCATCAATTCGTGTTTCTCGTGCGGCTTCACCTGGGGTTGCATTAGCTCTTCAATCACCTCATATGGGCCCTTAGACTCATCTTCAATCCCCTTCATGGATGCGACTATGCTGGTCTGTTCAAAGACCCTGTCCACCATCAGAAATGCCACATTTACCTCTCCCTCACTACTAGTGGTGGTGCCACTGTCCCCATCTGACACAGTGGAAGACTCTTCACCACTTGAATTCTCCCCTTCTTCATAATCTTCATCTAGTGGCTTCCTGCTACTCATGTCAAATAATCTTTTGCCCCCTGTCTCCCCATATAAACTGATTGTACCGTGTCTCCAATCTTGAAGAGCCCGCACGGCGCGTAGCCATGGTCTTCCAAGGATGATAGGATAAGCCCCTAATCCTGCTGGCATGACATGAAAATCTACTACCGTTTTGACTGCATAAGCTTCGATTTCCAAGCTCTTCACTACCCCTAGACACTTGATCTTTTGATGGTTTGCCAGTCGTATGCGAAATCTTGAAACTCCTTCTACTGTCAGGCCCATCTTTTCTACACATGTTTGAGTGATTACACAAATTTGTGCACCACCATCCACGTATCCCTGCCCAAGATTCTTCCTCTTGTGCCAAACATCCACTATGGGACAAATGTCTGAAGACTCATCAATGGCCAACACTCTCACTGACCCTCTGTTGGGTTCCTTCCCCAACGGGCTGACTAGTTTCTTCCATTGGCGCCTTAGCTTCGGTATCATTTCCACTAGTTGTCCAAAGGTCACGTCTGCCTTCCTACTGCTCAGGTCCTGTTTCAAGTCGTAGCTATCTTGCCCTTCCCCTAGTGGAAAATCTGAGACGTGAAATTTTCGGCGAGCTCTCCTTTTCCTTTTAGCTTTCACATCTTCACCATCATGACTCTTCCCTTTCTTCCTACTGGGACCTGCTTCATTTCTTCCTTCTTTATCCTCTGTGGTTCTCTTCCCAATAGGCATTACTAATGTATCTTCCAACATTGCTGCCTTCTCCAAGGTGACCACACTTAACACTTTTGTCTTTCCCTTGTCCTCCTTGGTCAATCCACTAGGTCTTGCCTCACCCTTAATCTCAATGCCATAATCATTTGACCGGTTCGGCAACTGTGCAGGCAATGGATACATATCTCCACCCATTCTTGGTGGTTTATCACATTGTGGGCTGATGTGGCCAAGCCATTAGGAACTCAATGGAGTCTTCTTGGGCCCTTTTATTTGGCAGTTTAAGGAAGTCAAACCTTTTCTCTTAAGAAGAAACGTTTTCTAATTTGAAGCTTCAAAACGGCTACTTTATTCGAACTTGAATTTGGGGGGGAAAATGGAATTTAAAATCTAGCGGATAAAACCATATCATGTAACATATCTATGGAAAGCTCTTGATGCGTAGATCACAGATCTGTAATCTCTGCTCAGATCGGAGCTTGTATGTAGAAGTTATGGAGGTCCAAAAATTGTAAAATTGTCCCCCCCCCCCCTTTTTGGGGGAAAAAGTGCACCCTTTGACCACTCTTACACCTCTCTTACAAACCAATGGTTTTTGCTTACATGGCTGGCTCCTATTTGTCAAAAAGTTAAACGTTTCCATAACCTCATAGCAAATTAAAGGGCCCAAGAAGACTCCATTGAGTTCCTAATGTCTCCACAGTTATAGCATGTGGGCAACTGCCTCCAACCCCTGCCGTTGTTCTATCCACCAAAACCATTCTTTGGTTGTCCACCTCCTGGCTGATTTGCAAGTCTCACACGACCTCGATTATTTCCCACATTACCTAACATATTTAGGCTGAGATTCTTCATCAAATCAACCACTTGCCTCAAGTCCTGCCTCAGTTCATCATCTTGTGCTGCAGTAGTGACCATTGCTGGCACAACTTGAGTAGCTACTGAAACCGCATCTGTTGGATGAACCTCCTCTGGAACCCGACTTTGCATGGAGTCCATTTGCTTCATCTCTGACACCATAGGTAGTGAGCTCACTCCCAATTGAGTTAATCTATTCAACTTCCACTCTTTGTTCCTTGCCACCTCCAATGCATCCTCGTATGTTCTTGGCTTCTTCAATTCTACCCTCCAACGCAGGTTTTCCTTGAGGCCAACCAAGAACCGATCCTTCTTCATCATATCTGGTGGGGGCACTTGTGGCTGCAAGGCTTGACACAAGCTCTCCCATAATATGGAAAACTTCTTGATGTAATCATCAATGGGCTCCGCTTTTCTTTGTCTCAATTCCTGTATTTCATGCCAAACTTTGTCTGGATCTTTCACCTTCACAAACTGTGCTGTTAAGGACATTATCCCATGTCAATGGCATAGGTGGATCAGCCCTCTGCAACTCCTCCTCATAACCCTTACACCAGCTCCATGCATCACCCTTCAAATAGATTTGCAAAAGGCATAACATTTGAGCGGGTATCTGGATATGGTTGCTTATGCACGCAACTTCCATGTTTTTTAAGAACTCTTCCACATTCTCATCACTTTTTCCATGAAACTCTGGATAAGGGAAAGCCATTGCTACCCAATCTATGATAAAAAAACCCTTTTGACACAAATGCAAAAACAAAACCCTCTACTAACTCAATTCTCAGAAAAAAACTTCAAAACACTTCAGGTTTAGAAGAACATCAAACGAATTTGCATAGTTAATCATCGGAATTACCACAGGCAAAGGAGACTCCAATATTTCCCTCAGTCTTTCTGGCGCAAACATATATGCCATACGCTGTTGAAAGAAAATTTTTCTGTCCACATGAACATTTATCTGAATTCTTTGGGTAAAATGGAAAGGAGTAAATTGAGGTCCATTGTGATTATCCATTGAGAGTGGCCATCCAACTCCCAAGAGGCACGACTGGCTAATTTCCCAATTCTACCAGAATTTTGAGGCAACACATCAACTGTGAAACGGCACCAATCCCAAGAATTTCAGCCTGTAAACCATACTTCAGTTGGCTGTCAAATCAAGCTAATATAGCACAAATTTAGAAGGCATTTGTCACACAACTGTCCTGGCACAGCAGTCATTAACTGAGATTAATCACATGCACATGTTTTCAGTCTTGTAAACTGAAGGTTCTTGGAATGCTCCTCAGTGGGGGCAACAAAAACTGTGAAGGGAGGCGGAGAGACACGGAACACCTCTATAGAAATGCCTTTCCACAGCTCGGATCACACACCAACATCAAGAAAAAGGGACACCAGTCAACTACTCAGTGAGCTGACACAACATTTAACATCTCAAGCATGAAACTTTGTCTCTTCCCTCATTCAATTTTCCAAGCAACTGGGGGAAGCCTACATACATTTGATCAAGACATGCAAGGGGAGATGGGCACATCAACATCTGCCACCCTTTACTCAATTGATTCATATGCATATAGAGGTGCACCCTCATCATGAAATAGGCTCACAGCCATAAGCAAAATGATAACCACAGAGAAATGATAAGAGAACCACTTGACATAAACAAGGTTACATTCCATCAAGTATGAGCTTTCTGCAAAACTTCAGTTTCCTAAGGAAAGACAACATCAGTAAGGAAACTTCAATTCTCCAAACCTGGCAAGCAGTGTGTGACTAGGAGACACAATCACTTTATGGTCTTCACTCTGTCTGCTGAAGAAACATACCACCATACATACATATTCTCTCAAGCAAAACCAAAGGGCTGTCCTTCTCATACACATGAGCTTTCCACAAAAACAGAGAGCTGGTTATCATATACATGGGTTTTCCAAAGCCACAGAATGGTGATCCTCATATATATATGAGTTATTTCACAGAAAAAAGAACACAAACTGGCCAGCCGTCACTTACATACATGGGCTGTCATCATGACAGAAAGCTGCATTCTTTATGCGTGGCACCTTCTCCTCATTCATACAGGTTGTGTTGCAGCTTCTCCTCCCCTCCTACACACCAATATAGAGAGTACTGTGCAGCTTCTCTGGTATACATGTCTTTCCACAAAAAAAAACGAGCACTTCCTCTCATCCAAACTGGAGTGCCGTGGGCTGTTCTGAGGGTACTTCTCTTCAAAGAAGACGAGCTCATCTCCTTTCTCTCTCAAACACAGAGAGAAGCTTCTTACACACAAGGAAAAAACACACGGGCTCTCACACCTTGAAGACTGCGCCTTCTCACACAAAGGCTGCGCTTCTCCCCTTACACACATGGGCTACGCAGGCTCTCTGAGAGCATTAGAACTACGAGCTCATCTCCTTTCTCTCTCAAACACAGAGAGCAGCTCCCCTCCTCCTCTTATACACATGGGCTACGCAGGCTCTCTGAGAGCATTAGAACTACGAGCTCTCCCTATCACACACAGAACTACAGCTCCCCTCCTCCTCTTATACACATGGGCTGCGCTGCCCGTTCAACCAAGAAAACATTATACTATTCGTAATGTCAGGTTGCCAGAGAGCTCACCCCCACCTCCACGCGGCGCTCCTTTGAAAATTGAGGCTAGTTGAAGAATCTTTTGAAGCAATCCAAGGCCACCTTCTATTTTTAGCAAGCCTTGTATTAAATCCCATGGTGACTCTTGCAATCAAGGAAGACTTTGCACCATTTTAATAACATCTTGTGGACCACAAATACCTTTGTTTCCCATGAAATGCCAAGGACCGGTACTGTAGCTGACCTCCTCTAACGGGTCCCTGTCCAACTTTAAAAATAGTGCTCTGCATGCTCACATTATTTGTCAACAAACTTGTCCACATATGATAGTGCTAAAACCTACCTTGTGAAACTGATTCTCATCTCACACCCCTTTCATTTCCCATTTATCAAGGTAAACCAACAACTAACTGTACACATTGCATATTTTTGTTAGATCCGTTCACATGTGGCCTTATACCCCCTTTAGCCCTTGGAGATGGACACCCTTTATTTGTAAATGCCATGCATGAGTGTGTACACATGCCAAGAAAATATTACCAAAAAAATACCTAACAACGTGAAAGTCATGACATGAAAGTGCAGGGAGATTGACATGGGCCGTGACATTACAACTGTGTTTGTAATTTTTCATTTCCAAAGGGGTGACAAGAGCATTGTTATTTTGTTCCTGATGTGCTCTTAAGTCTCCATATTTGATCTTGAATTTGTTGTTGCTGAAATGATGTTGAGGTAGTAGGGAAGACTGCTGATTGTTTGCTTAAGCAGACAAGCTCTTGTGTTTGTGCTAGATGTAGGAGAGTAGTTGAGGTATTTTCTTGCTATTTCTTGGGCCTCCATTCTTGTCAAACTATAGGCAAAGTTGTTGGGGTTGAAGTTGGTGGGTGGTGAGGTTCTCTTCACATTTTTCAATTTTTGCAACCATATGATGGTATCCTTGTTGTTGAAGTACATGCATAGGCACCCATCTTTGATGAAACTGTAATTTGGTTACCGATGTGCTTGGTGTTGAAACTTCCATCTTTGTGCAAGCTTAGGGGTTTTTGTGATCCGCTTGGGGATCCAAGCTTTGGTATTTCTTTGGTAGTACCCTTGTGCTTGCAACAATGTTTTTGGTACCCCCACACTTGTTGCATTGGAGTTGTTCTTTGAGGAACTCACATAGGCTTTTGTGGACGGTGTTGTGGAGTACTTTTATTCTTGCTTAGGTTTCGAGTGCCACGTTGAGGAAGAGGTTTTGACTGTCGAGGCACCCAAATTTGGTTGGCACCTTCAAAGTAGCTGCTTTTCCACCCACACTTTGATACTATTAAGATATCTTGATTGTGGTTGTCATGGTGGAGTTTTCTTTCGAGGTGATGTGGAAGGTTTGGGGCCCTCCTTGACTTTGGTTGGCACGGAGGTTGCAGGTTTGAGATTCATGGGCATTGTTGATGATGATGAGGTTAGAGTCTCTTGTTGAGTGGCTGTCGAGATGAGACGAGGCCTTTAAGTATGTGGTTGTCTCTTTTGACGAGGTTTGTCGATGAAGATGCATAAGATCCGGGGCCCTTCCTTTGAGTTTCCTATTAGAGATAGGTGGTTTGGCTATGGGAATTTCTTGAAGAATAGATATCGCTTGCGAGGTCTTGGCATCAAACTTCGTAGGTGAGGATGGGATTGAAGGAGTAGAGGCTTTATCAAAGTTGGTCTCATTGAGGCAGATGGTAGGTCATGGTGTAGAGGGTCTTTTGTGGAACAAGCTCGCATCCTTTTGCGTTCAGCATCATAGATATCCAATAAAGTTGGATCTTCTTCCTCGTCGCAGTATGGTACTATCAAATTTTTATCATTGACCATCATGACTCTATCGCTAGCAAAGCACAGTGGTGTGCTTGGGCAGCAACAATCCCCATTTATGCCCCAAGATTAAATCTCCTTCCAACACATACTCAACCACAAAAAACTTGCATGTGAGGAGGTTAGTTTCAATATACATTGTATGTTCAAAGTACCCCAGACATGGAATGTTTAAGTCTTGTGTAAAGGTATTCCTTTCAGTATGGGCCGTGTGTGTTGGTTGACCTAACAAATCCCATAGCTCGAAGGTCATGAGATTGTGTTCTCGCGTTGGATAAAGCTGTGCTTGAGGTATGGTGATTTCATTTGCAATGTAAAGATGGTGGCATCCTTTGGAGAGGTTTGTAATTTGAATGAAAATTCTAGGTAATGGGTTGTACGATTGACCAGGCTTTTGTCCACCATGGCCCCCCCATCCAGAGATGTACCTGGAAGTTGTTGACGGTAAGGCATTGGTGCAATTGTTCTCTAGTGCATGAGTATGGATTCGTACTCATAGAGCAGCTACTACATTAATTTAGCCAAAAGAATAGTAAGCAATAAGCTTAACATTATAGTGGCTATTGTGTGATATGGCTTAATCCATGATGAGACTTAAATCGTGAAAGTGCAGGTTCTTAAGCCTTGAGATGGAACTCCTTGAATTTGTAAATTTTGACCTCATTTGTTGTTCTCCACGTGAACTGCTAAGACATGAAACACTAAGGCATGAAAGACCAGACGTGAATGTCATGATGTGAAAGTCATGATGTGAAAATTGTAGACGTGAAAGTCATGATGTGAAATAGTAGACGTGAAAGTCATGACATGAAATGGCAGACGTGAAAGTCATGACATGAAATTGCAGATGAGAAAGTCATGACGTGAAATAGCAAATGTGAGAGTCATGATGTGAAATGTGAGAGTCATGACATGAAATAGCAGATGTGAAAGTCATGACGTGAAAGTGCAGGGAGACTGACATGGGCCATGACTTTACAACTATTTTTGCAATTTATTTCTAGAGGGGTCACAAGAGCATTGTTATTTTGTTCTTGATGTTCTCTTAAGTCTCCGTATTTGATCTTAAATTTGTAGCTAAAATGATGTTGAGATACTAGGGAGGATTGCTAATTTTTTACTTGAGCAGACAAGCTCTTGTGTTGGTGCTAGATGCAGCCTTGAGATGGGACTCCTTGAATTTGCAAATTTTGACCTCATTTGTTTTTCTCCATGTGAATTGCTAAGATGTGAAACGCTGAGGCATGAAAGAGCAGACGTGAAAGTCATGAGTGAAATTGCAGACGTGAAAGTTATGATATGAAATAGCAGACATGAAAGTCATGACATGAATTTGTAGACGTGAAAGTCATGACGTGGAAGAGCAGACGTGAAAGTCATGATGTGAAATAGCAAACGTGAAAGTGATGACATGAAATTGCAAACGTGAAAGTCATGATGTGAAAGTGCAGGGAGTGACATGGGCCGTGACTTTACAAACTCTGTTTGCAATTTATCATTTCCAGAGGGGTGACAAGAGCATTGGTATTTTGTTCTTGATGTTCTCTTAAGTCTTTGTATTTGATCTTGAATTTGTTGCTGAAATGATGTTGAGGCAGTAGGGAAGACTGTTGATTGTTTTCTTGAGCGGACAAGATCCTGTGTTGGTGCTAGATGCACCAACACAAGATTTTGATCTTGAATTTGTTGCTGAAATGATGTTGAGGCGGTAGGGAAGATCGCTGATTGTTTGCTTGAGCGGACAAGATCTTGTGTCGATGTTAGATGCAGAGAGTGGTTGAGGGATTTGCTTGTTGTTTCTTGGGCCTCCATTCTTGTCGAAATATAGGTGAAGTTGTTGGGGTTGAAGTTGGTGGTGAGGTTTTCTTCACATTGTTCAATTTTGGCAACCATATGATGGAATTACCATCATGGTATCCTTGTTGTTGAAGTACATGCAGAGGCAACCATCTTTGATGAACACTGTAATTTGGTTTCCGATGTGCTTGGTGTTGAGGCTTCCTTCTTTGTGATGCGCTTGGGGACCCAAGCTTTGGTATTTCTTTGGTAGTACCCTTGTGCTTGCAATAATGTTTTTGGTACCCACACTTGTTGCATTGGTGGTGTTCTCTTAGGAACTCGCATAGGCTTTTGTGGACAGTGTTGTGGAGTACTTTTCTTCTTCCTTGGCTTTTGAGTGCTACGTCGAGGAAGAGGTTTTGCCTGTCACAAGGCACCCAATTTTGATTGGCACCTTTATAGTAGCCTTGAGCTACAAGCCCTGTTGAGATATCGAGCTCGTCTAGTGAGGCGGTGGCCACTGATGACCCGCTTGGGGGATATGCCCCACACTTACACCACTGGCATGATTGGTGAGATCTTGAGTGATATGCGGCCAGTGGGATGACAGGGTGTGTGACAGCCATTCTAGAGACTGGCATAGTTATAGCGCCAACTCATTTAGTCGGGTTCACACTATAGAGAACCCGTGTATGTATTGGTTGAGTACCTTTCATATTGTGTGTACTCTTATTCTTGTATAGTGTGTGTTGTGAGTGTTGAGTAGAGAAGAAGAAGATTTTCAGCCTCTCATCTTGTGTGTTCTCTATTAGGGTTTTGTGAGTGTGTGTGTGTGCTTGCAAGAGCTCAAGCTCTCTTCCCCCCTGCATCTTTTCATGGTATCAGAGCCTGGTTCGTGCTAAGGGCTGAGCTGCAAGCAAGAGAACCACAGGAAGCGGTACGAGGGTAAGAGCTTCAACTACTCTTCCATATCGTGTTGGTGACTACACCCTTGTCGGGAGCTCTACGGGAAGCACCGGCAAACGGTCTCTGATTGAGAAGCTTTCTTCGCAGGAGTAAAGCTATAGGGCAACTATACAGTCCTATTGGACTATGATTTTTGGGTCGAAAACGCGTTTTGGACGCGTCTGGACCTCCGTTTTTCAGAAAGCAGGCGATTTCGAGCACTGCGGGTAAGTCATCGATTCTCTGCAGAACTCTGTTTTAAGAACTGCAGGAAGACAGATTGACTGTGTAGACACTGTGGGTGCTGCAAAGAGGTCTACAGTTGCCATTGGGTGTATGTATGCACATTGAAATCACTGTGGTTGTGACTTCAATGTCACTGGTTGTGACATTTGAGAGTACTACAGTACCATTGCAGAAAATACAGCATTTGTGCAGGAAAAACCAGAGTGCAGTTTCTGGTAAAATTGTGTGTTTGGCAAGATGTCTAATGATGATGGCATAACACAGATTGTGGCTGAGAAGCTGGATAAGAATAACTTCCATGCTTGGAGGTTCAGGTTGACAAATTTCCTGAGATGGGAAAAGGCTATTGGGACTACATAGAAGGTGAGTATGAAGAGGCACCGGAGATACCGGATATAAATCCGACTGCTGCAGATGTGAAAGAATTTAAAGACTGGAACCAAGGAGCCAGGAAGGTTATGTATTGGCTCTCCATTAGTATATAGGACACCATGATTGGGCACATTCAGGATGCCAAGTCCCCCAAGGAGGCGTGGGACACCTTGGTAAAGCTTTATGAAACAAATACCAAGGCACGCAAGATACAGTTGAAGAATGAACTTCATACTGTGGAGAAAAAGAGCATGTCTATGCGCTGAAGATAAAGGGTATTGTGGAAGTAGTTGATGATGACAAGGTGGAAGTCTGTCTACGTGGTCTCGGGCCACAATACAAGGCGTTTAAGACGTCTATTCAGATCGGAAAAACATTCCCAACTTTACAGATTTGGTGTCTATGCTGATTATCGAAGAGAAGGACTTGGGTGAAGACCAACAGTCTTCACAAAGCAAAAACAGTTCAGAGCAACAGGCCTTCTACACGAGTTCAGGAAGAGGACGAGGTAGAGGAGGCCGTGAACGCGGTCAAGGAGGTGGCCGAATAGGTAATCAGAATTATGGCCAGTAGCAACAGCAACAACAACAGTCCCAGAATCAACAACAACAACAACACGCAGGTGGAAGAGGCAAATTTAGAGGCAAGGGGAGTCAAAGAGGCCGTGGAAATTGGCAAAGGCAATATAATGATGCATGTGAATGCTATTATTGTGGTAAACCTGGACATGTGCAGGCAGAATGTTATAAGAAGCAGGCTGACATGCAAAATGGGAAAGTGCAGCAAAACAACTATGCATCCTCCAGCAGAAATACCGAGGATAATGAAAGGTTGTTTGTTATGCAGCATGTTGTGAATGCCATGTCTGAAAATGTTGATGCAGCACAAAAAGATAATGTATGGTATGTGGATTCAGGTGCTTTGAACCACATGATGAGTCATGGGGAGTGGTTCAAGGAGATGAAAAACCCGGAAAGACCAGGTTTTGTGGAAACAGGGGATGACACTGCTCATCCAATTGCCCACGTTGGAGATGTGCCATTGTCTATGCAGGATGGCAAAGTGAAGTACCTTGTAGATGTACTTCATGTACCAAACATAATAAAGAATCTGGTTTCAGTTGGCCAGATGATTGAGCAGGGTTTGCAGGTTCGGTTTAACCCTGATGGGTGTTATGTTGAAGATTTCAAAGACAAGTGCAAGTTGGTTGCAAAAGGCAATAGAGTGGGCAGAATGTTTACATTGAATGTAGACATGCCTGAAATAAGTGCTGTGATGTTTGCAAATGGTTCAGGAGTTGTTGCAGACACAGACATATGGCATAAAAGAATTGGACATGTAAATGTGCAGAGATTGAAGTCTATGCAGACAAAAGGAATTGTGACAGGGCTGCCAAAATTTAAAGTGGAAGGTATGCAGAAAATATGTGAAGCATGCCAATTTGGGAAGCAAACAAAGCATGTGTTTCCACGTAACAGATATGTGAGCAAAAATGCACTAGATGTTGTGCATTCAGATGTATGGGGTCCGACGAAGACCATATCTATGGGAGGCTGCAGGTATTATGTGACTTTCATTGATGACCACACAAGGAAAGTGTGGGTATCTTTCATGAAAGAGAAGAGTGAGGTGTTCACTCACTTTCAGAATTTCAGAGTTTTGGTTGAAAAGCAAACAGGGAAATATGTAAAGTGCCTAAGGTCAGATGGAGGAGGAGAGTACTTCTCCAATGAGTTCTCTGAATTCTTGAAGAAGAATGGTATTCGGAGACAGTTTACATGCAGATACACTCCGTAGCAAAATGGAGTTGCTGAGCGGAAAAACAGGCACATTGCTGAGATTGCGCGAGCATTGATGGAAGAGAAGAATATGCCGCATTGCTATTGGGCTGAGGCTGTTCTACAGCAGTATACGTCATGAACAGGACTCCAACTGTAGCCATACATGATGTAACTCCAGAGGAGAGGTTTACTGGCAGAAAACTAGATTTGTCTCATCTGAAAGTCTTTGGATGCATTGCATATGTGCATGTGCCAGATGAGCTGAGAACCAAGCTGGATCCAAAAGTTGAAAAATGTGTGTTTATTGGATATTCCCTTGAGCAAAAGGGATACAAGTGTTATAACCCTACTACACGACGTGAGTTGAGGGTAAGCAGGGATGTTGTCTTTGATGAGATGAGCAGCTGGTATGTTGCTGAAAAAGAAGCTATTGGGGATGATGTGAGTGGAAGTGTGGTTGCACAGAATGCAGGTCAGCAATCACAGTCTTTGAGTGGACCAGGAGAGTCCTCATCTAGTGGGTCTGTTGATAGACCATGGAGTGGCAGGCTACATCATAATACCAGCCCTACAAATGTGATTAGTATATCATGTAAAGGAAAAGAGAAAGTGGTTGAGCCCCTTGGTATGCCTGACATTTCCGTAGGGCATTCTCATGTTGATGGAGAGTCTAGTGGCTCAGATATGAGCCTTGATGAGGAGCTTGGGATCCCAGCTATGAGAACACCTGGTGTAAAGAAGGCTATGGAAGCCATGAACGAGAAGCTGTGAAGATCTGGGAGAGTGAGAAATCCTGTGCAGAGATTTACCTATGATGGTTATGTGGCACATCACTATGCATATATGGCAAAGGTTATGCAGGTTATTGAGCCCACATGCATTGATGAGGCTGTTGGAAATGTGTGTTGGGAGAAAGCTATGGATGAGGAGATGGATGCACTATATGGAAATGAAACTTGGGATTTAGTGCAATTGCCTGAAGGCAAGAAAGCCATTGGATGCAAGTAGGTGTACAAAGTTAAACATAACAGTGATGGAAGCATAAATAGGTACAAGGCTAGATTGGTAGCCAAAGGATATGCGCAGACATATGGGATTGATTATGAGAAAACTTTTAGCCCAGTTGCCAAGATGGCAACAGTGAGAGTTGTGATAGCAATGGCTGCGTCAAAGCAATGGTCTTTACATCAGATGGATGTAAAGAATGCATTCTTGCATGGGGATTTGCAAGAAGAGGTTTATATGTTGCAGCCACCTGGCTATGAGGATGTGGGTCATCCCGAGCATGTTTGCAGGTTGAAGAAAGCCTTGTATGGCTTAAAGCAAGCACCAAGAGCATGGTCTGACAAGATTTCTGCATATCTTCTCACTATTGGCTTTCATGTAGCCACTGCAGATTTCTCATTGTATGTGAGACATGGTGATAGAGGAGTTGTGCTTGTTGTCATCTATGTAGATGACTTGATCATTACGGGGGACCATGATGCAGAGATCTTTGATGTAAAGATCTTGCTTAGACAGAAGTTCGAGATGGAGGATCTGGGGGAGCTCAGATATTTCTTGGGCATTGAGGTGATTAGGTCACCACATGGTATTGGATTATTGCAGAGACAGTATGGCTTGGACATGTTGTCCAAGTATGGTATGACAGGCTGTAAGCCTATTTCTGTGCCATTGGATCAGAATGGCAAGTTGAGTGCAGATTCAGGAGAGATCTTGGAGGATCCTACTATGTACAGGCGCATAGTAGGAAGCTTGATCTATATGACGATCACCAGACCAGATTTGAGCTATGCTGTTGGGTTGGTGAGTCAGTTTATGCAGGTTCCACGGAAACCGCATTTGGATGTAGTGAGACGCATACTGCGGTATGTGAAGTCTACTTTGCATTGTGGACTATTCTATGAGACTGGGACAGAGATATGTGTACATGGGTACACAGATGCTGATTGGGCTAGTAGTATCTCAGATAGAAGATCTACCAGTGGCTTCATGTTTTCTTTGGGGAGTGCTGCTGTGACTTGGAGCAGCAAGAAGCAGCCTACGGTTGCTCTATCGAGTATGGAGGCCGAGTACAGAGGAGCTGCTATGGCAGCATGTGAGGTAGCTTGGTTGAGAAAGCTACTTGCAGATTTGGGTCTATCAGTGGATAGACAAGTTGTCATTTTCTGTGACAACATTAGCAGTATACAGTTGGCCAAGAACCCAGTCTTTCATGCTCGTACGAAGCACATAGAGGTCCACTACCACTTCGTTAGAGAGAAGGTCTTAGCACGAGACCTTGACCTTGTTTATGTCAGCACAGAGGATCAGGTAGCTGACATCTTCACCAAAGCATTAGGTACAGAGAAGCTCCATAGATTCAAGGCTTCGCTTGGTGTACATGAGATGGAGTTTATCTCGAGGGGTAGTGTTGAGATATCGAGCTCGTCTAGTGAGGCGGTGGCCACTGATGACCCGCCTGGGGGATAGGCCCCACACTTACACCACTGGCATGATTGGTGAGATCTTGGGTAATATGCGGCCAGTGGGATGACAGGCTGTGTGACAGCCATTCTAGAGACTGGCATAGTTATAGCGCCAGCTCATTTAGTCGGGTTCACACTATAGAGAACCCGTGTATGTATTGGTTGAGTACCTTTCATATTGTGTGTACTCTTATTCTTGTATAGTGTGTGTTGAGTGTTGAGTAGAGAAGAAGAAGATTTTCAGCCTCTCACCTTGTGTGTTCTCTATTAGGGTTTTGTGAGTGTGTGTGTGTGCTTGCAAGAGCTCAAACTCTCTTCCCCCTGCATCTTTTCAAGCCCTTGAGCTACAAGTAGCCGCTTTTCCACCCACATTTTGATACTATTAAAATATCTTGATTGTGGTTGTCATGGTGGAGTTTTCTTTGGGGTCATGTGGAAGGTTTGGGGCCCTCCTTGATTTGGTTGGCGTGAAGGCTGCATGTTTGAGACTCATTGGCATTGTTGATGATGATGAGGTTAGAGTCTCTTGTTGAGTGGTTTGTCGATGATGAGGCCTTTGAGCATGTGGTTGTCTGAAAGATCCCTGCCTCCTCCACGTAACAAATTCGAGGGTGTTAGCAGCGGAAGTAGCACTTCTTGCACAAGGCACAGTCCCTCACTCGGGGCCTCGCCCACAGATATCTGGACAAGAGACTAATCCGTCGGTTCTTCCAAAACCGTAACCCGAAAAACTTTCCTCACCCAGAAAGCATGGACGATTCCTCTAGGATATTTTTTTTCTAATGTAGTCAAGAACCTTAACTAACCAAACTGATCCAACCGAACTCGTAAGTCACATGGTCAGATCAAGGAAGAGACTTGCACTTGGATCATAGAGACCAACACTTTTTTCCTCATCAAGAGGCATAGTCGTTGATTCTTTTCCATAGAACAAAGACTATCCAAGATTTACTTCATCTATCGTACCATAACAGAATTGAGTCTCATTTTAGGGATCCATCAGTCCAGCCTATCAGTCCCATGGGTTAGCAACTGCCCAGCCATTGTAGTGATAGGATCCATTTAGGAATTTGGATATGTTTTCTCTGGGTACTAGGGAAAAGAGTTCCCAGCCCCCTAGCCGGTGCTTCAAGCAAACTTCAAGATAGTCACACCACTTACACACCTAATATGAATTTGTCTGTTTCATAGATTCAGCTATCTTTAAAACAATCTTTTAATGAAACCATAGTATCATTGATCATAATCCTCCAAAATATCTAGGTTGAATTTTGATTTCCAATCATTCCTTCATCGATGTACCTATGGCATCATATGCAACCAGAATGCTCACCACCTGTTCGCTCAGGGGCCTTTTCAATATTTCCTAGCTCATAGTACCCAAAAATATATTCACTTATGAAAATCTAGATGGACTCTTCATTGAAGATCAGTAAGATCAACCAATAGATCCATATAAAAGAGCCATGGACTCATCCGTTGAAGACCAAGAAGGACAATCAACCAGATCCATGCCCGACTTTAGAAAACAACTCTAACTCCTTGTTCCATTTTCTTCCTTGACGCACGTGTGGGTATCTTTGGCGACCTAGAGCCCGAGCACCCTCTAGGTGCCTTCGCAAGTCACCTAGCGCTTCACTCATAGGCTGCTTCCTTGGTCCCTCATCCACCGTACCGGAAGCTCACCATTTAAATCGAACCGAGGCTGGTCAAGACCTCGGCCGACCGTGCTATGCGAGACATCCTTCATTGACTCTCTGTCAGCTGTTGCAACTTTTAACAATTAGATCTCCACACAACCTCATTCACAAGATGGTAAAAATGCTTTCCCAGCATTCTTGACATAAAACAATCATTTAAAAAGAGGTTTCATAAATATAGTTTCTAACGAACTCTCATCTTTTCACATTGTTCCACATCATTTCTCGTTATTCCACATTCTTCTACATCAATTCACATTGCTTATTCCACATCCAATCATATGTATTCTCATCGTCCTTCATCCATTCTCATCCAATCACATCATATTACATCTCATCACATCTATCCACATCTATCCTCATTACCTCTCATCCATTCACATCTACCCATATCCACATCACATCCATTCACATCTACCCCGATTCACATCACATCACGTCATATCCATTCACATCACATATCATCCATTCACGTCTCATCACATCATAATCACATCCATTCACGTCTCATCACATCATATTCACATCCATTTACATCTCATCATATCATATTCACATCACATCACAGCCATTCACATCTCATCGCATCCATTCACATCTCATCACACCCATTTACATGCATCACACCCATTCACATCCATCACATTCATTGCATCCCACATCACATCACATGCATTCCATCCACATTACATCACATCCACATCTCATTCTCATCCATTTACATCACATCACATCACATCCTTTCACATATCATCACATCTCATCTCATCTCATCTCAATCTCAATCTCATCTCATCACATCCACATCTATTTACATCACATCACATCCCATCCACATCTCTTCACATCCACATCCACATCCATTTACATCACATCACATCCCTTCCACATCTCATCACATCCACATCCACATCACATCACATCCCATCCACATCCACATCCATTTACATCACATCACATCACATCCCTTGCACATCTCATCACATCCACATCCACATCACATCACATCCCATCCACATCCACATCCATTTACATCACATCACATCACATCCCTTTCGTATCTCATCATATCCACAGCCACATCACATCACATCCCATCCTCATCTCATCACATCCTTATCCACATCACATCACATCACATCCACATCCCATCCACATCACATCACATCCCATCCATATCTCATCAAATCCACATCTACATCTACATCACATCACATCCACATCTCATCACATTCCATCCACATCCACATCCATTTTATCACATGGCATTCACATCTTATCACATCGTATTCACATCTTATTTACATCGTATTCACATCTATTCACATTTAATAACATTTTCTACTTTCGATACCGATGGGACTTTTTCTAAATTTATGCCAATTGCTTGGCCTAGTTAAAGGTACTTTTTCTCGATGAATATTTTCATATTCTTTCTGAAATTTCTCAAGTGAAATATATTCAATATTCTACTTTTGAGTAAAAGATTCATGGGATTTACAAAAATCAATTCTACCCATATTTTTCAATAGAATTAATAATGCTCAAAATTCCACTTTTGATAAATACTCATAATTTGAATTATGCTAAAAATTCCTCTTTTACCATTAAATTTCTTGGATCTCAAATATCATGGGAATTCCTCTTTTTGTATAAAATAAATTTATCAAAATTTCTCTTTTACCATTTAATTACTTGGATCTCAATTATCATGGGAATTTCTCTTTTTGCATAAAATAAATTTATCAAAAATTCTTCTTTTACCATTTAATTACTTGGATCTCAATTATCATGGGAATTCATCTTTTTATATAAAAATAAATTTATCAAAATTTACTCTTTTCTCATAATCAATTAATTATGCATAATTACAAAATTATTTCTCATGAAGATGATGAAAATCATTCTTTTTGCATAGGATGTCCAATCCTAGAATATGGTAGGAAGTCCTCTTTTAGCATTATGCATAAAAATAATATATGTATTATTTTCATAAAATTTTACCATAGCTTCGCTCTATTACTAATAATTTTTAATTTTTATAAAAAAGAATAAGACATTGCAATACAATTATGATAAAAGATCTATTCTTAAATGTAAATCCAAATTATGAAATTAAATCATAAATTTCACCATAATCATAAACTTAATTATGATTATTCTACTAGATTATGCTATTTCTATTATTCCTCTTTTCCCAAAATAATAGGATTATCTCTTTCACATTTAGAATCACTTAAAGTAGTTTTTTAACTACTTATAAATAATTTAAAAGAATTTACCATTATTTTGTTATCATAAAAGCATAAAAATACCATTTTCTTATCCTCTAGCTTTATAAGCCTAGAGTTTGGTTTTGAATTAAGAATTTATCAATGAGAAGCATTCTTTTTCTAAAGAATAGGAATGACTATTCTTTTGGGAGAGAGAGATATACATAAAAAGCATTCTAAATAAGCATAAAGATTAACTTTTTGTGATTAATCATTAAAATAATTAGGAAAAGCTTGATTTGCATTAAAAACAACTAATTAAAAACTTCTCAAGCTTGAGAGGGGTTGAGAAGTGAAATCATTTGAGAATATTAACAAAAACTATAAAATTCCTTCTTACCTCAAGGTTTGGCTTGCGTCTTTATCTAGAACTGAAGCCCCCAACCAATAAATTGGTTTAGCAAGTTGAGAAGAAAGATCCAAGAGTTGTTGTAGAGAGAGAGAGAGAGAAGCTCCAAGCTCTCCAAAAGTAGAGGATTTTTAAGGGGGATAATAGAAAATATGATTATTTTAATGTAATACTGGCATGGTATAGCTCACAGATTTTTTTACAAAAGACTAAGGATCTATTTATAGGTGAGGGAGGCCACTAACCAAGTCCATTTGGGTTCTATAATTTTCCAGGTTCAGTTTGACTCAATTTGGACAAGATTTGGATCAATTTAGGTCCCATTTTGATTTGGTTTGATCTAGGAGAGAGGAGAGATAAAAATATCTCAATTTTTTTGAATTAAAAACCCTTCCACATGTGTGAAATAGGCGCCTACCTTGAGAGTCCCCCTCTCCTTACCAAGGTGTCAAAAATGCATCATTATTCTAAAATATCTCATTTTTTTAGTAATATCTCATAGTTTTTAACTAATAAACCTTGTACTCAGTCAACTCTTCATCCTATGTGAGCATTTACTCATTTTTGGGTCTTTTATTTTATTCTTTTGGATTTATCTCATCCCCACACTTGGATTAATCCAATTGGCCCATTGGAACCTTAATTGGCCCATTGGAACCTTAATTGGACCATAATCCAAAAATTTCTTAAAATGTAGACCCTTAGGCTAAGGCCCTTTATACACATTTTCAATTAAGGTTCCAATTGGCGCATTGGAACCTTAATTGGACCATAATCCAAAAATTTCTTAAAATGTAGACCCTTAGGCTAAGGCCCTTTATACACATTTTCAATTAATTCCAAATGCACATTGGAAGTTCATTTTGAGTTTCTGTTTCAGGGGAATCCATTTTAGACACTAGAAAGATTTTTATATCCAAAGATATCTCAATTTAGGATTCTCTCTCTAGACTTTTTCTCTCTCTCTAGGCCACAACAGGAAAAACAAGATCTTTCTTCTATTTCATAGAGGGAAATAATTACAAGAACTGAAGGGGAGGTTCTTACACCTTTACACCTCAAAAGTTGGAGGAAGGAATCTTACATTGTCTCCTTTTATAAGGTTTGTCGAAGAAGATGCATAAGATCCGGGGCCTTTCCTTTGAGTTCCCTATTAGAGATAGATGGTTTGGCTGTAGGAATTTCTTCACGAATAGATGTCGATTGCAAGGTCTTGGCATCGAACTTCGTAGGTGAGGATGGATTTGAAGGAGTAGAGGCTTTATCGGAGTTGTCGTTTTGACGCAGATGGTAGGTCGTGGTGTAGAGGGGCTTTTATGGAAGAGGCTAGTATCCTTTTGCATTCAGCATCATAGATATCCATTAAAGTTAGATCTTCTTCCTCGGAGTATATACTATCAACTTTTTCTTGTTGACCATCATGATGACTCTATCACTAGCAAAGCACAGTGGTGCTTGGGCAGCAACAATCCATTTATGCCCCAAGATTAAATCTGCTTCCAACACATAACCATAAAAAACTTGCAAGTGAGGGGGTTAGTTTCAATATACATTATATGTTCAAAGTACCCCAGACATGGCATGTTCAAGTCTTGTGTAAAGGTAATCGTTTCAGTATGGGCCATGAGTGTTGGTTGACCTAACAAATCCCATAGCTTGAAGGTCATGAGATTGTGTTCTTGTGTTGGATAAAGCTGTGCTTAAGCTATAGTTATTTGATTTTCAATGTGAAGATGGTGGCATCCTTTGGAGAGGTTTGTAATTTGAATGAAAATTCTAGGTGATGGGTTGTACCATTGACCAGGCTTTCGCCCACCATGGCCTCCCCATCTTATACGTGGAAGTTGTTGATGGTGAGGCATTGGTGCAAATGTTCTCCAGTGAATGAGTATGGATTTGTACTCATGGAGCAGCTGCTACAAATATATAGTGGCTATTGTGTGATATAGCTTAATCCATGATGAGACGTAAATCATGAAAGCGCAAGTTCTTAAGCCTTGAGATGGAACTCCATGAATTTGAAAAATTTGACCTCATTTTGTTTTCTCCACATGAACTACTAAGATGTGAAACACTGAGGTGTGAAAGACCAGACATGAATGTCATGATGTGAAACAGTAGATGTGAAAGTCATAACATGAGATGTGAAAATCATGACGTGAAAGTCATGACGTGAAATAGCAGATGTGAAAGCCATGATGTGAAATTACAGACGTGAAAGTCATGACGTGAAATTATAGACACGTGAAAGTCATGACGTGAAATTATAGACGTGAAAGAGCAGACGTCAAATAGTAGACATAAAATTCATGACGTAAAATTATAGACGTGAAGTCATGACGTGAAATAGCAAACGTGAAACCTATAATGCGAAAGTGCAAGAACTGACATGGGCCATGACTTTACAACTATGTTTGCAATTTATCATTTCCAAAGGGGTGACAAGAGTACGTGAAATAGCAAACGTGAAACCTATAACGTGAAAGTGCAAGAACTGACATGGGCCATGACTTTACAACTATGTTTGCAATTTATCATTTCCAAAGGGGTGACAAGAGCATTGTTTTTTTTGTTCTTGATTTCCCTTACACCAACTGGGGTTTTCTTCAAATGATCTAATTTGATTCTAATCTTATTTAATTATTTGTCTTGTTACTTGATTTGTATCTCCTCGTCTTTATTCTTATTCTCTAAATTTTATACTTGTTTTGTTAAATCTTTAATACTTAATTGAAGATGCAAATTCGTAAGCCTCGCCATAGACTATTAGACATTTACAATATCCAAGAATCCCACTTTCCCCATCACTAATGTGACATACTAAACTAGTTAGATCAGTGTGAGTAGTGGGTTATCTAAGGTTAATGGGTCATGTGGATAGACCGCACTATCAACCCATAAGTCTACATGTTTCTTTCCCTGAGCCCTACGTAAAGAAGTGGATGCATTATCCAATGGTTGTCTTACATATAAGGACGTTTCATTGATGCATATTCCTCTTCTACACAAATATGAAGATCTATCTTACGGTTTCTTGTATAAGTAATATCTTCTAAAGGAAGCATGGTTTAGACTAAGATCAGCAACAATGAAAAAAGGGTTAGAGTAAGATGAAAGGATGATTAAAGAAAAATGAGGTAGTTATTGTTGAAAATGACCTTGAAAAGGTACTTCTAAGGGTAACATATGATTGAGGGACCCTTTTTTTATTACAAAATGTTAAAATTTAAAAATTTCAAAAAACCCCTAATTTTAGGGTCCCTTATACCCGCGTTTTTCATATTTGGGAAGGAGAGGTGTGGAACCACATATATATGCATGAGATATGATGGAAAAGGTATGGGGATTAAAGAGGTAGGTATTGACTAAAAGTGATCTTGAAAAGGTACTTTTGGAGGTTGCGTATGATTGAGAGATCCATTTTTTATTAAAAAATATTAAAATTTTAAGTTTTTTAAAAATTCGTAATTTTAGGATCCCTTATATCTAGGTTTTTTAAATTTGCAGAAGAGAGAAGTGTGGGACCACATAAAAAAGGCAAGTGGTCCAATGAATCTCACATAAAAATTTCAAAAATGAGAATGGACTCTGGAAATAGTGGCAACTTTTTTAAAAAGTGAGTGGACCCTAGAGTAACTATAAGACATGATCTAGGAGTTATTAGTCTCTAAAAAGGAACCCAAAATTAGGGTATTCATTAACTTGTTCCCTAATATGGAGCCAAGTTTAGCATTCTAAACCCAAAAAATTAGAAATTTATGCTAATCCTTAGAGGGCCCTCTTTGTAGTCCATATTTCCCCTAATGGATACTTTGATTTAGGTTGTCATGGTGGAGTTTCTTTTTAGATGAAACGAAAGGTTTGGGCCCCTCCTTCCCATTGGTTGGCATTGAGGTTGCGGGTTTGAGACTCATGGGAATTGTTGACAATGATGAGGCTTGAGTCTCTCCTGGAGTGGTACCGTTGATGTTGAGGCTCTAAGCATGCAACTCGCTCTTTTTGTGAGGTTGGTTGATGAAGAAGCATTGGCTCCAGGTCTTTTCCCTTGAGTTTCTTTTTAGAGATAGATAGTTGCACTTGAGGGGGGGGGACTTCTCCAAGAATAGCTATTGATTGCGAGATGTTCGCATTGGACTTTGTTGGTGAGGATGGAGTTGAAGGGGTAGATGCATGGTAGGTCTTTAGGTAGAGGGGCTTCTGAGGAAGAGCCTTAGGAGCTTTGTTTGGGGGTGAGGATGGAGTTGAAGGGGTAGATGCATTGTTCGAGTTGGTCATTGACAGATGGTAGGTCTTTGGGTAGAGGGGGTTCCGAGGAAGAGGCTTGGAGCTTTTTATGTTCAACATTGTAGAAATCCATTAGTGTTGGATCCTCTTCTGTGCAATATGTTATTTTTAACTTTGTGTTGCGAACCATCATGATGACTCAATCACTAGCATAGTGGTGCTTGGGCAACAATAGTCCATTTATGCCCCAAGATCAGATCTTCTTCCAAAATATACTCAACCACCAAAAACTGACATGTAAGGGGGTTAGTTTCAATATACATCCTTGAATAAACCAGATAGAAGGAAACTATCACTGATATAATTTGATCATTTGAGTAATTTCAATGCTTTTTTCCTAATCAAGATCAGGCAGCACAGCCGTTGATCCAGTCAATTGAGAAATTTATCAGGGAATTAACTAGCTACTCGAATCCTAGCGTAATCCTAAGATTTTTTAGTTTGATTTATTAAAACTCCACTGATTCTAGCCTAACCCCATCCGGCCCATGGGTTAGTCTCCACCTTGCCACTGGAATCGGTAGATCCAAAAAAGTACTCACCCACCCATAATTGAAATACCTTTCTTAACTTTAGCTTTAGAAAACAGATACGCACACACTCCTCTTTAAAACTTGAATATAAAAATAATCCATTGACAAAATAGATATGATCACAGATTTCTTAATTCAAAATTTCCATTCAATCCCTTGTTTCACGAAAACAGTACCAATCTGGACTCTCCGTTTGGGACCAGCTGGTCAGAACGAGATTCAGTATAACAGATTACAATAATCATTTTGTCAACATACATATATATATCTTCCTCGACATACGTATGGGTGTCCTAAGCGTCGCGAGCCCGTGCATCGCCTGGTTAGAACCCTCCAAGATCCTCCTTAGGTGTCGTGGCACTTCACTCAGGGACTGCCCTCGCCCATCGTACCGGAAGCACACCATTTTTCACCATACCCAGGCTGGTCAAGACTGGGGCAGGTCTTTGTCGCGTGAGCAGTCCCTCAAACACTCCCCGCCAGCTGTTGCAACTGAACTTTCCTTAGTTAAGCACATATGCCAAATGCTCCCTCTAGCATTCTGGCGTAAGACAGTCCTTTAAGAAAACAGGTGTTCTACGGGAACACTCACGGGAACACGGATTATGGAAGGAGGCCGGAAGTAATTAATGCGAGAGAGCGGGATTGTAGCCAAGGTAACATAATTTTTCCATATTTTTGTGCCGAAGTGCAATGTAAATCGTTTTAGGCCAATGTGGGTTCTAAATGAGAGTTCTAAGTGTATTAAGCAAGGCTCACTTATGGGGTTGTCCGCCCATGTGTGAAAGAGGCCTAGGGTTAGGGTTAGTGACATCTCTATAAAAGAGAGGTTAGCTAAAGAAAGAGGACATTTTTGGCCATTCTCATAAGCTATTGAGTGAAGCTCTTGAGCTCTCAAGCTATGGCAACTCTCTAACTCTCTCTCTATTGTACTCTAATGAGCATCACGCTCCAATGAGTATAGCTCCACTTCTTTCTCTTAATCTGTTTTAGCATCATCATTGAAGTAGATGAATCTCTGATTAGTTGAATGCATCTTTCTTTCTCTTGTGTATGCAAGCTTGTAGTGTGCGTGTGTGTAGTCTCCATTGATGCAAGCTCTTGCCCACTTCATTGGCAATGCGTTATTCATGGATAGACTCTCTCTATGATCTTGTGAGTTTGTGAATGTTACATTCTATGCTTGCTTAAGCTTGTGGGTTAGTAGATGCACGCTTATGGGTTTGCTTGCATTAGGGAAAGCTAAGAGTTAATCAATGTTTGAATGGCATTAAGAGATTGCCATGCACTGCTTGTTCTCTTGATTAGTGTAGTGGGTAAAGGGATTGAGAGATTGATTGAGGTGTTGAATGGTTGAATCGTCAAGTGGTGGTTTGTGTATGTGAGCTCTCCCTCAAGGGATAAGCCTTCATGCACTAATTGGGTCGAGTCCTCAGATTGACATTGTGTTTCTTAACACATTTGTTGATCAGTAGTACTCTATGAGCACTATATTGCACGGTAGAGGACCGCTCTACAATGGCGCCACTACCGGGGAGCGAGTGCCTACATTAGTTGAGCACCATACACACACAACCACTCCTTGTTAAGCTCCAATCGGTTGCAAAACTATTGGATAGGAGAGCAAGCTTTGGGACTAATTTTGGTACTTATTTAAGACTAATCTTTTGTTAAATTCTCTTTATTGTCTTGCAATTTGAGCGCGATTGGCTAGCTATGCCTCTCCCTTGAGGTCAGGACACGGATTCAACACACGGGAAAGATTGGAGGTAGGCGCTAAAGCTGTCAATTTCAATTTGTGTGCGAAAGAGAGAGGCCTGATTTGCATTTCTGTCATTCTGTTTGAGGATAATTTTTGCTGTCTGAGGTTAATTTTTACAGTTCCAATTTTTTACATGTTCGTTTTATTTTCTGTTCTTAGCTTAGTTTAGTTTTCTGCATCTTTAATTTTGTGGATTTTAGTTCTTTGTTAAACATGCACTTGTAGAGAAACTGAAATTTGTACACACACATGAAGATTGAACATTTCGAATTTGCTGCAAATCTCACAGCTGCACACGCATGGAATTCGCTGCAAATCTCACAGTTGCACATGCATTGAGTTCACTGCACACGCACTTCAAAAAAGGAAAAAATAATAATAATAAAAGAAGGTGGCTGTGCGTGAACAGCACACCGCGTGGAGAGACCCACACACCGCACCATAATGACCACCAGCGCACCGGATAAAGGGGTGCCCAAAAAAAAAGTCTGGAAAATTTTCCATTTTCTGCTGCAAAAAATTGGGAGGTTTTCTAACTTTCTAAGAGGAGTTAGAAAACACCCATCGTTTAAATTTTGGTCCTGGAACCATTTTCCCATAGTGAGTTCAGTATGGAAAATTGGTAAATTTTAGGCGATTTTTGATCTTGAAAAATACGCTATTTTTTTGGCCTAACATGTTCGAGGGGGTTCAAAATGGGTTCTGGCAAAGTTTGAGCCAACTTGAAAAGTTTTGGATTTTAAAAAAAAAAACTAAAAATTTGACCTTATGCACTTGCGACGGTCGGGACGTCATATAGACACTGCCATAGGGTCTAGGGCACCTTCTAGAGTACCTACGCAAGTAAGTGGGACCCAATCGATAGGAAATTTGGCAGATATTGCTGAAACCTTTTTCGAATCCCAATCTGATACCCTTTCCAGGACAACTAGCTCATTGTCTATGGACAATCTAGGGCCATCAAATAGTCATCCCTTAGCCCCAAATAGGACACCCACAAGCCGACATCATGGGGTTACCACTTAATGTGAGACTTCAATATGTCTACATGAATGCTCAAGGAGCTGAGATCTTTAGGGATCCACCACAACAACGGTATCTCGTTAAGATTGCAGACTTTTTCTCAGAGCTTGATAGAGCACCTCTAGTCAATGACCAGGGTAACATGTACATGGGTGGAGTTGTTGTTCGCCCTACGAAGTCACCTATCATCCAGCGAATGTAGACAAATTAGGAGAGCTCTCTAAGAGTGAGTTCCTAGATTTATCAAAACCTTCCGGCGGGGAAAGGGAGTCTAGAGATGATTGGCTCATTGAGCCGGACATACCTAGACCATCCAATGCCCAGTCCTCAAAGCCATCAATAGATGATTTACTTTTTGTAGATCTAAATTTGAAAAGGGACAAGAAAGGCAAGAGCAAAATGAACACCATATTAGTGAATTTGGGAATTTTCCAATTCCCATTTTTGAATACTTAAAAAAGGGGACATGGATAACATGTTTGTAAGTTTCTCAAAACCCTATCATATGACCTATCATTGGAAAGCGCTTGAAAAATGGAATCTAAAGAGCTATAAAGCGCTCATTTTGGATTAGTGGTGTTCAAGTTATGGTTAATCCAAACTTTTGACCACGTGTCCCAAACTTGTGGGAAATTTCCATATTCCCCAATATGGTGTGTTAATGGATCAGGGGGCTGAGAACCAATGGGAGTTTGTACAACAAATTCCAATGACAAAGGTCTTTCAGGATGACCCACTTCAAGAGGTCTATCAGGACTCTTTAGAAGGATATTATGCCACAACTAGATTGCCAGAGCTAGATCTTCCTCTAGCACTTGTGGTGGTAGTCGAGAAGCTTGCAGGATACAACAACCGAATCATTGATAAATGGGCCAATGAATACCGAACCTTAGATTGGAAGGAGATTCATGAGCTCACGTGGAGAGGACAACCATTATTCATGGAAGTGCTCTCAAACAACTAATACAGCTAAACCAGGAGAGACAGTCTTTCTTGGAGAAACTGTTGCTCCTCCCCTACGAGAGTTCACTAGAGAGGGACCTCAACATCAAAGTGGACCACTGCAAGTAGCCCAACTCTAGCACCAAGATATTATCCTACCCCAAAAGTGCGACCACAGATCACACCACAACAACATTTCTCTCACTATGACAATCGAAGGGTAGGGGAGCCAACTCGGCCTCCCATAAATGCACCTCCTGAAATGCGGGTAACAAGATCTTTGGAGAGGGTTGGTGAGGCAGGTAGTAGGGGACCCACACCAATTCGGGATGCATATGGACCACCTTACCAAAGAGAGGAATCACTGAGAGTGAGAGGCCGTAGGCCTGATGATGAGCATTCAAGATGAGTAAGGCCATCAACTCTTCAGAAAAAACTGGTAAAGAAGTACGAAGGGTCGGGAGATCCATATGACCATGTAGCAGCATTTAGGCAAGCAGCTTGAGCTGAGTAAGCTGACACAAGCATACGCAAATTGAAGGATTTAGGCTCACTCTTGAGGGAAAGGCCCTTGCTTGGTTTCAAGCACTAGAGGCTTAAGACAAATCTTCTTTGTGAGTTTTGGAAGAGAGATTCATTGCTGCTTTTTCCTTGATGGGGATTCAGCATGACACAGCAAACATCTACTCTTTCAAGTAAGAAAAGACTGAGAGTGTTAGAGATTGTGTAAATAGGATGAAGCAGTACATTAATCGTTGCCCAGAAGATGAGAAGCCCACCCCCAGAGTCGATTAATGTCTCTCTTCTTAAAAGGACTCAAAAATTCAACATTGCATACACATCTCTATGCAAAGAAGCATACAAATTTCAATGAGTGTTGCCATGATGTTATGGATTTCACAGATAACTTCAAATTCCAAGATGGTACCGGCCCTGAGGTGCAACCTAGAGATCAGTAGGGTGATGACCAAAGTTCAGGGTCTAGCGCACTAGTAAATCCATACCAAATAGCTAACCTAGTACTAAGGAGATTGGGACAAACCTATCGCCCACCCATGCAGCCACAACAACAGCAGTAGCGAATGAGGAGTGTACTACCTACAGGTCCTCATCTTTGTGGAGCATGTGGAGGTAACCATAAAATCAAGAATGTAATACCTTTTCTCCTCTAGTCACAAACCAACCCACAAAGAAGTGTTGCTAGGCCTATGCTTGGAATTTTACCCACACCACACAGGAATGTACTCACATTGCAAGAATGAGACAAGAGCGTGAGCAGCAAAGGGGTGCAATGGCTCCACAAATGCATCAAAAGTATACTAATTTTGAATGTAAGCCACCGATGGCACAAGAGCAAGCACGACCTGTACTTGGAGCTCAACCTCCTACTCTTGGGACTGCTCCTGTGAGGTTTGTTGACTACGACAATTCAAATATGTGTAGAGACTTGGTAAACCTAAGCTATGTGGAGGAGGAATATGCATCATATTCATCCAAGGAAAATCTCTTTGAAAGTCCTGCATATCCAAGCCAAGCACTGGAGCCTCAACTTGGGGAACAGAATTCTTTGATGTTGCTAGGTGGCCTACCAACCTAGGAAAATCTCTTTGAAAGTCCCGCATATCCAAGCCAAGCACTGAGCCTCAACTGGGGGAACAGAATTCTTTGATGTTGCTAGGTGGCCTACCAACCTAGGACTCCAGGCCCCTCAGGTCAATGGCAGCAAAGGAAAGTAGAAGCCAAACTAATGGGCCCCTGTTATGAGTGCGGAGAACCCCATTGGGCTCGTGATTGTCCACATCACCAAAGACAAGCAGCTCGATCCAATACAATAGTACCATAGTTTCCACCAATTGAAAGATATTGTCTAGGGTGTTGTGTAGAACACTTTCCAAAGGATTGTTTGCTGAAACCACATGAGGAAGGCACCTCTCAACCAAAGGTCTCACTCAACTTTGTAGAGGCAGGTCCATCACCACCTTCATCAGAGAATGAGGATGTCGTGCCACTTAGAGTCATGACTAGATCACATACACGAAATGCTGAAATGCAGACTGATGAGACACCTTGAACTAGGGATGCAAAGGCAAATCTAGTGGACAAGACCCTACATTCCAATAGAAAAAGTACCACTAGGAGGAAAAACAACCGCAACAAAGCAAACTAAGAGTGCATCCACTAGTTCTCAAGAAGTCTCTAAACAAAACATGAAGGATCAAGCTTTTACATCCCAAGAAGTGCATGAGGAGCATCAATCTCAACCTAGGCCTAGTGCTAAACAAGATGAGGCTAGTACAATCGAGGATAGTTCTGGGGGTTCTATTTTTGGGGATAAGGTGAACAAGACTCTAGATGCCATCATTGATGCTCATAGAAGTCGCATTGCAGCTTTATCTGAGCTACCCAAGAAGCTTCACCAAGAATACCCAAACCCTCGTGAGAGGAGAAGATCAATCTAGCTGTACATCAGCAACTCATTAGAGAAGCTCAATAAATACTTGAGGGCCCACCTCCACCTATCCCTCGGGGCCCAACCTCTCTTAAGCCAACATTAGAAACCATACCAGAAGTGTCATCAAGTTGGGAAATGAAAAGTGAGCTGATCTCACAAGCTCATAGCGAGAAGTCTGCACCAATTGACACCCCATTGAAAGAAGGCATTCTGCCACCACCTACTCTTGCCTTCCCATGCAGTGATAAAGTTATTGATGCTAACGAGAGGACATGGCAAATGAGAGGACATGCAGTGATAAAGTTATTGATGCTAACGAGAGGACATGGCAAATGAGATGTGGGCAGCAGTTCATGAGAAAGTTAATGAGAATATGTCCTCTATTATTTCACCTCCATTCTCTGAAGTGGATTTTACCAGGGGAACAGAAAACAACTTTAGACGCCCAAGCATCCAGGAGGAAGTTCAAACAATTGTTTCTCCTAGAAGTAAGCATACAATGAAAACCTTACCATCTTATTTGGGAGAATATGAGAACTATTCTCAAACCTTGAGGATACCGTCCATGCATAGAAGGTTGACAAAGGAGATGGATATGGGTATCGTGCAAGCTATTTTGTCAGCACCAGTGGCTTGTACCTTACCTTTTCTTGATTTGATAAAGCTTCGACTAGAGTTGTGGAATGATATTGCCACATGTTTGTCAGAGCAGGTATTGCTACAAAAGGGTCACCATCAATGTACTATACACCCTGAGACAAAGCATGTTATGCCAGTTCCTATCAACAAAGTAGGAAAATTTTGTGAGGACGATCAGGAAAATGCTACCCTCCCATTAGAAGTGCGAAAAGTAGCTTCAACTGCAATACTTGATAGTGGTGCAGGAGTGGGCATTGTGACAAGGTCCATTTGGGAAAAGTAGGGCAAACCAGCTATTAGGAGTACAAGGATGCACTTGCAACTGGCAGATGGAAGCTTAGAACATCCCATTGGGCTGCTAGAGAGCATATTGGTCACCACATGTGGGATTGAATATGAGCACACATTTGCAGTAGTGGATTTTGGAAAGCATCCAAACTATGAAGTGATATTGGGTAGACCATTCATGCGACAATTTCAAATGATTCAAGATTGGGAATATAATTATTTGTACCTTTGACATGATTCTATCATCACAAGGGTCAACCTAAAGAATCACTCATATCGTGATGTAACGCAGTCTCCAACTGATGAGTTTGACTCTGCTTCATCTGAGGGCTCAAGAGTTACATTGTCAGATGGGCGAGAAGATCTGTGGATGTGTGGAGCCTCATGTAAGGATTTCAACACTGAGAGACTTAAGGGTAATCGAAGTGTATCAGATGAGGCATACATTCCTTAACCCTTCCCTAAGCACTTAATTGATCCCCTAGAATGGAGTCATGTCCTCGCAACATTATTGACAAGTGCTTTACCTAAAAGTCAATATTAGATAATCTGGGAAAAATCTCATATTTTGGGAATCAATTACTCCATATAGTTTTGGCTATATCTTAAACATACCAACTCCAAATTTATCGGAGATCATAGATTTAGATTCTACTCTTCAAGATCTTTCTAATGATATGTCACATGGGGGGGTTTTGACAAACTGTTAGACAAGTTCACCATGATCCCATTTTTCAAACAGGAATGGGAATTTTCCCAAATTATCTAATATGGTGTTCTAAGCCAATTCAATTTTGTGACTCAGATGGATATGACATTATTCCTATATGAATGGTACAACCATGTGACCTTCTAGATGATTTATACTATGGGGATGCATCCACAACAGCACTGCATGTAGAGGAAGTCTCGGTGGAGGATTTAACACTCGAATCTACTAATGATGCCGATAAGGAAGATGGATGGGACTCTGATTTTGATGATGATGTGATAATCCCCGAAGAAGAGTTAGGAAAGGCACGCCTACTCTTGAGAGGAAGGGAGGTTAAAATAGAGATCCCTCGCCGACCCAAACGTAAATGCTGTAAGAGCCATAAGAGAATCCGTAAACAAGATGAGAGGGAACGACGTGAAAAAATACAAAAAGAAAACAAGAGTTTAAGAATGAACACTCTCGACCACCACCTCACTTCTCAGGAAAGAATGGATATCTATACTATGACCAAGCACAAGATAGTATCAAAGACCAAGTAAAACGATCAGATGGATTCTAACAAGGAGAAAAACTAAAAATTGTTAGCAAAAATTGCAAAAAAACAAAGTAACCAAAACAAAAACTCAAGTCTCAAACAAATTCAAAAGAGAGTGTCGAAAGTGCAAAGATAAAGGTTGAACGAAAAACTTTGATGTAAGATTGCAAAAGACAGCTCAAAACTTTGATGTAAGATTGCAAAAGAGAGCTCAAAACCGCATGGTCTTCAATTAGTGATGACTCAAGTGGACAAGAACAAGGTCTCAATGTTCCCCCCAACTTCACATAGTACACTCTTCAAGATCGGAATATCTCATGCAACAAAACCCAAGCATGCCAGGGGTTTCATGTGATGGTCTAGAAGATGCAAAAAAAAATGATATCGCTAAGCCAAGAGAAGAGCCTCGCTATGTGTGGATTGCCACAGACTTGTCCTTAGATGAGGAGAAGTTATTAATTCAAACAATAAAGGAGTATTGCGATGTTTTTGCTTGGAGTTATAAAGACCTCAAAGGAATTGATCCAAGCATATGTCAGCATACAATTCCATTGCGAGAGGATGCAAAGCCTTCCAAGCAACGTCCTTATACTTACAATGAGAATTTTGCACGAAAGATAAAAGAAGAAATAGACAAGCTCTTAGAGGCAAAATTTATCTATGAGATTGAACACACTGAATGGGTCTCCCCTATTGTAGTTGTGTCCAATAAAAATGGAAAACTTCGAGTATGTGTAAACCTCAAGAAGGTAAATACAGCTACTGTACGTGATCATTACCCACTTCCAATCACGGATCATGTGTTTTAGAACGTGTTGCAGGGAAAAAGGCATATAGTTTCTTGGATGGATTCTCCGGTTACAATCAAGTGTCAATTGATCCGAAGGATCAACACATGACAACCTTTCCTACTGAAAATGGCATCTTTGCCTATCGTGTTATGCCATTTGGTCTAACAAATGCACCTGCAACCTTTCAGCGGTTAATGAGTCATGTATTCAAGTACCTTAGGCTATTTCTTGAGATCTTCATGGATGATTTATGTGTTCACTCACAAGAGCGTGATGATCATATAGAACACCTCAGACTTGTGTTTCAAAAGTGTCAAGTTTATCGTATATGCTTGAATCCTGACAAGTGCAAATTCATGGGTGGTAAGACAAGGGAAGATTTTGGGCCATATTGTTTCTCGCAATGGTATTTCAGTAGATATGGATAAAATTGATGTCATTGTCTCATTACCTTGGCCTATCAACCCTAAAGGGGTACAAATATTCATGGGACATTGTGGCTATTATCGTCAATTCATCTACATGTACGTTGTCCTAGCCAGACCATTATATGCTCTTCTTGTAAAGTTTAATTGGACTGACAAGTGTGAGGAATCCTTTGAAAAGTTGAAGCAAGCATTAGTGTCTGCACCCATCTTACGGGCACCAGATTGGAACCAAATCTTTCATGTCCATATTGATGCTTCAAACTTTGCAATTGGATGTATTTTGGCTCAATCGGGAGAACATAATAAGGATTTCCCAATCTCATATGCTAGTCGTCATCGTCGACAGTTGAACAATGTTGAGAAGAATTATACCATAACAGAAAGAGAAGGTTTGTCCATGATATATGCAGTGAAAAGTTTCGCCATTACCTTTTGGCAAACAAATTTATATTTTTTGTGAACAATGTTGAGAAGAATTATACCATAACAGAAAGAGAAGGTTTGTCCATGATATATGCAGTGAAAAGTTTCGCCATTACCTTTTGGCAAACAAATTTATATTTTTTGTGGACCATCAAGCACTGCTATATTTGGTGAATAAGCCTTGTGCAACTGGAAGGATTGTGAGGTGGTTTGTCATCCTTCTTGAGTTTGATTTTGAAGTGGCAATCTGAAAAGGAACAACTCATCTTAGGGCAGATCATTTGTCTCGAATCACCTCTGGAGAAGCTCCTGTGGGTGTGGATGATGATATATTAGATTCAACACTTTTCCTTGTATAGAGACAGCTCCTAAATGGTCTGAACCCATCTTAGAAATTTTGACAAGTGGGCAGATACAACTAGCGGGTCCTAATGTGAACCTATGGTGACCATTCAAGTTAATCTCACGGAGATTATATCGTCAGGATAATGATGGAGTGTTGCGGCTTATACCTAACCCTGACCAATATGAGGAGATCTTGGAATGGGCACATGAGGGTATTGGTGGAATCCATGCATCAGCTACTACTTGTGTGCGACGTATAACTTAGGATGGGCAATGGTGGCCTACCATGCATGCGGATGCTGAAAAATTTGTTCGTAACTGTGCTTCATGTCAAATTCAACAACCAATTCATAATGTCACATTATTCCAAATTTCAACTACACTAAGTTGGAGCAAGTATATTGTAGACTATCTTCAGCATGGTCATACTGATCGAACAATTCCTAAATATCGAAAGCATGCTAAAGAAGTTGAAGCAACCAACTATATGCTGATAGAGGGCCAACTCTACAAGAGGGGCAAGGATGGCAACTTGCACATGTGTGTATGTGAAGCTGAATACTTGCAAATCTTGACTCATGCACATGCAGGTGTTGGGGGTGGACACTTTTTGGGCAATACCACAGCTAAGTTGATTAGGTGGTCTGGGCTTTGGTGGCCAACCTTACAAATGGATGCCGAAGAATATGTAAAACGTTGTGGACGATTATCAAAGGACCAAACCTCCCATCACAAATGACAATATACCATTGCGGCCTATGTTAAGCACACGTGCTTTTGCCAAATGGGGTATTGATTTTGTCGGTCCCATTAAACCTCCAACTCGTCACACGCATGTCGAATATATTATAGTCACAACAACTGACTATTTAACCAAATGGGTAGAGGCAAAGGCTACAGTCAAAAATGATGCCAAAACCACAGCCAAGTTCTTATATGAGTACGTGTTTACACGCTATGGCTTACCTATTGAAATCGTTAGTGATCAAGGTGTGCACTTTGTGAATGAGGTCATAGAGTTTTTACTTCAAGAATTTATGGCAATTCACAAGCGTTCTGCACCCTATCATCCCCAGACCAATGGTCAAGCTGAGAGTACTAACAAGATTCTCTGCACAGCACCACTCACAAAGATTGTTGAGGGACATAGGAATGATTGGGAGCAAAAGTTGCACTCAGTTCTTTGGGCATATAGAACAGCCTATAAAACATCTGTGGGCACAACCCCATTTGAGCTTTGCTTTTGGGCTAGATGTAATTCTTCCCATTGAATTTCTTATACCTACTCTACGAGTTGCTAAACAATTGGACTGGACTGGTCATGAGCTTTCTCAATGCATTGATGAATTGGAAAAGCCTGATGAGACCCGCTTATTGGCTGTAATGGGGATGTATGCCGAGAAGAGGAGACAAAAGAAATGGTATGATCGAAATGTAACAACTGGCCGATTCAAAAAAGGGGACCTTGTGCTCTTGTACACACTTAAGAAGCATAAGGGAAAGCTTAAGAAACGTGACCTAGGACCATTTGTGATTAATGAGCTTACTCCTAGTGGTGCAGTGCATTTAGAGACACTAGAAGGTGAGCAAATGCCTAACTTCATTAAATGGAAGTCGTCTCAAGAAATACAATGAACCATTAACTGAAGACATGCTTCAACAAAAATGCATGCTGTCCACACACGGAAAGAAGCACATGACCTACTTAAACGTCAGCTCAAGAAGAAGCTAAAGCTAGAGTTGCAAAAGCCAAGGAGCATCGCAAGGCTTTTGTGTTGACCTTCTGATTGCATCTTGGGATCTGCTGCTCCACAAGTTTTATCTTGTCAAAAGGGTGGTAGTTCTACCTTATACAACCCACTTTAAACATTTTCTCTTCAAGCTCCAAGATAAATGATGTGGATAATCGATGAGTCGTCAAGTGAGGGCCATGGCTAGCATGTTCCAACTACTACTGCTCAAAGAAGGCCAGGCAAGAAGGAATTGTCAATTTGGCTACCCAAAGATGCGTACAAACTTGTACCATCTAGCCTATTTGCTAAACCTCCTAAAAAGTATATCTTTTCCAAGCCTAAGCCTCAAATTGTTACTCATTGGGTCCCAGAGCATGTTCTTAAAGCACAAGGCTATTATGAGGGTGCAACAACACTTTGGCTTCCCAAATGCCATGGTTTGCTAGAGCCAGAAGAGTGTATCAATAAGATTCCAAAAGCCACTCTTGGGTTTTCATATCAGCGCGTGCAAAGGAAATCAACACAACCTCTTCAAGATAGGATAGGTGGTTGTGATAGCACCTACAAATCTCCTTGTGTTGACCTTCACCAAACATGTATTGAATCATGAGTTATCCCAACTTCTCCTTGTTACACACTTCCACCATCAACTTGTGTACCTAAGACAAATCCAACTTTACATGAGTCTCCTTTGAGCATAGATTCTAGCACTTCACTGCCTAAATCCTCTTATCTTACTCAAATTCCTTGACAATTGCTATCCTTCCCACCTCTTAAGAAGGACATACCCAAAACCAAAGGTAAGGCATTAACACTACAATTGAAGCTCTTTGGTCGATCATTATTTGAATAGTCTCACTTTTTTGGTTCCTTCTGCCATTACAAGATTGTGTTCTTTTTGAGATGATCTTATCTACATTGTTTTTGATAGGGATTGTAATGATGGATATGAGTGTATAAAGTTTGAAGTTTCTAAATTTCATTGTTCTATGCCTAGATACCTTCTGATAATTGGCAAGATACATGTCCACCATGCATTGACCCTGATAGTACTCAACTTGAACATCGTGGGGGTTATAGTGCTCCTCCTTTTCAAACTTATTCTAGGTACTTTTATGCTCCCTTAGGTGAAATTTGCTGTGGGCATCACTTTGTCACTTTATTCTATCAACAACATCATCCATTTCCACATTGTCAAGAGTGTGCACAACTCGTATTAGGGGAAGCTTCACACATTTGTTGGCTATGCTGCTCTTACTTTCGACGATATGGCATAGGTTTAATGAAACAAATTGTGGACATTCCACCCCAACGCCATAACCTTCTTGATGTGAGAGTACCAGACCGAGGACCAAATCAACGTAGATTACCTGAGGAGGTTCAAGCACAACAATGGAGGGATACATGCATAAATGACTTGCAACCACCTATCTTGCAAGCCCTTCTTCCCCCAGCCTCAACATGTCAATTTTGGATCACTATGAGCACCTATATTGAGCAATTCCAAAATCGGCATTGTCTGCACTCCTTCCTCTACCACCTTCTCGAGAGGCCGGTTTTTGTACAGGGTTATCCTTGCATCCTGAAGTGATTGATACAATCTTTCTAGCAGAAGTGGACACGGATCCACCGCCACAGTGCAAGGATAAGCTTATCAACTCCACAATAAGATCAACAAGCCAGGGCACTTTTCTCCCACTGGGTTTTTCCCCTCGGCTATATTCAGTGAATTGGCACCAATAACAAATTTTATTCTTTTCTTTTCTTGTTTGTTAATAAGACATTTCGCAGAGATCTAGAGCATACAAACACGCTCCAACAGTCAACCTACCGTGCACACAAATTAGGAAGGGGGGAGACATGCAATGCCTACAAAGAGCAAAGAGAAGCAATCTGCACATCAGCAATGCATCAAGACAAACGTGCCACATCAACGAGCACTACAACAGGTGTATTCAAAGCATAATCTTTTGTTCTTTATGTGCTTTTCACTTTTGCATATATTGTTTGCATGCTCACAAACAGTTGGCTGGTTTAAGTTTTAAATTAGTTGTTACTATGTGGTGAGTGATTTCTAGATTCTTAGAGGACTTAGTAGAAGGTATTTCTGTTTGAAGACGGTGTAAGACATATACCAACGGAGTATGCCAAGTTCTTATGCTCTAGAAGTATATTAGTTATTCCTAGTGGTAGCTACCTCTTCGATAAACAAAAATTTATGAAACACATGCCCTAAAAAATATATAGAAGTGACTTGGGACATGACATGTCTACGGTCATGTGGAATGCTTAGTAGGACCTTGGGTTGTTTTAGCGCCTTGGGGCTGATGCCATGGTTTCCATGGGGTGAACACTGAAGTCTAAAAGATTAAAAAGAAGACCTACAAGGACTCTATCACCTTGATAGATGCTGGTAGGACTCTTGGGTACATTAGGCCCTCGAGACCGATGCCCTCATCTCCATGGGGTACTCCTTATGTCAAAAAGAAAGAAAAGGGTCTGTCGCCCTTGAGATACTTAGTGGCCTTTAGATTCTGGCAAAGGTCTCTTGGCCATTGCTTGGGTCTCATTGGGATGGAACCTTCCTCTTTATCAAGCTAAAAATAATAATTCTCTTTAATCTTCTGCTCTTTACAAAAAAAACAAACAAAACAAAACAAAACCAAAAAAAAAAAGAGAAAGAAAGAAAGAAAGAAAGGTCCAATCACCCCATGGCTTATATTTAGGAGTAGGGTTGCCACTTAGGAATAACTTAAACACTTGTAAGACATTGAGACTGCGATCATAACCTGCGGTGTACAAACACACTTGCCTTTGCATAGCACTATCTACCACTTAGTCTCACTTTGACTAGTCTTTACTTGCTTCTTTTAGCACTCTTTAAAACTCTAATCGGCCTTTCACTTGCATGCTCACGTGTGAGATTGTCATTGCTGGTTTTTTTTTCAATAAAAGGCTTTACTTGTCTTCCATTGTTTTTTGCAGCTTTTGTTTCTACCGTACCCGAGGACGTGCGCGATTTAGGAAGGGGGGAATGTTCCATGGGAACACTCACAAGAACATGGATTATGGAAGGAGGCCGGAAGCAATTAATGCGAGAGAGCGGGATTGTAGCCATAGGAACATAAAGACGCACATAATTTTTCCATATTTTTGTACCGAAGTGCAATGTAAATCGTTTTAGGCCAATGTGGGTTCTAAATGAGAGTTCTAAGTGTATTAAGCAAGGCTCACTTATGGGGTTGTCCGCCCATGTGTGAAAGAGGCCTAGGGTTAGGGTTAGTGACATCTCTATAAAAGAGAGGTTAGCTAAAGAAAGAGGACGTTTTTGGCCATTCTGATAAGCTATTGAGTGAAGCTCTTGAGATCTCAAGCTATGGCAACTCTCTAACTCTCTCTCTATTGTACTCTAATGAGCATCACGCTCCAATGAGTATAGCTCCACTTCTTTCTCTTAATCTGTTTTAGCATCATCATTGAAGTAGATGAATCTCTGATTAGTTGAATGCATCTTTCTTTCTCTTGTGTATGCAAGCTTATAGTGTGCGTGTGTGTAGTCTCCATTGATGCAAGCTCTTGCCCACTTCATTGGCAATGCGTTATTCATGGATAGACTCTCTCTATGATCTTGTGAGTTTGTGAATGTTACATTCTATGCTTGCTTAAGCTTGTGGGTTAGTAGATGCACGCTTATGGGTTTGCTTGCATTAGGGAAAGCTAAGAGTTAATCAATGTTTGAATGGCATTAAGAGATTGCCATGCACTACTTGTTCTCTTGATTAGTGTAGTGAGTTTAAGGGATTGAGAGATTGATTGAGGTGTTGAATGGTTGAGTGTATTTTTCTTGAACTGGGCACATCGTCATTGATTGAAACTGACGAAGGAATTAGGTCTTGGTCAATAGTCTGAATCAGAGTTTTGGGTCTGGAAAGGTTCTTCCTAAACTATCTTTCTTGAAAGGTAATATTTCAATTTCTCTTTTTATAAATTTGGTTCATTGAATATTTGCTTACAGATTTCTAAACTAAACATGAATTCTTAGGAGGAATAAAATAATCATTTATCTCGATCTCCGACTTCGATAGTTTATTTGAATTTTCTCATTCCCATCTTAGTGAATATGAAACGGTAGAATTTCCTCTCACGTATTATCTACTTATTTATTTTTTTATTTTTTTACGAAAATTAACAAAGGAATAAAGAGAACCCTTATTTAATTATAAAGATTCTATATGCATCTAATTATGCATAAAATCCAACTCTGATGAAAGTCATCAAAATCATTTATGATGATGAAAATCACTCTTTCAACCTGAAAGAATTTCTTTTATGCATATGTTTATGCATACAATTCATTTATGATGAAAATCACTCTTTTAATATAAAAGAATTTCTTTTATGCATATGTTTATGCATACAAATCATTTATGATGAAAAAAGAATTTCTTTTATGCATCCATTTATGCATAAAAAATATTTATGATGAAAATCACACTTTTAATATAAAAAATATATCTTTTATGCATATGTTTATGCATAAAAATCATTTATGATGAAAATCACACTTTTATATAAAAAAAATATCTTTTATGCATATGTTGAAGCATAAAAATCATTTATGATGAAAATCACACTTTTAATATAAAAAAATATCTTTAATGCATCCATTTAGCATAAAAATCATTTATGATGAAAATCACACTTTTAACATAAAAAAATATCTTTTATGCATATGTTTATGCATAAAAATTATTTATGATGAAAATCACACTTTTAATATATAAAAAATATCTTTTATGCATATGTTTATGCATAAAAATCATTTATGATGAAAATCACACTTTTAATATAAAAAATTTATCTTTTATGCATCCATTTATGCATAAAAATCATTTATGATGAAAATCACACTTTTAATATAAAAAAATATCTTTTATGCATATGTTTACGCATAAAAATCATTTATGTGATAAAAATCATTTATGATGAAAATCACACTTTTAATATTAAAAAAATATCTTTTATGCATCCATTTATGCATAAAAATCATTTATGATAAAAATCACACTTTTAATATAAAACAATATCTCTTATGCATAAAAATCATTTATGATAAAAATAACACTTTTAATATTAAAAAATAGCTTTTGTGCATATGTTTATGCATAAAAATCATTTATGATGAAAATCACACTTTTAATGTAAAAAAATATCTTTTATGTATATGTTTATGCATAAAAGTCATTTATGATGAAAATCATTCTTTTATGATCAAAATAAAGTTTCAAGAAGCTTCCTTCTATACATATAATTTAATTCTAAAGAAAGTAACACTTTCTTTTTAAAAAATATTTTTAGTAAGCATTTTTTATACCTAGGATGAAAAATAACACTTTAAGAATACATATACAATGGAAATTACTCTATTTGAATAAAAAGTAAAACTTATTTTTCACAATTTTAAAAAAATTTTACCATAACCTCCTTTGTATGGCTTATCATTTTTTAATTTTTAACTCTCTAAAATTAATTAGAAGTTCACCAAGAGTATTTAAATCATTCTAATGTAAAAATTTTCTACTTTATCGAAGAGAAACATTATGAAAAGCTTGATTTTATCCATTAATCATTCATCTGGGATAAGAATGGTTGGATTTACTAAAGAAGAGAGGGGAATGCCTTTTTTCAATGAGGCATAACATTATATTCAATTTAGAGAAGACAAAAATCATAAAAAACCATAAAATGAATAGAAAAGAGAAGAACCTCCAACTTACGAAGGAATTTCAGAGCTTCCCTTTGGCTTGATGGTTTGAGGGCTCTAGTCTTGTTGAAACAAGAGTGGCCACCAATCTTTAGAAGAGGGAAGGTCAAAAAACTAATGAATTATGAGTGGATTCACAGTTTTCTGGCTCTCTTGGGAGAAGTAGGGTAACAGTGTAAAAACACTATTAAGTTTTAACAAAGGGGAAGGCTTCTATTTATAGGAGAAGGTGAGCTTCTAACCAAGCCAATTGATTCTAGAATTTTCTAGATCAGTTTGGTCAATTTTTGATCATTTTTGGGTCAGTTTAGTCCACTTTTTGGATCTAGTTGAAACAGGAGAGAGGAGAGATAAAAAATATCTTATTATTTGAGAGTTTAAAACTCTCCCACACATGTGAAATAGGTGCCTCATTCATGAGGGGAATTCCCCCATACTGAGGTTTCCAAAATGCATCATTTCATCTAAATATCTCTCTTTTTTAACTATTAATCTTGTCCTTAGTCAACTCTTCATCTTATGTGAGTATTTACTCATTTTTGGGAGATTTTCCTTTTATTCTTCTATTTACAATTGGATGAATCTTATTGGTCCATAGGAATCTTCATTTAAAAAATTTTAAAAATCTGGACCCCTAGGATAATGCCTCTTGAACAGATTATGCTTAATTTCTAATGCACCTTCTGAAAATCTTTTTGAGCTTATATTTTAGGGGAACTTATTTTAATAAGATGAAATATTTTTCTATCCAAAAATATTAAAAAACTGAATTACCACTCTCTAGAAGATTTTCTCTCTCTAGGCCAAAACTGGTAGAAACAAGATCTTTTATATTTCTGAAGTGGGATTTGATTATAGGGGAAGATGCTGGACATCTTGAGAGGCTGGGGAGGAATCTTACATTCTTTCCCACATGAAAAACGCGAGATGCCCTCATCTCGCAAACTGGGGATAATCCCGCAGAGCAGATCGGCTTCATTCTCCCAGGTGGCATCTTCAAAAGGATAGAACTTCCATTTTACCAATAATTCTCTGAGAATTCTATTCCTGAGAATCTTTTCTTGAACATCAAGAATTTCTTCAGGTTGGAGTTCCATCTGCCCTTGGATTGAAGAGGTTAGGATTTCATCATCAAGCACATGATTTGGGCTTGGCAAATATTTCTTTAGAAGGCTTACATGAAATACATTATGAACTTTGAGATGAGGAGGCAGAAGAAGTTCGTAGGCTAAGTCACCTACTTTCTTTGTAATCAGATATGGTCCACAATATCTGGGATAACTTCTTGTACTTCCCAAGAGATAGAGAACTTCTTTTGGGCCGTACTCTAATGAAGACCATATCTACTTCTTCAAACTTTTTGTCTATCCTCTTCTTATTTGCATACTGCTTCTGTCGATCCTGGACAGCTTTAATATCTTTACGAATTGACTGCATCTGCTGCTCCATGTCATCAAGCATCTGTCTGGACATCTCGACCCTAATCAATGGGTCGGACCAAGTTAATGGAGTTAAGCAATCTTGTCCATACAGAGCTTTAAAAGGGCTTATCCCGATACTTCGGTGATAAGAAGCATTGTAGGTAAACTCGACTAGGTGCAGATAGCCTAGCCACTTCTTGGGTTCCCTGCCACACAACATGACCGAAGTATATCTTCGATTACTTGGTTTACCCTTTCAGTTTGACCATCGGTCTCAGGGTGATAAGCTATGCTGAGATTCAAGAAAGTTCCCACTGCTTCGAAAAATGCAGTCCAAAACCTTGAAGTAAACTTGGGATCTCGATCACTTACTATTCTCCTGGGTAGGCCATGCAATCTGAAGATTTCTTTGAGGAACACTCTGGCCACATCCACTGCAGTGTAGGTTTCTTTTACTGGGATTAGATGGGCAACTTTGGTTAGTCTATCAACTACACAAAAATGGAGTTGTAACCTTATTGCACTGAAGGTAATCTAGTAATAAAGTCCATACTGATATATGCCCACTTCATCTGGGGGATGTCTAATGGATGTAGCTTCCCAGGCATTTTTACTCTTTCAACCTTGACTGGCCTGTCATACATTGACATACATGATTCAATACATCCTTTTTCAGACCAGGCCAAAAGAAGCTTTTCTTTACAAACATGTAGGTTTTGATGAAACCTGGATGTCCTGCTATGAGGCTGTCATGGGCTTCATTCAGAATTTGATCCTTGGTTCCCTCATCATTGGGAATGCTTAGCTTGCAATTATAATACATAATGCCATCATCCAAACTGTACCCTTGAACTCTGTTCAACTCCTCTGGAGTTTTGCTTTCCTGCATAAGTAGAGTAGAAATAAGGCCAAAGAATCTATCCTGCATGATCTTTTCTCTTGCTTCAATAATCAAAGGATTTGATACTACAGTAATTGCAAGCAAGGAGGCTTTTCTGCTGAGGGCATCTGCTACCACATTTTCTTTGCCTGGGCGGTACTTGATTTCAAAATCAAATTCATGTAGGGTCTGCATCCACCTTCTTTGGCGCATGTTGAGGTCCTTGTGAGTAAAGATCCACTTTAAGCTCTGATGATCTGTCTCATCAAAGTGAATCTTTTTCCCAGTAGGGTAATGTCTCCACAACTTTAAGGCATAGACTACTAAAAGTAATTCCAGGTCATGTGAACAACATAATTCCTCTCATGCATTCTGATCTTTCAGGATTCATAGGCCACTACATGACCTTCTTGCATGAGTGCACCTCCCAGGGCAAAACTTCTTGCATTAGCTATCTCACAAGGTAGAGAGAAATCTGGCAGCTTCAGAATGGGACTGGTTACCAAGGCGGTCTTCAGCTTATCAAAAGCACTCTGGCAATCCACTGAAATGGGGTATTCTTTTTGAGAAGGTTAGTTAGGGGGGAAGCTATGAGAGCATACTTTGGTATAAAAATTCTATACCAACCAGTCAATCCCAAGAATCCTCTGACTTCTTTCACTGTCTTTGGTTCAGGCCAATCTATGACTACTTGGACTTTTGTAGAATCTGGAGGAATTCCATCTTTGGATACCAGAAAGCCGAAGTATTCAAGGTGGTCGGGCATTTGCTCTTTTTGGCAAAGAGTTGGTGCTGCCTTAGAATCTCAAGAACTTTTCGGACATGAGTCTCATGGTCAACTGCATTCCTTGAGTAAATCAGAATGTCATCAAAGAAAACTAGAACAAAATCATCCAAGTATTTGTGAGGTGAAAAAAAGAAAAAAGACCACGCCTCTATAGCCCTTCACCTCCCAAACTTTGATAAAACTATCACAACGGAGGCACCACCAGCCACCGGCTGGAACACTTCTCATAGTTCACCACCATCCTCCTCACTCGATGAAGTGTCTTCTGTTCCCTCACTAGTAGTGGTGCTACTACTCGTATCATCAACACTCGAATCAGCTTCACTTTCCCTTTCATCATGAACAGGCTTCTGATTATCCATGTTAAACTGCTTTTTATCTCCTCTCCTGTCATATAGAGTAATGACCCCTTTCCTCCAATCCTGAACAGCCTTCACCGCTCTCAGTCATGGTCTTCCCAAAATGATAGGGAATACACCCATTCTTGCTAGCATAACATGGCAATCCACAAGCACCTTTACATCAAAAGCCTGCAGTTCTAACTCCTTGATCATACCTAAGCATTTGCCCTTTTGGTGATTGTTTTGGCCAACCGAATACGAAAACCAGATGCTTCAGTAATATTAAGACCAAGCCTCTCCATAGCTGCTAATGTGATTACACAAATTTGTGCACCACCATCTATGTATGCCTCTCCCAAATTCTTCCCTTTGTACCATACATTCACCACCACAGGACATATATCAGGCAACTCCTGAACAGATAAAACAGTCACTATCCCTCTGGCGGCAGACTCCTTCTCTCTCGGGTTCACAAGTCTTTTCCACACTGACGTTTCAATTTGGGAGCTAACTCTATCAATTGCCCAAAAGTAATATTAGCTTTCCTTCCAGCCATGTCCTCCTGCAAATTGTAGCTATCCTGCCCAACCCCTAGTGGAAAATCAGTCACCTGAAATTTCCTACAAGACTTTCGCTTCTGCTTGACCTTTACATCTCCTCCTTCCTTCACTTTACCTTTCTTCTTGCTGGGCCCTGCAGCATCTCTATTTTCCCTTTCCTCCTGTGGCATCCGTTTTCCCAAAGGCATTACATCAGCTTTTGTCTCCTTCGTCTTCTCAAGGGTGACCACATCTATCACCTTAGTTTTACCTTTCTCCTCATTTGTCAATCCAATGGTCCCTACTTCACCTTTAATTTCAATTCCATAATCATTTGTCCTATTTGGAATCTGAGAGGGTAAGGGATACATATCACCCCCCATTCGCTGAGGCTTATCACAATCTGTTCTTAGATGTCTAAGTTCACCACAATTCCAGCATGTAGGAATAAACCGTCTATCCCTGCCAAAACCACGGCCACTTCCATAGCCTGTCTGACCTTCAACCCCTTCTTGATTATAGCCTCTGCCTCGACCACGTCCACCACCTGTGTTCCCCATCATCTTCAAACTCAGATTCTTCATACAATCCACCATTTGCCTCATATCCTATTGAAGCTCTTCATCAGAAGTTGTAAGCTATAGGTACCACCTGTGTCCCCTGTGGTATGGCATTATTCACTTGAGCTTCTGTCGGTTGCACTCTTTCTAGCACGGTTCTCATAGGTACCGCTTCTACTCTTCTCATTTCAGGCCTTACTGTCACTGGAACCATCCCCAGCTGGTTCATCCGTTGCAATTTCCAATCCTTTGATTTGGCTATCTCCACCGCATCCTCATAAGATCTGGGCTTCTTTAATTCAACCTTCCAACGAATACCTCCCTTCAATCCTGTAATAACAAAACGATCCTTCTTCATCATGTTCGGAGGTACTTGATCCTCCCCCAAAGCCCTGCACAAGGTCTCCCATAGCAAAGAAAATTTCTTCACATAATCATCAATTGGCTCCAATTCGCCCTGTGTCAACCCCTGCACTTCATGCCAAACTCTGTCTGAATCCTCAACCTTCTTGAACCTGTTCAAAAGTGCAGTCTTCAATCCATCCTCAGTCATTGGAATGCGTGGCTCAGCATCCTTTAACGACTCATGGCTCAGCATCCTTTAACGACTCTTCAAAAGTTCTGGACCATGCCCTCGCATCTCCCTTCAAACATATATTCAGCAAACCGCAATACCTGTGCTGGCTCATTGATGTGGTTGCTTATGTATGCAACCTCCATCCTTTCAAGAAAATCTGCTACATCTTCATTAGGCCCACCAAAAAACTCTGGATACGACATCATTTTAATCCCCAGGCTTCACCTTCAAACCAAAGAAAAAAACTGGAAACACCTTCCTTCAATCTCCTACTCTAGGGCATACACCCTCGTAGGCAGGAGAAATACCTGAGCTCTCCTCTGTGGGGGCGCCAGAAAGCATGTGAGGTGAAAAAAAGAAAAAAGACCATGCCTCTATAGCCCTTCACCTCCCAAACTTTGATAAAACTAACACAAAGGCACCACTAGCCCCACCGACTGGAACACTTCTCACAGTTCACCACCCACCCACACTAGAAAAATAGCTCAAAACCACGATAGACAAATGATCATTTGGCAAAACACACAGCACCATCCACATTTCAAACAAACTCAACAGTTACACCAAAAGCCAAGACTCTGGCCTGGATTTACTGCCAAGGGAATTCACCCTTACGTCTGACAACCAAGCATCTGACAACCAAGCGTCTGACAACCTTGCGTCTGACAACCAAGCGTCTGTCTCCCGGTCTCTGCTTCTCTTTAGAGGGCGCCCCACACTTTCTCTGTAGCCCGACTACTATTTGTCCAGCTGCTACCTGCCAAGTGTCGTAGGCAAGCCCCACTTGTCTCCAGCCCACACATCAGCACCTCTACTGCAGCCAACACAAAAACACCCAAGGCACTCTCTCTCTCTCTCTTCAGAGGGTGCCCCACCAGCAACCCTCCTTCACTGCTTCACTCTATCATCAGCCCTCGACTCTTTGCTTTCAAAGGTGGCCTCCCAGTAATCACCTACTACTCTGCGACCCTCTCTTCAGCAACTGCTCTGGCCAACTCTTCAAAAACCGAACACATGCCTTCTCACTTGCGCATGAGAGGCGGCTCTCTCACCCAGCCCATCACTCACCCAGTTGTCTCGAGGTCTCCATCAACTCACAAAGCCAACCGTCAGCAGTTGTACACGTCATGCCATAGCCTTCGTAGCAGCCCGCTGTTCTTCGCCACCACCTTTGCCTCCCCTTGCGCCTACAGCTGCGGAATCACCAGAGTGCCTTCTCACCAGAGAGGCCTTCTTCTCTGTCGCCAGCCACACCTGTGCACCCACCAGAGGCCCCCACCTAACCCAAGGTAGCTCCCCAGCCGCCGTTAGCTCTGTACAGCCACCCGAGAGACATCCCTTTGCATCACACGGTGGCAACAACCTACGACCTCTGTCTCTGCAGAATCCCAGAGCGCCTGCACGCTTACCCGAGAGCCTTCTCGCACAAGGCGGCTACTACACCCACAAATTTTCTTCTTTTCACCAACCTTCTGGCGCATTCTTTTCACGCTGGCAAATGCGTTGGCAAGCAAGCTAGCCTCCACAGGCTCCTTACAAGCTGGCCACTTTGATTAGTGAATATTTTTTTTAATTTTTGAAGCCTCAAGGATAGCCACCAATGCTAAAAGGGCTCCTCCTTTCCTTATGCTTCAGGTTAACATGCCGCGCCCCATGACTTCCAGATGAATGCAATATCTGCCCACAGCTCTCGTAATCAGCAGCATCATAACTTACCAAACATGATAATTTCCCATGCTCCAAAAGCGGCTCACATTCGAATCGATCGGTGCCCTGCATTTGGCAACCACCCGCACACCATACTGCTGCAATAAAAAACTTCCAAATCTCCAGCATCTGCTCCCAAAAAAAACGTGCGTGTACCAGCTCACTGTGCTGCAAAACCATTCACTCTATACATTTGCCAGGGCATTCAGGGCAAAGCTTATTCGCAAACCATGCATCCCATATGTACACAGACTCAAAACACTTCTCAAATTTTTGCCTGACAGTATTCTCTGAGAATGTCCTGCATTAGGTGATTGAATGTAGCTGGGGCATTAGGTAATCCGAACGGCATGACAGTAAATTCATAATGCCCATAGCGAGTATTGATGGCTGTTTTCGGTATGTCTTGATCATTGATCCTGATCTGGTAATACTCAGATTTGAGATCTATCTTTGTGAAGATCTGGGCTCCATGTAGCCTGTCCAGAAGCTCATCAACTCTTGGGATCGGATACTAATTCTTAACTGTCAGTAGCTGATTTAGACCTCTATAGTCCACATAGAGTCAAAGCGTTCCATCTTTCTTTTTCTGAAAGAGAGCTGGCGTACCCCAAGGTGAAACACTGGGTCTTACAAACCCTTGTTCTAACAGCTGTCTAAGCTGTTCCTTGAGTTCGATGGCTTCAAGAACTGTTATTTTGTACCTGTGCAGGGCTACTGGCTGAGCTCCGGGGGTCAATTCAATCACATGATCTACTTCCCAGATTGGAGGCATTTCAGTTAGCTCTGTTGGGAATAGATCATCAAATTCATTTAACCATTCTGGTTCTTTAGCTTTAAGCTTTGAGTCTATTGGGTTCATTTTGACAACATAAATTTGCTGCTTCTTTCTAGGTCCTTTCAGCAACCTAGAAGCTTTTACTAACTAAAGGTCTGGGGATCCGGAATCTCCAGTTCTTTGAACTTTGTTCCCGTGAAGGTCATGGAAGGAAATGGTTACATTGTGACAGTGTATGTCAGCTTGATTTTTGTGGAGCCAATCCATTCCAAGGATCCCGTCAAAAACTCCCAGAGGTAAGAATTTGAACTGACAGTCTGTTACATTACCATCTAGATTGAACTGGATAAGATCTGTCTCATGGTCGTGAGTGAAAAGAGTCTTCCCACTGGCCAATTCAACTTGCATAGGTTTCCCTCATTTCTGTTCTAAGACGAGCTTACGTAAGCATCCAAGGGACTTGAATGAATGAGAACTTCCTGAATCAATCAAAAGCTTAAAAGGCTTACCCTGATATTCTGCTGGAGTATGGATGACTGAGAACTGATGGTTAGGTCCTTGGTTTTCAACCGCAGCAAAGATCTGCCCTCTTTCCTCTTCTACTACATCTGAAATTGTGACTGCTTTGGCTGCTGTAGTCTGAGGTGGAACTCTTTCTCTTTGGTTGCCCCAGTTTTGGGAGGGAGTTCTAAGGTTGCTCTGGACAGAGGTAGATGGCTGAGCTGGAGTTCTTCTGGGGTTTCCCTGGCTTGGGCGAGATGGACCCTGATTAGATTGGTATGAAGGAGTTGGTCTCTGAACTCGAGGTCCTTAACTTCCCTGTCCCCTTGACATGGCAGGAGTCGGGTAGTCTTTCAGCTGGTGACCAAAACCTTTGCATCCAAAACATCGGTTTTCACTTCTGAGCTCGTCCCTCTGATTTCTTAAAAGAGGTGGGACTCTTGAGAAAGTATTCTAGGGGAAGGGTCTTCCTTCACCTTGGAATTTCCTCCATCTTGATTCTGATTCGGGCCTTGCTGCCTCTTTGGAGGTGGAAAGTTTGAATTACTTCCTTGGGCTTGGAATCTTTTAAAGTTAGAGGGTGCAGGCTTTGGCGGGACCTTTACTACAAATGCTTTGGCAAAATCCTTTGCCATTCTTACTGCTTCAGCCATGGACACTGGTTTGGCATTTTTGACCAGTGTGTCCAAGGGTTCGTTCATTCCCTGAATGAACCTGGCCATGAGTTGTGGTGGTGAATATTTGAGTAGAAGAGCAAAGGCCTGGTGATATTCCTCGATGGTTTTGCTCCCCTGCTTTAGCTCTAAGAATTTTTTCATTTTGATTTCCAAAAATCCAGGGGGACAAAATCTCTTTCTCAAATAGGTTTTTAGGTCATTCCAAGACTGAGTATTTCTATCCAGACGGTTGGTGTCACAGTGGTTCCTCCATGCTACCCTGGCTGTTTCCACTATTTTCAGCCGGGAAAGAGCTATTTTGCTCCGCTCATTGTAGCCTGTGACGTCAAAATATTCTTCCATGGCTTCTACCCATTTCTCCACAGCCTCGCCCAGGTTCTCCCCTTCTCCTTTGAAGGGTCCTGGCTGAGTCCGATGAGCCTTGCGAACATCAGGGTCAAGCTCGTCATCTTCAGAGAGAGGGTTTTGCTGATGACCATGGTTTCCTCGTCTCATGATTCTGCCAAAAATCTATATATTATTAAATTTTTATTTTGATATCATCCATGAGATCCTAAGACTTAAAAGGTTCGGAAAATAATTTCTTAAGTAAGACAATGATCTTATTGGAGATCTATGACATATGTTCGATAACATATTTTTCTTTATCAGATCATCCGTAAACAATTACTTATACAACAGGGAATTTTTCTCCATAAAACATTTCTATATTTATATAAAAGTTGTAATATGTACATAGAGCAGCTCGACTCCAGAATCACTACCTCAATCGTAATCGTATAAAGAAGCGAAACTGTGAAGAAGACATACCATGGTACACACGATTCATTACACAAAGAGGTGCTCTAATTCTATTTCTTGAGATAAAGCGGCTAAGAAGTCTAAAAAATCGACATGAAGTTCTGAAGAACCTGGGTGAATGATCACAGAGTAGAACATGCTCAACAAGCCCTAGTCTTATCAGAATCATGGCCAAGGAAATATTTTACCTTAGCCTCTGACGCTGACTGGTACTGATATTAATACATCGTCCTCCACAGAACCACATATACCGATGTCGCTCAAGAGGATCAGGAAAGTAAATACTCTCAAAATGGCGAGCGAGTCTCACTCTGCTCATTTGGGTCGTCCTCGTAGAGTTGATGAGGTGATCAAATGCGAAAGCTATCATATCCTGACTCTAAGAGAGTCCAAGAATTCCAGATAGGTTCGAGGTGTCCATCTATAAATTTCCAATTCAATTTATAAGTTTTTAATTTTTGAAGTTCATTCACATAGTATTAACAAGTAAAAAACATTTCTTTCCCAGATTTCTATTAAAAATTTAGGCAATTTCTGCTATGATACCAGAGCTATGAGATCCCTCTGCCCCCTCCGCGCACCGGCGGACTCCCCGTAGAGTTAACAGCAGAAGCAGCCCCCTCATGCGCGGGGAAGGGTTTCTCACTCGGGGCCTCGCCCACGAATGTCTGGGCACGAGACTAGGCTGGTGGTCACTCCGAAAACCAAAACCGAGAAAATTTTCCATGCCCAGAAAGCGGGGACGATTCCACCTTTTTGAATTTTCTTAACAATTCTTTTTTTCTAATGAGATCGATTCTAAACTATTCTTCACTTGAATAAACCAGATAGAAGGAAACTATCACTAATATAGTTTGATCATTTGAGTAATTTCAACACTTTTTTCCTAATCCAGATCAGGCACAGCCGTTGATCCACTCAATTGAGAAATTTATCAGGGAATTAACTAGCTACTCGAATCCTAGCGTAATCTTAAGATTTTTCAGTTTGATTATTAAAACTCCACTGATTCCAGCCTAACCCCATCCGCCCCATGGGTTATTAGCCTCCACCTTGCCACTGGAATCAGTAGATCCAAACAAGTACTCACCCACCCATAATTGAAATGCCTTTCTTAACTTTAGCTTTAGAAAACAGATACGCACACACTCCTCTTTAAAACTTTAATATAAAAATAATCCATTGATAAAATAGATATGATCACAGATTTCTTAATTCAAAATTTCCATTCAATCCCTTATTTCACAAAAACAGCACCAATATGGAGTCTCCGTTGAGACCAGTTGGTCAGCAATGAGATACAGTAATAGATTACAATATGGAGTCTCCGTTGAGACCAGTTGGTCAGCAATGAGATACAGTAATAGATTACAATAATCATTTCGTCAACATACATATATATATCTTCCTCGACATACGTATGGGTGTCCTAAGCACTGCGAGCCCGTGCATCGCCTGGTCAGAACCTTCCAGGATCCTCCTTAGGTGTCGTGGCACTTCACTCAAGGACCGCTTCATCGGCCCTCGCCCATCGTACCAAAAGCACACCATTTTTCACCATACCTAGGCTGCTCAAGACCGGGGCAGGTTTTCGTCGCGTGAGCTGTCCCTCGAACACTCCCTGCCAGCAAACTGTTGCAACTGAAATTCCCTTAGTTAAACACATATGCCAAATGCTCCCTCCAGCATTCTGGCATAAGACAGTTCTTTAAGAAAACAGGGTTTCTATGAAAGTTTTCAGTTTTGATTTTGTTTGAATACGATGAATAAATCTTAAATCCGTATCCCAATACTTCTAGATCCAGGTCTGAATTCCAGACAGAATTCCTCAAATTCTGTCAACTTGATCCTCTGATCAAAATCAAAAGTCTTAACTTAGTTTCGGATTCGATGGGTATTTTGAGTGTATTTTTCCTGAACTGGGCACATCGTCATTGATTGAAACTGACGAAGGAATTAGGTCTTGGTCAATAGTCTGAATCAGAGTTTTGGGTCTGGAAAGGTTTTTCCTAAACTATCTTTCTTGAAAGGTAATATTTTAATTTCTCTTTTTCTAAATTTTGTTCATTGAATATTTGCTTTTGGATTTCTAAACTAAACATGAATTCCTAGGAGGAATAAAATAATCATTTATCTTGATCTTCGACTTCGATAGTTTATTTGAATTTTCTCATTCCCATCTAAATGAATATGAAACGATAGAATTTCCTCTCACATATTATCTACTTTTTTATTTTTTCATTTTTTACAAAAATTAACAGAGGACTAAAGAGAACCCTTATTTAATTATAAAGATTCTATATGCATCTAATTATGCATAAAATCCAATTCTAATGAAAGTCACACTTTTATCATCATAAAAATCATTTATGATAAAAATCACTCTTTTAACCTGAAAGAATTTCTTTTATGCATATATGTTTATGCATACAATTCATTTATGATGAAAATCACTCTTTTAATATAAAAGAATTTCTTTTATGCATATGTTTATGCATACAAATCATTTATGATGAAAATCACTCTTTTAATATGAAAGAATTTCTTTTATGCATAAAAATCATTTATGATGAAAATCACACTTTTAATATAAAAAAATATCTTTTATGCATAAAAATCATTTATGATGAAAATCACACTTTTAATATAAAAAAATATCTTTTATGCATATGTTGAAGCATAAAAATCATTTATGATGAAAATGACACTTTTAATATAAAACAATTATCTTTTATGCATCCATTTATGCATAAAATACATTTATGATGAAAATCACACTTTTAATTTAAAAAAATATCTTTTATGCATATGTTTATGCATAAAAATCATTTATGATGAAAATCACACTTTTAATTTAAAAAATTATCTTTTATGCATATGTTTATGCATAAAAATCATTTATGATGAAAATCATACTTTTAATATAAAAAAATATCTTTTATGCATATGTTTATGCATAAAAATCATTTATTATGAAAATCACACTTTTAATACAAAACAATTATCTTTTATGCATCCATTTATGCATAAAAATCATTTATGATAAAAATCACACTTTCAATATTAAAAAATATCTTTTATGCATATGTTTACGCATGAAAATCATTTATGATGAAAATCACTTTTAATATAAAAAATCATTTATGATGAAAATCACACTTTTAATATTAAAAAATATCTTTTATGCATAAAAATCATTTATGATGAAAATCACACTTTTAATATAAAAAAAATATCTTTTATGCATAAAAATCAAAGAATACATATACGATGGGAATTACTCTTTTTGAATAAAAAGTAAAACTTATTTTCTTTAATTTTAGAAAAATTTCGCCATAACCTCCTTTGTATGGCTGACCATTGTTCAATTTTTAACTCTCTAAAATTAATTAGAACTTCACCAAGAGTATTTAAATCATTCTAATGTAAACATTTTCTACTTTATCAAAGAGAAACATTATGAAAAACTTGATTTTATCCATTAATCATTCATCTAGGATAAGAATGGTTGGATTTACTAAAGAAGAGAGGGGAATGCCTTTTTTCAATTATGAGGCATAACATCATATTCAATTTAGACAAGACAAAAATCATAAAAAACCAAAAAAATGAATAGAAAAGAGAAGAATCTCCAACTTACGAAGGAATTTGAGAGCTTTCGTTTGGCTTGATGGTTTCAGGATTCTACTCTTATTGAAACAAGAGTGGCCACCAATCTTTAGAAGAGGGAAGGTCAAAAACTAATGAATTATGAGTGAATTCACAGTTTTCTGGCTCTTGGGTGAAGTAGGGTAACAATGCAAAAACACTATTAAGCTTCAACAAAAGGGAAGGCTTCTATTTATAGGAAAAAGTGAGCTTCTAACCAAGCCAATTGATTCTAGAATTTTCCAAATCAGTTTGGTCAATTTTTAACCATTTTTGGGTCAGTTTAGTCCACTTTTTGGATCTAGTTGAAACAGGAGAGAGAAGAGATAAAAAATATCTCATTAATTGGGAGTTTAAAACTCTAACACATGTGAAATAGGCGCCTCCTTCATGAGGGGAACTCCCCCATATCGAGGTGTCAAAAATGCATCATTTCATCTAAATATCTCTCTTTTTTAGCTATTAACCTTGTCCTTAGTCAACTCTTCATCTTATGTGAGTATTTACTCATTTTCAAGGGATTTTCCTTTTATTCTTCTATTTATCTCCTTCCTACATTTGGATGAATCTTATTGGTCCATAGGAACCTTAATTTAAAAATTTTCAAAAATCTAAACCCCTAGGATAATGCCTCTTGAACAGATTATACTTAATTTCTAATGCACCTTTTGAAAATCTTTTTGAACTTCTGTTTCAAGGGAACTTATTTTAATAAGATGAGATATTTTTGTATCCAAAAATATTTAAAAACTGAATTACCACTCTCTAGAAGATTTTCTCTCTCTAGGCCAAAACTGGTAGAAATAAAATCTTTTATATTTCTGAAGAGGGATTTGATTACAGGGAAAGATGTTGGACATATTGAGAGGCTGGGGAGGAATCTTACATTCTCTCCCACTTGAAAAATGCGAGATGCCCTCATGTCGCAAACTAGGGGTAATCCCACAACAGATCGGCTTCATTCTCCTAGGTGGCATCTTCAAAACGCGAGATGAGGAGGTAGAAGAAGTTTGTAAGCTAAGTCACCTACTTTCTTTGTAATCAGATATGGTCCACAATATCTGGGGGATAACTTCTTGTACTTCCCAAGAGATAGAGAACTTCTTTTCGATTGTACTCTATAAGACCATATCTGCTTCTTCAAACTTTCTGTCTGTCCTCTTCTTATTTGCATACTGCTTCTGTCAATCCGGGTAGCTTTAATATCTTTACGAATTGACTACATCTCGCTGCGCTCCATGTTGTCAAGCATCTGTGTGGACATCTCAACCCTAATCAATGGGTCGGACCAAGTTAATGGAGTTAAGCAATCTTGTCCATACAGAGCTTTAAAAGGGCTCATCCCGATACTTCGGTGATAAGAAGCATTGTAGGCGAACTCGACTAAGTGCAGATAGCTTAGCCACTTCTTGGGTTCCCTGCCACACAACATGACCGAAGTATATCTTCGATTACTTGGTTTACCCTTTCAATTTGACCATTGGTCTCAGGGTGATAAGCTATGCTGAGATCAAATAAAGTTCCCACTGCTTCGAAAAATGCAGTCTAGAACCTTGAAGTAAACTTGGGATCTCGATCACTTACTATTCTCCTGGGTAGGCAATGAAATCTGAAGATTTCTTTGAGGAACACTCTGGCCACATCCACTGCAGTGTAGGTTTCTTTTACTGGGATGAGATGGGCAACTTTGGTTAGTCTGTCAACTACCACAAAAATGGAGTTATGACCTGATTGCATTGAAGGTAATCCAATAATACAGTCCATACTGATACATTCCCACTTCATCTGGATGTAACTTCCCAGGCATTTTTACTCTTTCAGCCTTGACTTTCTGGCATGTCATACATTGACGTACATGATTCAATACATCCTTTTTCAGACCAGACCAAAAGAAGCTTTTCTTTACAAACATGTAGGTTTTGATGAAACCTGGATGTCCTACTATAAGGCTGTCATGGGCTTCATTCAAAATTTGATCCTTGGTTTCCTCATCCCTCACTGGGGATGCATAGCCTACGCTTATAATACATAATGCCATCATCCAGGCTGTACCCTTGAACTCTGTTCAACTCCTCTGGAGTTTTGCTTTCCTGCATAAGTAGGGTAGCAATAGGGTAAAAGAATCTATCTTGCATGATCTTCTCTCTTGCTTCAATAATCAAAGGATTTGATACTACAATAATTACAAGCAAGGAGGCTTTTCTGCTGAGGGCATCTGCTACCACATTTTCTTTGCCTGGGTGGTACTTGATTTCAAAATCAAATTCCTGCAAGGTCTGCATCCACCTTCTTTGGCGCATGTTGAGGTCCTTCTGAGTAAAGATCCACTTTAAGCTCTGATGATCTGTCATCAAAGTGAATCTTTTTCCCAGTAGGTAATGTCTCCACAACTTTAAGGCATAGACTACTGAAAGTAATTCTAGGTCATGTGAACAGCATAATTCCTCTCATGTGTTCTGAGCTTTTGGGATTCACAGGCCACTGCATGACCTTCTTGCATGAGTGCACCTCCGAGGGCAAAACCACTTGCATCAATTTACTACCTCAAAGGGTAGAGAGAAATCTGGCAGCTTAAGAATGGGACTGGCTACCAAGGTGGTCTTCAGCTTATCAAAAGCACTTTGGCACGTGGCAGTCCTACTTGGACTTTTGCAAAATCTGGAGGAATTCCATCTTTGGATACCAGAAAGCCCAAGTATTCAATGTGGTCGGCAAAGAAAGTGCATTTGCTCTTTTTGGCAAAGAGTTGGTGCTTCCTTAGAATCTCAAGAACTTTTCGGACATGAGTCTCATGGTCAGCTGCATTCCTTGAGTAAATCAAAATGTCATCAAAGAAAACTAGAACAAAATCATCCAAGTATTCTCTAAGGATGTCCTGCATTACGCGATTGAATGTAGCTGGGACATTAGTTAATCCGAATGGCATGACAGTAAATTTATAATTCCCATAGCGAGTATTGATGGCTGTTTTCGGTATATCTTGATCATTGATCTTGATTTGGTAATACCCGGATTTGAGATGTAGCTTTGTGAAGATCTGGGCTCAATTTAGCCTTTCCAGAAGCTCATGAATTCTTGGGATAGGATACTTATTCTTAACCAGCTGAGTTAGACCTCTATAGTCCACACAGAGTCTAAGCGTTCCATCTTTCTTTTTCTGAAAGATAACTGGCGCACCCCAAGGTGAAACACTGGGTCTTACAAACCCTTGTTCTAATAGCTATCTAGGCTGTTCCTTGAGTTCGATGGCTTTAGGAACTGGCATTTTGTGCTGAGCTCCGGGGGTCAATTCAACCACATGATCTACTTCCCAGATTGGAGGCATTTCAGTTAGCTCTGTTGGGAATAGATCATCAAATTCATTTAACCATTCTGGTTCTTTATCTTTAAGCTTTGAGTCTACTGGGTTCATTTTGACAACATAAATTTGCTGCTTCTTTCTAAGTCCTTTGAGCAACCTAGAAGTTTTTACTAACTAAAGGTCTGGGGATCCAGAAACTCCAGTTCCTTGAACTTTGTTCTCGTGAAGGTCATGGAAGGAAATGGTTCCATTGTGACAGTGTATGTCAGCTTGATTTTTGTGGAGCTAATCCATTCCAAGGATCCCGTCAAAAACTCCCAGAGGCAAGACTTTGAACTGACAGTCGATTACATTACCATCTAGATTGAACTGGAAAAGATCTGTCTCATGGTGAGTGAAAAGAGTCTTCCCACTGGCCAATTCAACTTGCATAGGTTTCCCTTATTTCTATTCTAAGACTAGCTTATGCAAGCTTCCAAGGGAAATGAATGAATGAGAACTGTCTGAATCAATCAAAAGCTTAAAAGGCTTACCCTGATATTCTGCTGGAGTATGGATGACTGAGAACTGATGGTTAGGTCCTTGGTTTTCAATTGCAGCAAAGATCTGCCCTCTTTCCTCTTCTACTACATCTGAAATTGTGACTGCTCTAGCTGCTGCAGTCTGAGAGGTGGAACTCTTTCTCTTTGGTTGCCCCCATTCTGGGAGGGAGTTCTAAGGTTGCTCTGGACAAAGGTAGATGGCTGAGCTGGAGTTCAGAGAGAGGGTCTGGCTGACGGCCACGGTTTCCTCGTCTCATGATTCTGCCAAAAATCTATATATTATTTTTTTTTTTGATATCATCCATGAGATCCTAAGACTTAAAAGGTTCGAAAAACAATTTCTTAAGTAAGACAATGATCTTATTGGAGGTCTATGACATGTGTCCGATAACATATTTTTCTTTATCAGATCGTCCGTAAATAATTACTTATATACAACAGGGAATTTTTCTCCATAAAACATTTCTATATTTATATAAAAGTTGCAATATGTACATAGAGCAGTTGGCTCTAGAATCACTGCCTCAGTCGTAATCGTATAAAGAAGCGAAACTGTGAAGAAGACATACCATGGTACACACGATTCATTACGCAAAGAGGTGCTCTAATTCTATTTCTCGGGATAAAGCGGTTGAGAAGTCTAAAAAATCGGCATGAAGTTCTGAAGAACCTGGGTGAATGATCACAGAGTAGAACATGCTCAACAAGCCCTAGTCTTATCAGAATCATGGCCAAGGAAATATTTTGTCTGAGCCTCTTACGCTGACTGGTACAGATATTAATACACCGTCCCACCACAAAACCACATATACCAATGTCGCTCAAGAGAATCAGGAAAGTAAAGACTCTCAAAATGGCGAGCGAGTCTCACTCTGCTCATTTGGGTCGTCGCGCAGAGTTGATGAGGTGATCAAATGCAAAAGCTATCATATCCTAACTGTGAGAGAGTCCAGGAATTCCAGATAGGTTCGGGGTGTCCATCTATAAATTTCCAATTCAATTTATAAGTTTTTAATTTTTGAAGTTCATTCACGTAGTATTAACAAATGAAAAACATTTCTTTCCCAGATTTCTATTAAAAACTTAGGCAATTTCTGCACTGATACCAGCTATGAGATCCCTCTGCCCCCTTCGCACACCGGACTCCCAGTAGAGCTGATAGCGGAAGGAGCCCCCTCATGCGCGGGGCAGGGTTTCTCACTCGGTGCCTCGCCCACGAATGTCCGAGCACGAGACTAGGCTGGTGGTCACTCCGAAAACCGAAACCGCGAAAATTTTCCATGCCCGGAAAGCGGGGGCAATTCCACCTTTTTGAATTTTCTTAACGAAATTTTTTTTCTAACGAGATCGATTCTAAACTATCCTTCACCTGAATAAACTAGATAGAAGGAAACTATCGTTAATATAATTTGATCATTTGAGTAATTTCAACGCTTTTTTCCTAATCAAGATCAGGCACAGACATTGATCCACTCAATTGAGAAATTTATCAGGGAATCAACTAGCTACTCGAATCCTAGCGTAATCCTAAGATTTTTCAGTTTGATTATTAAAACTCCACTGATTCCAGCCTAACCCCATCCGGCCCATGGGTTAGCCTCCACCCACTGGAATCGGTAGATCCAAACAAGTACTCACCCACCCATAATTGAAATGCCTTTCTTAACTTTAGCTTTAGAAAACAGATACGCACACACTCCTCTTTAAAACTTTAATATAAAAATAATCCATTGACAAAATAGATATGATCACAGATTTCATAATTCAAAATTTCCATTTAATCCCTTGTTTCACAAAAACAGTATCAGTCTGGACTCTCCGTTTTTGGGACCAGCTGGTCAAACAGCAACACCAGTAAAACAGATTACAATAATCATTTCGTCAACATACATATATATATCTTCCTCGACATACGTATGGGTGTCCTAAGCACCGCGAGCCCGTGCATCGCCTAGTCAGAACCCTCCAGGATCCTCCTTAGGTGTCCTGGCACTTCACTCAGGGACCGCTTCGTTGGCCGTGGCCCATCGTACTAGAAGCACACCATTTTTCACCATACCGTGTGAGCTATCCCTCGAACACTCCCCGCCAGCTGTTGCAACTGAACTTCCCTTAGTTAAACACATATGCCAAATGCTCCCTCCAACATTTTTGCGTAAGACATTCCTTTAAGAAAACAGGGTTTCTATATAAGTTTTCAGTTTTGATTTTGTTTGAATACGATGAATAAATCTTAAATCCGTATCCCAATACAGGGTTTCTATACAAGTTTTCAGTTTTAATTTTGTTTGAATACGATGAATAAATCTTAAATCCGTATCCTAATACTTCTAGATCCAGATCTGAATTCCAGACAGAATTCCTCAAATTCTGTTAACTTGATCCTCAGATCAAAATCAAAAGTCTTAACTTAGTTTCAGATTTGGTGGGTGTTTTGAGTGTATTTTTCCTAAATTGGGCACATCGTCATTGATTGAAACTGACGAAGGAATTAGGTCTTGGTCAATAGTTTGAATCAGAGTTTTGGGTCTAGAAAGGTTCTTCCTAAACTATCTTTCTTAAAAGGTAATATTTCAATTTCTCTTTTTTTAAATTTCGTTCATTGAATATTTGCTAACAGATTTCTAAACTAACCATGAATTCCTAATATGAAACCGTAGAATTTCTTCTCACATTATATCTACTTATTCATTTTTTCATTTTTTACAAAAATTATCAGAGGATTAAAGAGAACCCTTATTTAATTATAAAGATTCTATATGCATCTAATTATGTATAAAATCCAATTCTGATGAAAGTCACACTTTTATCATCATAAAAATCATTTATCATGAAAATCACTCTTTTAACCTGAAAGAATTTCTTTTATGCATATGTTTATGCATACAATTCATTTATGATGAAAATCACTCTTTTAATATAAAAGAATTTCTTTTATGCATATGTTTATGCATACAATTCATTTATGCTGAAAATCACTCTTTTAATATGAAAGAATTTCTTTTATGCATCCATTTATGCATACAAATCATTTATGATGAAAATCACACTTTTAATATTAAAAAAATATCTTTTATGCATATGTTTATGCATAAAAATCATTTATGATGAAAATCACACTTTTAATATAAAAAAAATATCTTTTATGCATATGTTGAAGCATAAAAATCATTTATGATGAAAATCACACTTTTAATATAAAAAAATTATCTTTTATGTATCCATTTATGCATAAAAATCATTTATGATAAAACTCACACTTTTAAGATAAAAGAATATTTTTTATGCATATGTTTATGCATAAAAATCATTTATGATGAAAATCACACTTTTAATATAAAAAAATATCTTTTATGCATATGTTTATGCATAAAAATCATTTATGATGAAAATCACACTTTTAATATAAAAGATTTATCTTTTATGCATCCATTTATGCACAAAAATCATTTATGATGAAAATCACATTTTTAATATAAAAACATATATCTTTTATGCATATGTTTATGCATAAAAATCATTTATGATAAAAAAGACACTTTTAATATAAAAAATTTATCTTTTATGCATAAAAATCATTTATGATAAAAATCACACTTTTAATATAAAAAAATATCTTTTATGCATATGTTTATGCATAAAAATCATTTATGATGAAAATCACACTTTTAATATAAAAAAATTATCCTTTATGCATCCATTTATGCATAAAAATCATTTATGATAAAAATCATACTTTTAATATAAAAAATATATCTTTTATGCATATGTTTATGCATAAAAATCATTTATGATGAAAATCATTCTTTTATGATCAAAATAAAATTTCAATAAGCTTCCTTCTATACATAGAATTTAATTCTAAAGAAAGTAACACTTTTTTTTTATAGAATATTTTTAGGAAGCATTTTTCTATACCTAGGATGAAACATAACACTTTAAGAATACATATACGATGGGAATCAATCTTTTTCAATAAAAAGTAAAACTTATTTTTCACAATTTTAGAAAAATTTTACCATAACCTCCTTTGTATGGCTGACCATTTTTAAATTTTTAACTCTCTAAAATTAATTAGAACTTCACCAAGAGTATTCAAATCATTCTAATGTAAACATTTTCTATTTTATCAAAGAGAAACATTATGAAAAACTTGATTTTATCCACCATAAATGTCTCTGTACTCGTGGTCCTCTGTTCATGAGTCCACTGCTATGTAGAAGCGCCTCTCTGTGCAGGCATAGCTCCAATAAGAAAAGTCCAAGGCATCTCTGGTCAATGAAGTCCATCACTCTGGAGATCTCTGAAGATACAGTGAAATCTCCCTCAGATCGCATAGTAGACTCAACAGTGGCATATATAGTGCTCCTCTGTCTCAGGCGCCGTGTTGCACAATCATTCATCTAGGATAAGAATGGTTGGATTTACTAAAGAAGAGAGGGGAATGCCTTTTTTCAATGAGGCATAACATCATATTCAATTTAGAGAAGACAAAAATCATAAAAAACCATAAAATGAATAGAAAAGAGAAGAATCTCTAACTTACAAAGTAATTTGAGAGCTTTCCTTTGGCTTGATGGTTTGAGGGTTCTACTCTTGTTGAAACAAGAGTGGCCACCAATCTTTAGAAGAGGGAAGGTCAAAAAACTAATGAATTATGAGTGAATTCACAGTTTTCTGGCTCTTGGGAGAAGTAGGGTAACAATGCAAAAACACTATTAAGCTTCAACAAAAGGTAAGGCTTCTATTTATAGGAAAAAGTGAGCTTCTAACCAAGCCAATTGATTCTAGAATTTTCCAAATCAGTTTGGTCAATTTTTGACCATTTTTAAGTCAGTTTAGTCCAGTTTTTGGATCTAGTTGAAATAGGAGAGAGGAGAGATAAAAAATATCTTATTATTTGGGAGTTTAAAACTCTCCCACACATGTGAAATAGGTGCCTCCTTCATGAGGGGAATTCCCCCATACCGAGGTGTCAAAAATGCATCATTTCATCTAAACATCTCTCTTTTTTAACTATTAACCTTGTCCTTAGTCAACTCTTCATCTTATGTGAGTATTTACTCATTTTCAAGGGATTTTCCTTTTATTCTTCTATTTATCTCCTTCCTACATTTGGATGAATCTTATTGGTCCATAGGAACCTTAATTTTTGAAAATTTGGACCCCTAGGATAATGCTTCTTGAACAGATTATACTTAATTTCTAATGCACCTTTTGAAAATCTTTTTGAACTTCTATTTCATGGAAACTTATTTTAATAAGATGAGATATTTTTGTATCCAAAAATATTTAAAAACTAAATTACCACTCTTTAGAAGATTTTCTCTCTCTAGGCCAAAGCTGGTAGAAATAAGATCTTTTATATTTCTGAAGAGGGATTTGATTACAGGGGAAGATGCTGGACATCTTGAGAGGCTAGGGAGGAATCTTACATTCTCTCCCACTTGAAAAACGCGAGATGCCCTCATCTCGCAAACTGGGGGTAATCCCACAACAGATCGGCTTCATTCTCCCAGGTTGCATCTTCAAAAGGATAGAACTTTCATTTTACCAATAATTCTCTAAGAATTTTGTTGCTGAGAATCTTTTCTCGAACATCAAGAATTTCTTCAGGTTGGAGTTCCATCTGCCCTTGGGTTGAAGAGGTTAGGATTTCATCATCAAGCACATGATTTGGGCTTGGCACATATTTCTTTAGAAGGCTTACATGAAATACATTATGAACTTTGAGATGAGGAGGCAGACGAAGTTTGTAGGCAAAGTCACCTACACTCTTTGTAATCAGATATGGTCCACAATATCTGGGGGATAACTTCTTGTACTTCCCAAGAGATAGAGAACTTCTTTTCGGCCGTACTCTAATGAAGACCATATCTACTTCTTCAAACTTTTTGTCTGTCCTCTTCTTATTTGCATACTACTTCTGTCAATCCTGGGTAGCTTTAATATCTTTACGAATTGACTGCATCTGCTGCTCCATGTCGTCAAGCATCTGTCTAGACATCTCAACCCTAATCAATGGGTCGGACCAAGTTAATGGAGTTAAGCAATCTTGTCCATACAGAGCTTTAAAGGGCTCATCCCGATACTTCGGTGAGATAAGAAGCATTGTAGGCGAACTCGACTAGGTGCAGATAGCTTAGCCACTTCTTGGGTTCCCTGCCACAACATGACCGAAGTATATCTTCGATTACTTGGTTTACCCTTTCAGTTTGACCATCGGTCTTAGGGGTGATAAGCTGTGCTGAGATCCAAGAAAGTTCCCACTACTTCAAAAAATGCAGTCCAGAACCTTGAAGTAAACTTGGGATCTTGATCACTTACTATTCTCCTGGGTAGGCCATGCAATCTGAAGATTTCTTTGAGGAACACTCTGGCCACATCCACTGCAGTGTAGGTTTCTTTTACTAGGATCAGATGGGCAACTTTGGTTAGTCTGTCAAAACTACCACAAAAATGGAGTTGTAACCTGATTGCACTGAAGGTAATCCAGTAATAAAGTCCATACTGATACATTCCCACTTCATATGGGGGATGTCCAATGGATGTAACTTCCCAGGCATTTTTACCCTTCAGCCTTGACTTTCTAGCATGACATACATGGATGCACATGATTCAATACATCCTTTTTCAGACCAGGCCAAAAGAAGCTTTTCTTTACAAACACGTAGGTTTTGATGAAACCTAGATGTCCTACTATAAGGCTGTCATGGGCTTCATTCAGAATTTGATCCTTGGTTCCCTCATCATTGGGAATGCATAGCCTGCCATTATAATACATAATGCCATCATCCAAGCTGTACCCTTGAACTCTGTTCAACTCCTGTGGAGTTTTGCTTTCCTGCATAAGTAGGGTAGCAATAGGGCCAAAGAATCTATCCTGCATGATCTTCTCTCTTGCTTCAATAATCAAAGGATTTGACACTACAGTAATTGCAAGCAAGGAGGCTTTTCTGCTGAGGGCATCTGCTACCACATTTTCTTTGCCTAGGCGGTACTTGATTTCAAAATCAAATTCTTGCAGGGTGTGCATCCACCTTCTTTGGCGCATGTTGAGGCCCTTCTAAGTAAAGATCCACTTTAAGCTCTGATGATCTGTCAAAGTGAATCTTTTTCCCAGTAGGTAATGTCTCCACAACTTTAAGGCATAGACTACTGAAAGTAATTCCAGGTCGTGAACAGCATAATTTCTCTCATGCATTCTGAGCTTTCGGGATTCATAGGTCACTGCATGACCTTCTTGCATGAGTGCACCTCCCAGGGCAAAACCACTTGCATCAGTTACTACCTCACAGGGTAGAGAGAAATCTGGCAGCTTCAGAATGGGACTGGTTACCAAGGCCGTCTTCTACTTATCAAAAGCACTCTGGCACTTAGCAGTCCATTGAAATAGGGTATTCTTTTTGAGAAGGTTAATAGGGGGGAAGCTATGAGAGCATACTTTGGTATAAAAATTCTATACCAACCAGTCAATCCCAAGAATCCTCTGACTTCTTTCACTATCTTTGGTTCAAGCCAATCTATGACTACTTGGACTTGTGCAGAATCTGGAGAAATTCCATCTTTGGATACCAGAAAGCCCAAGTATTCAACGTGGTTGGCGGAGAAAGTGCATTTGCTCTTTTTGGCAAAGAGTTGGTGCTTCCTTAGAATCTCAAGAACTTTTCGGACATGAGTCTCATGGTCAGCTGTATTCCTTGAGTAAATCAAAATGTCATCAAAGAAAACTAGAGCAAAATCATCCAAGTATTCTTAGAGGATGTCCTGCATTACACGATTGAATGTAGCTAGGGCATTAGTTAATCCGAATGGCATGATAGTAAATTCATAATGCCTATAGCGAGTATTGATGGCTGTTTTCGGTATATCTTGATCATTGATCCTGATCTGGCCAGATTTGAGATCTATCTTTGTGAAGATCTGGGCTCCATTTAGCCTTTCTAGAAGCTCATCAATTCTTGGGATAGGTTACTTATTCTTAACTGTCAGCTGATTTAGACCTCTGTAGTCCACACAATATCTAAGCGTTCCATCTTTCTGTTTCTGAAAGAGAACTGGAGCACTCCAAGGTGAAACACTGGGTCTTACAAACCCTTGTTCTAATAGCTATCTAGGCTATTCCTTGAGTTCAATGGCTTCAAGAACTGGCATTTTGTACATGTGCAGGGCTACTGGCTGAGCTCCGAAGAGGGTCAATTCAACCAGATGATCTACTTCCCAGATTGGAGGTATTTCAGTTAGCTCTACAGGGAATAGACCATCAAACTCATTTAACCATTTTGCTTCTTTAGCTTTAAGCTTTGAGTCTACTGGGTTCATTTTGACAACATAAATTTGCTGCTTCTTTCTAAGTCCTTTCAGCAAGAAGCTTTTACTAAATAAAGGTCTGGGGATCCGGAAACTCCAGTTCCTTAAACTTTGTTCGCGTGAAGGTCATGGAAGGAAATGGTTCCATTGTGACAGTGTATGTGAGCTTGATTTTTGTGGAGCCAATCCACTCCAAGGATCCCGTCAAAAACTCCCAAAGGTAAGACTTTGAACTGATAGTCGATTACATTACCATCTAGATTGAACTGGATAAGATCTGTCTCCAGGGTAGGCCATGCAATCTGAAGATTTCTTTGAGGAACACTCTGGCCACATCCACTGCAATGTAGGTTTCTTTTACTGGGATCAGATGGGCAACTTTGGTTAGTCTGTCAACTACCACGAAAATGGAGTTGTAACCTGATTGCACTAAAGGTAATCCAGTAATAAAGTCCATACTGATACATTCCCACTTCATCGGATGTAACTTCCCAGGCATTTTTACTCTTTCAGCCTTGACTTTCTGGCATGTCATACATTGACGCACATGATTCAATACATCCTTTTTCAGACCAAGCCAAAAGAAGCTTTTCTTTACAAACATGTAGGTTTTGATGAAACTTAGATGTCCTGCTATAAGGCTGTCATGGGCTTCATTCAGAATTTGATCCTTGGTTCCCTCATCATTGGGAATGCATAGCCTGCCATTATAATACGTAATGCCATCATCCACCAGGCTATACCCTTGAACTCTGTTCAACTCCTGTGGAGTTTTGCTTTCCTGCATAAGTAGGGTAGCAATAGGGCCAAAGAATCTATCCTGCATGATCTTCTCTCTTGCTTCAATAATCAAAGGATCTGATACTACAGTAATTGCAAATAAGGAGGCTTTTCTGTTGAGGGCATCTGCTACCACATTTTCTTTGCCTGGGTGGTACTTGATTTCAAAATCAAATTCCTGCAGGGTCTGCATCCACCTTCTTTGGCGCATGTTGAGGTCCTTCTGAGTAAAGATCCACTTTAAGCTCTGATGATCTGTCCATCAAAGTGAATCTTTTTCCCAGTAGATAATGTCTCCACAACTTTAAGGCATAGACTACTGAAAGTAATTCGAGGTCGTGAAGAACAGCATAAATCCTCTCATGTGCTCTGAGCTTTTGGGATTCATAGGCCACTGCATGACCTTCTTGCATGATTGCACCTCCCAGGGCAAAACCACTTGCATCAGTTTTACTACCTCAAAGGGTAGAGAGAAATCTGGCAGCTTCAAAACAGGACTGGTTACCAAGGCGGTCTTTAGCTTATCAAAAGCACTCTGGCACCTGCTAGCAGTCCATTCAAATGGGGTATTCTTTTTTAGAAGGTAAGTCAGGGGGGAAGCTATCAGAGCATACTTTGGTATAAAAATTCTATACCAACCAGTCAATCCCAAGAATCCTCGGACTTCTTTCACTGTCTTTGGTTCAGGCCAATCTATGACTGCTTGGACTTGTGCAGAATCTGGAGAAATTCCATCTTTGGATACCAGAAAGCCCAAGTATTCAATGTGGTCGGCAGAGAAAGTGCATTTGCTCTTTTTGGCAAAGAGTTGGTGCTTCCTTAGAATCTCAAGAACTTTTTGGACATGAGTCTCATGGTCAGCTGCATTCCTTGAGTAAATCACAATGTCATCAAAGAAAACTACAACAAAATCATCCAAGTATTCTCTGAGGATGTCCTGCATTAGGCGATTGAATGTAGCTGGGGCATTAGTTAATCTGAACGGCATGACAATAAATTCATAATGCCCATAGCGAGTATTGATGGGGCTGTTTTCGGTATATCTTGATCATTGATCCTGATTTGGTAATACTCGGATTTGAGATCTATCTTTGTGAAGATCTGGGCTCCATTTAGCCTTTCCAGAAGCTCATCAATTCTTGGGATAGGATACCTTTTCTTAACTGTCAGCTGATTTAGACCTCTGTAGTCCACACAGAGTCTAAGCGTTCCATCTTTCTTTTTCTAAAAGAGAACTGGCGCACCCCAAGGTGAAACACTGGGTCTTACAAACCCTTGTTCTAACAACTGTCTAAGCCATTCCTTGAGTTCGACGGCTTCAAGAATTGGCATTTTGTACATGCACAGGGCTAGTGGTGGCTGAGCTCCGGGGGTCAATTCAATCACATGATCTACTTTCCAGATTGGAGGCATTTCAGTTAGCTCTGCTCGGAATAGATCATCAAATTCATTTAATCATTCTACTTCTTTAGCTTTAAGCTTTGAGTCTACTGGGTTCATTTTGACAACATAAATTTGCTGCTTCTTTCTAAGTCCTTTTAGCAACCTAGAAGCTTTTACTAACTAAAGGTCTGGGGATCCGGAAACTCTAGTTCCTTGAACTTTGTTCGCGTGACGGTCATGGAAGAAAATGGTTACATTGTGACAGTGTATGTCAGCTTGATTTTTGTGGAGCCAATCCATTCCAAGGATCGCGTCAAAAACTCCCAAAGGTAAGACTTTAAACTGACAGTCGGTTACATTACCATCTAGATTGAACTGGATAAGATCTGTCTCAATGTGAGTGAAAAGAGTCTTCCCCCACTGGCCAATTCAACTTGCATAGGTTTCTCTGATTTTTGTTCTAAGACTAGCTTACGCAAGCATCCAGGGGAAATGAATGAATGAGAACTACCTGAATCAATCAAAAGCTTAAAAGGCTTACCTTGATATTCTGCTGGATTATGGATGACTGGTTACGTATGGATGACTGGTTAGGTCCTTGGATGACTGGTTAGGTCCTTGGTTTTCAATTGTAGCAAAGATCTGCCCTCTTTCCTCTTCTACTACATCTGAAATTGTGACTGCTCAGGCTACTCTACAGTCTGAGGTGGAACTCTTTCTCTTTGGTTTTCCCAGTTCTGGGAGGGAGTTCTGAGGTTGCTCTGGACAGAGGTAGATGGCTGAGCTGGAGTTCTTCTGGGGTTTCCCTGGCTTGGGCGAGACGGACCCTGATTAGATTGGTATGAAGGAGTTGGTCTTTAAACTCGGGGTCCTTGACTTCCCTGTCCCCTTGACATGGCAGGAGTCGGGCAGTCTTTCAGCTGGTGACCAAAACCTTTGCATCCAAAACATCAGTTTTCACTTCTGAGCTCGTCCCTCTGATTTCTTGAAAGAGGTGGGGATCCTGAGAAAGTATTCTGGGGGAAGGGTCTTCCTTCACCTCGGAATCTTCCTGCATCCTAATTCTGATTCGGGCCTTGCTGCCTCTTTGGGGGTGGAAAGTTTGAATTACTTCCCTGGGTTTGGAATATTTTAAAGTTAGAGGGTGCAGGCTTTGGCGAGACCTTTACTACAAAGGCTTTGGCAAAATCCTTTGCCATTCTTACTGCTTCAGTCATGGACACTGGTTTGGCATTTTTGACCAGTGTGTCCAAGGGTTCGTTCATTCCCCGAATGATGAGTTGTTCTTTATCTAGAGGTGGGAGTAGAAGAGCAAAGGCCTTGTGATATTCCTCGATGGTTTTGCGCCCCCTGATTTAGCTCTAAGAATTTGTTCATTTTGATTTCCAAAAATCCAAGGGGACAAAATCTCTTTCTCAAATAGGTTTTTAGGTCGTTCTAGGACTGAGTATTTCTATCCAGACAGTTGGTGTCATAGTGGTTCCTCCATGCTACCCTGGCTGTTTCCACTATTTTCAGCCGGGCAAGAGCCATTTTGATCCGCTCATTGTAGCCTATGATGTCAAAATATTCTTCCTCCATGGCTTCCACCCATTTCTCCACAGTCTCGCCCAAGTTCTCCCCTTCTCCTTTGAAGGGTCCTGGGTGGCTGAGTCTTATGAAGAGCCTTGCGAACATCAGGGTCAAGCTTGTCATCTTCACAGAGAGGGTCATGATTCTGCCAAAAAATTATATATTATTAAACTTTTATTTTGATATCATCCATGAGATCCTAAGACTTAAAAGGTTTGGAAAACAATTTCTTAAGTAAGACAATGATCTTATTGGAGATCTATGACATATGTCCGATAACTTAGGTGTCCTGGCACTTCACTCAGGGACCGCTTCCTTCGCCCTCACCGCGTGAGCTGTCCCTCCAACATTAGTTAAACACATATGCCAACAATGCTCCCTCCAGCATTCTAGTGTAAGACAGTCCTTTAAGAAAACAGGGTTTCTATGCAAGTTTTCAATTTTGATTTTGTTTGAATACCATGAATAAATCTTAAATCCGTATCCCATCACTTCTAGATCCAGGTCTGAATTCCAGACATAATTCCTCTATTTCTGTTAACTTGATCCTCAGATCAAAATCAAAAGTCTTAACTTAGTTTCGGTTTCGGTGGGTGTTTTGAGTGCATTTTTCCTGAACTGGGCACATCGTCATCATTGATTGAAACTGACGAAGGAATTAGGTCTTGGTCAATACTCAGAATCAGAGTTCTGGGTCCGAAAAGGTTCTTAATATTTTAATTTCTATTTTTCTAAATTTCATTCATTGAATATTTGCTTACAGATTTCTAAACTAAACATGAATTCCTAGGAGGAATAAAATAATCATTTATATAGTTTATTTGAATTTTCTCATTCCCATCTTAGTGAATATCAAACAGTAGAATTTCCTCTCACATATTATCTACTTATTCATTTTTCCATTTTTTATGAAAATTAACAGAGGATTAAAGAGAACCCTTATTTAATTATAAAGATTCTATATGCATCTAATTATGCATAAAATCCAATTCTGATGAAAGTCACACTTTTATCATCATATAAAAATCATTTATGATGAAAATCACTCTTTTAACCTCAAAGAATATCTTTTATGCATATGTTTATGCATACAATTCATTTATGATGAAAATCACTCTTTTAATATAAAAGAATTTCTTTTATGCATATGTTTATGCATACAATTCATTTATGATGAAAATCACTCTTTTAATATAAAAGAATTTCTTTTATGCATCCATTTATGCATAAAAATCATTTATGATGAAAATCACACTTTTAATATAAAAAATATCTTTTATGCATATGTTTATGCATAAAAATCATTTATGATAAAAATCACACTTTTAATATAAAAAATTATCTTTTATGCATATGGTGAAGCATAAAACTCATTTATGATGAAAAACACACTTTTAATATAAAAAAATATCTTTTATGCATCCATTTATGCATAAAAATCATTTATGATGAAAATCACACTTTTAATATAAAAAATATCTTTTATGCATAAAAATCATTTCTGATAAAAAATCACACTTTTAATATAAAAAATATCTTTTATGCATAAAAATCATTTATGATAAAAATCACACTTTTAATATATAAAAAAATATCTTTTATGCATATGTTTATGCATAAAAATCATTTATGATGAAAATAGCACTTTTAATACAAAATAATTATCTTTTATGCATCCATTTATGCATAAAAATCATTTATGATGAAAATCACACTTTTAATATAAAACAATTATCTTTTATGCATAAAAATCATTTATGTTGAAAATCACACTTTTAATATATAAAAAAATCTTTTATGCATATGTTTAGGCATAAAAATCATTTATGATGAAAATCACACTTTTAATATAAAAATTTTATCTTTTATGCATAAAAATCATTTATGATGAAAATCACACTTTTAATATAAAAAATATCTTTTATGCATATGTTTATGCATAAAAATCATTTATGATGAAAATCACACTTTTAATATAAAAAAATAATCTTTTATGAATCCATTTATGCATAAAAATCATTTATGATGAAAATCACACTTTTAATATAAAAAAATATCTTTTATGCATATGTTTATGCATAAAAATCATTTATGATGAAAATCATTCTTTTATGATCTAAATAAAATTTCAATAAGCTTTTCTTCTATACATAGACTTTAATTCTAAAGAAACTAACACTTTCTTTTTATAAATGACACTTTAAGAATACATATACGATGGGAATTACTCTTTTTGAATAAAAAGTAAAACTTATTTTTCACAATTTTAGAAAAATTTTGCCATAACCTCCTTTGTATGGCTGACCATTTTTAAATTTTTAACTCTCTAAAATTAATTCGAAGTTCACCAAGAGTATTTAAATCATTCTAATGTAAACATTTTCTACTTTATCAAAGTGAAACATTATGAAAAACTCGATTTTATCCATTAATCATTCATCTAGGATAAGAATGGTTGGATTTACTAAAGAAGAGAGGGGAATGCCTTTTTTGAATGAGGCATAACATCATATTCAATTTAGAGAAGACAAAAATAATAAAAAAACCATAAAATGAATAGAAATGAGAAGAATCTCCAACTTACGAAGGAATTTGAGAGCTTTCGTTTGGCTTGATGGTCTGAGGGTTCTACTCTTGTTGAAACAAGAGTGGCCACCAATCTTTAGAAGAGGGAAGGTCAAAAAACTAATGAATTATGAGTGAATTCACAGTTTTCTGGCTCTTGGGAGAAGTAGGGTAACAGTGCAAAAACACTATTAAGCTTCAACAAAGGGGAGGGCTTCTATTTATAGGAAAAAGTGAGCTTCTAACCAAGCCAACTGATTCTAGAATTTTCCTGATCAGTTTGGTCAATTTTTGACCATTTTTGGGACAGTTTAGTCCACTTTTTGGATTTAGTTGAAACAGGAGAGAGGAGAGATAAAAAAAATATCTCATTATTTCGGATTTTAAAACTCTCCCACACATGTGAAATAGGCGCCTCCCTCATGAGGGGAATTCCCCCATATTGAGGTGTCAAAAATGCATCATTTCATCTAAATATCTATCTTTTTTAACTATTAACCTTGTCCTTAGTCAACTCTTCATCTTATGTGAGTATTTACTCATTTTTAGGAGATTTTCCTTTTATTCTTCTATTTATCTCCTTCCTACATTTGGATGAATCTTATTGGTTCATAGGAACCTTAATTTAAAAATTTTCAAAAATCTAGACCCCTAGGATAATGCCTCTTGAACAGATTATACTTAATTTCTAATGCACCTTTTGAAAATCTTTTTGAAATTCTATATCAAGGAAACTTATTTTAATAAGATGAGATATTTTTCTATCCAAAAATATTTAAAAACTGAATTACCACTCTCTAGAAGATTTTCTCTCTCTAGGCCAAAACTGGTAGAAACAAGATCTTTTATATTTCTGAAGAGGGATTTTATTACAGGGGAAGATGCTGGACATCTTGAGAGGCTGGGGAGGAATCTTACATGTATGGCTGCAGTGGCACATTCTTCTGCCCAATATTAGTCTGGCATGCTCTTTTCATTGAGCATCGCCTAGCCACATCACAAATGACTCTATTCTTCCTCTCGCGGCAACACCATTTTGCTGAGGTGTGTACCTGCAAATTAACTGCCTTCTTATGCCATGCTTTCTCAAGAAATGCTCAAAAGCATGTGAGGTGTATTCACCACCTCCATCTGTCCCTCAAACATTTTATCCAAGAGCCATATTGCTTCTCTGCAAAAAGCTTTGAAATTCATAAACTTTCAAAACACTTCACTTTTCTCTTTGAGAAAGTAAATCCAAGTCATTCTGCTAAAATCATCAATGAATGTCACATAATATAAACTGCCTTTAATGGATGGGTTTTGTGCAAGACCCCATACAATGCTATGAACTATCTCAAGTGGCCTGCTACTCATGTTGCCTTCTCTAGGAAATGGCAACCTCGCCTGCTTTCCAAACTGACAGGCATCACAAACATGCATATTCCCATCATACTTGAATCTAGGCAGCCCACTAACAATGCCTCTTGCCTGCATGTTCTTTAATCTTTGTATGTTCACATGTCCAATCCTCTTATGCCACATGTCAATGTCCTGTACCACATTTCGGCTTTTAGAGAACATGGCTGATTTCAACTCAGGAATCCTAGCATCCAGCTTAAATAACCTGCCTTCTTTCTTACCTTTGGCAATGACTCTACATCCATCTTTGAAATCCTCAACGAAGCAACCATGCTCGTTGAAACAAACCTGTAAACTCTGTTCCACCATTTGACCAACTGAGGCCAAACTTTTTGTAATAGAAGGCACATACAAGACATCTGCCATAGACTTTGTTTCACCATTGTGCATAACCAACGGTACACTTCCAACATGTGTGATAGCATGTTGGGTATCATCTCCTGTTTCCACATAGCCTTTCACATCCATTGGCTTCATATGCTCAAACCATTCACCACATGACAAGTCATTGTTGGAATTAGGGTTGCAGGAAAGCACACAAAGCTTGGAGAAGAAGAAAGGCTGATCTATGATGTCGTTTGAAATCTGCATAGGCTGAATATTTGCCTCATTAGGACTTACATTTGAATTCCCACCTGTAAACAGAGGCAACAATGTATCAAATACATCCCGTGAGCTCACACCTGTCTCTTTGGTACATGATAACAAAGGCTGCACAGCATCTTCTACAAAAACAACATCTCGACTAATCAAGATACGCTTTGACTGTGGATGATACAATCTGTAACCTTTGCTTTCAGCACTGTAACCAACAAAAATGCATTTGACAGCCTTATCATCCAATTTTCTGCGTTGTTGCACAGGCACTAAAGCATAGGCCAAGCAACCAAAGACACGCAAGTGACCAATAGAAGGCTTCCTGCCATGCCAAGCTTCATATGGAGTAATAGACTGCAAGGCCTTAGTGGGACACCTGTTGAGTACATATGCAGCACACATGACAGCCTCAAGCCAAAACGCATGTGGCAAAGCTTGGCTCTTGACCATACATCGTGCCATCTCCATAAGTGACCTGTTTTTCCTCTCAGCGACACCATTTTGCTGAGGGGTATATGGCACTGTACATTGGTGTTTTATCCCACGACTAGCCAGAAATGCATCAAACTCTTTAGACATGTACTCCCCCCCTCGATCAGTACGAAGGGTGCCCACAGTACAATTGGATACATTTTCAACCATAAGAAAAAACTGTTTGAAGCACAATAACACTTCGGACTTTGCCTTCAGTGGATATACCCATGCATGCCTTGAGTAATCATCAATGAAAGTCACGAAGTACAAGTGTTTACCAAATGACGGAGTTTGCATAGGCCCACATACATCACTATGTACAAGCTGCAATTTGCGAGTGGCCCGCACAAAACCATCCTTTGGAAACGCAGAACGCTGCATTTTGCCCAAAATACAGCCTTCACAAACATGTTTCAATGGTGCCTCAAGAGGGGGCAATGAAGCAACCATATCAAATTTCTGCAAACGCAGCAAACTAGCAAAGTTCAGATGACCAAAACGAGCATGCCATAGTTTTGCATCTGAAACTGCCTTTTCATCAGAAACTGCATTTGCTGAATCTTCCACACACTTGTCATAAGAATTGAGCCTATACAGCCCACGAAACAAGGTTCCAGATGCAATAATCGTATCACCAAAAGTCAAATCATGAACAGTACATCTGTCATCCACAAATTTGACTACAAATCCAAGTCTAACAAGCGCAGAGACAGACAATAGATTCTTCTTTATCCCTGGCACATACAAAGCATCTGAAAGTGTGAAAGCGCTGCCATTTGCAGCAGTAAGCATAATTTTACCAACGCCCTTCACTGGGTAAGAAGCATTATTGGCACATGTGACAGTATTCCCATTAGGGATAGCCTCAAGAGAAGTGAACATATCACGATGCGAGGTAATGTGCTTTGTAGCACCACTGTCAAAATACCAAACATGAGAGTCAACAGAAACTGCCAAACATGCATCATGTACAGATGGGTCATACTGGCAATACACGCTAAACGCCCATTCTGTATCCTGCACAACATTTGCAGAATCTGCATTTGTAGAAGCATCCGCTATTGTGGCTGCATTTGACTCTTTCTTCTTTGCCTCTTTAGCCTTTAGCTTAGGGCAATTCTTAATGACATGATCATTTGCCTTACAATATTTGCACCTGGTCTTTTTCTTGCCTTTATCAAGAGCCTTCTCAGACTTATTGTTACTACCTGTGGAAGGAGAAGAAGTTGCAAACCTACTAATAGGAGAAGAAACAGTGGAAGGGGCTGCCTTACCACTTCTTCTCTGCTGCTGGGCAGCAATAAATGCTTGATCAACTGCACGCTGCCAGGCCCTGTTTTGCCTGGACTGCGCTTCTTGCAAGAGCTTGTTGACTAAAGTATCATACTTAACAGCATCAGGTCTGTCCTCATTAAGAAGTCTCCATGTGAAAGCAAAAGTCTGATATGTCTCAGGTAAAGCATCAAGAACAGTCTGCACAAGAGAATGATCAGGAATAATCTCACCTGCAGAAATCAACTGTTCTTTGAGATCTTTAATCTCAGCAAGAAAAACATTCATGTCATCATCTTCTTGCATAATCTTCAATTCTAGCTCTTTACGCAGGTAAGCGATTTTTGCCTCGTTACGACCTGCATACAAACCAGCTAGAATATCCCAAGCCTGTTTTGCTGTTTTAGCTGAACGAATATGTGGGGTGATGTTACGTTTGACAGAAAGTGCAATCAAGGCATGAGCCTGCGCATCTTTACCATCCCAACGAGCTTGTTCAGCAGTGGGTAAAACAGCACCAACAGTAGAGCTGCTAGAACCTGCAACATCCTCAACAGATCCTACATCCACAGAACCTGGACGTACATCCATACCTTGCACAATGTTCCACACTCCTTTTGCAACCAAAACATGCTGCATCATGTATGCCCAAAGTGGGTAGTTGCTGTCTCCATCCAGTTTGTCTTCAGCAGACAACATGCGAAATACATCATTGCTGTTATCAGCCATGGCCACTGACTGAAACTGATGCAAAAGCTGCCTGTAATGAAGCAAAGACTGAATAGAAAACAACTCGTGCTATGTAGCACGGTCCACAATAGAGTACGTATGCCTGTTTTGCAGAAAACTGCACTGTCAAAATTTCTGCAGAAAATGACGAAAACACCTGTGCAGAACTTGAAATGCAAAAACGAAGCCCGAAACGACCTCAGATGCAAATTCTGAGAACGCGAAGACCTACGGGCTGATTTGCAGAGTTTAGGGACCTGCAAGCGCTCGTGAAAACTCACCTCAATTGGAGAATGTGAGTCGGAGGGTGCTGACGGTGTAGCCCTGGGAGCCGATGCCTGCTCTGATACCAATTGTTGGAATTAGGGTTGCAGGAAAGCACACAAAGCTTGGAGAAGAAGAAGCAAGAATGCACACAACACAAAGTGTATTAGATTGTGTCAATGTACAAAGATAAGTTAGCCCTAGAAGGATGGGCGTATATACAAGCCGGGGGAAAAAACCTCCTAAAGAGGGAAAAAGTGCCCCGGCTCTCCTAAGTGTGTTCACACACATCACTGCCTATATATATATATGGCAACAGTCATATGGTTTGATGCTCTAGAGTCCATATTCCAAGTGTCATCACTTTTAGCATTTGTCATCATAGATCCCACAACATGTTTCATGGCAAACAAGTGATTTGCACTGCCATCATTACTTCTTGATGCATAATTTTCACCACCATGTTGTGCATAATGTCCACCACGTTGTGCTCTACCCCCTCTCAAATCATTTTGTTTTTGCGGAAACAATCACGTGCCATATGACCAAATTTCCCACAGTAATGGCATGTCCTCTACCACGAGGATTACCTCTGCCTCTCTGAGGTGTATATCCATGACCACCTCTAGCACCATATGTAGGCTGAAAATTCTGTTGTGGTGACCTGTCCTGCCATCCACGACCATTACCACGGCCACGTGATGCAAATCTCCCCCTACCTATAGATCCTCTTTGTGAATAGAAAGCTTGATTTTTGCCATTATCATCATGGCTAGTAGATGCATCATGAGAGGAGTCACTGAGTTTGATTTTCTCAACAAGCAAGAGTGAAACCAACTCATCAAAAGTCTAGTAAACCTGTACTCTGAACTGAGATGGATGTATCAAAAAACTTATACTCCTTGCCAAGACCACGCAAGGTAATGTCTACCAAATCATCATCAGGCATGGGGGCATTGATTACTGCCAATGCATCGACATACTTCTTTTTCTCTTACATAATCATGGATGCTCCTTCCTTTCCATTTCACATTATGAATCTGGTGTCTATATCAAACAGCTTTACCAATGTATCCCATGCATCCTTGGGATTCTCAGCATCATGTTTATGTATGAGTATAGCATCCGAGATACATATAGACAAGTAATGCAAAACTTTGTATGCTCTTTCTGACCATTGCTTATGAGCTATAACTTATTTCTGTGTAGGTTGTCGGGGTAGTTTTGGCTCTAGCTCTGCACCTGTAATAAGACTCCAAAAACCTTTTCCCTTCAGAAAGCTTTTGATCCTATACTTCCATGCCTGGAAGTTCTTCCTATCCAGATTTTCACCCATTGTACTGGATTATTTGACATATTTGCTCAATGCAAATGTACCTTCTGCACACATCCAAATCTATAAACGAGCCTTCCTCAGCTCAACCACACTCTAATGAGTGTTCCAAATACTCCAAAGTACTCATCAAACTTCACTTTGTAGAAAATCAAACTGAGTGCAGTCCAAGGTACCCTATTTTGGCACGCATTCTAAGGCTCCAAATTGCAATGTAGTGGTTCAATCAAGTGTGAATAACTTGCATTGACACCTAAACAAGCTCAATGTTTCATATCAACACCAACCAAGGTGTGTACATACCAATTTTGTCAAACCCCCTTCTCTGTTTTGAGAGAAACCAGTAAAACCAGTAGTAGAATTGCTCTAACTTCTTCAATGCTTGTCCAAATTGAGAGACCAGGCATTCATTAGCTTAGCAATGATGTCCACTAACTCCATGTAAAAGGAATTAGCCTAATTGTTTAAGATGAGAGAGTAATTAGTCGATTAATCACACTCTGTTTCACTAATCACAGTAGATAGCCTATTTAATCACCTCATTTCCAGCTCCATAATTCATAATTGCTCCAACCAATCAAATAGAAACCTCCTCACTAGTGTGAATCACAAATTTGCTAAGCCAATTTTGAAGTTAACCAATCAAACAGCTTGTAATTGACCTCCTCTTGCAAAATTTCAACAAAAATACTCTGTTTTCTCTGTATGAGCTGCACCGCCTACTCCTCAAGGGATTTGGGCTGATTGTATTGATAATTGATAGCATGTGTAGTTGCCTAACACTCCAACGCATGTGTACAACCCATCAATTGAGTGATTTTTGCCAAAAACTAGCTCTAAATTCATCCACCAAGTGAGTCTTTTTCTCTGTTTTGTGAGAGCTTCAAAACCAGTAATTTTCAATCACTTAAATGCATTATACTTGTTCCAAATTCAGTGTAGGGCTTGCACATGAGTTGCCAATACATTAATCCTTGTCACATACATGTTTCTTTGCTACATTGAATCTATTTTCACAATACATCACTGCCTCCAAGCTCCAATGGAAAGCTTGCAAAAAACCAAAATTTTCTTTTGCTTTGGGCAACCCTAATTTGCCTTGTTTGTGCTTGAATCACCTACAATCCACTCAAGGGTGTTTATAGTCCTTACCCGGTAGGCCAAGCTCTCACATCTGATAGAAATCGGTGTGCTCCAAGCTTCACAGCATCAATGGCAAGCTTCACAGCTTTGCTTCACAGCTTCTTCTCCCTCTTCTCTCACTCACTCATAAACCCTAATAGAGAGAATCAGGCTCTAATACTATGATGAAAAATAGGTAGAGGGAGAGGAGACACACACACAGGAGGAGCAAACCCTAATGTATATTGCAAACCCTAACGATAGAGGGAAACCATCTCCCTTCTCACACAATGCATAAAGCCATAATCCATAATACACAACACACACTATGTGTTGTGTCCACACACAGCTAACCCTAGCTGGTGTCCACACACTATGACCAGCTAGACGCGGTCATTTATGTCTCACACATGTTCCTACCTAACATGCCAGCACATAGCACAGCTGGCACATGCTGACATCGAGCTTGAATCTCAACAACCATCACGATGATTCTATCGCTAGCAAAGCACAGTGGTGCTTAGGAAACAATAGTCCATTTATGTCCCAAGATCAAATCTTCTTCCAAAACATACTCAACCACAAAAAACTTACATGTAAGGGGGTTAGTTTCAATATACATCGTATGTTCAAAGAAACCCAAACATGGCATGTTGATGTTTTCTATGAATGGAATTTTTCCACTAATTACTTTGTATTGCTAAACAGGTAAAAACAATTACGGTCAAACTTACACTATCAAGTCTAAAGCCACTAAAATGCTATCCCTACTCTAGACCAAAGGAGATACATATTGCCATGCGTAGTAAATTGAAATTTGTAAACAATCAAGCAACAAGAAAAATACAGAAAACACTAGAGATTGGCATGAGCACCTGTTTCTGTTAAAGCGCTGGTTGGTGAAGAATTGTTTGCACTTGATTGTATGACTGTCAATTGCGGTACTGAAGCGGAAGATGTAGTTTGGTGCTTGTATCTGTTTTATTCTGACAAAACAAACTAAAGAGAAAGAAAATTAAAAAGATAAAAAAATAAAAAACATTGGTGCACTAAACACCGGATTTGGCCGAGGGGAAAAACCCAATGGAAAAAAGTGCCCTGGCTTCTAGTTCTTATTAAGAGAGTACAAGTGCTAGTCTTGCACTGGGGGTGGAATTTGATTAGGGAAAGAGTAGAATGCCGACGACATTCCAAACAGTTGGAGTTGTAGGAAGAACGCTCTTTCCTTGATAGTCAGGGAGTCTACTTGTGTAGGAGCCTGATTGAAAGTTGTCGGCTTTGTAAGACAAACTTTGACATTGCTTGTGTTTTGAGGAATAGACTCTGAGCTTGATTCGGTTGCAATGTCCTCCTTCTGATGATGTCTGATTGACGTGTCAGCTTGTGTTTCCACACCTGGACTCTTTCAGGTTTGGTAAGGTGTGGTTTCCAGTATTGAATTGGTTTCTGTAAGTGAGGTGGTATTGACTGCTTGTGTTCTTGAGTAGATTCAGGAACATAATTATTTTTTGTTGCAGTAGTCCCTGCATTCTTTTTTGGTAGCCACAAGGTAGTAGCACCCTCGTAGTAGCCTTGTGCTTGCAAAACCTTCTTTGGGATCCACCGTTGTTGAGTGGTTTTGTTGGAGGTGGAACTGTTGGTTTTGGTGAACCTCCTCTTTGGATGTTCCTTGGCAGCATTGGGTCTTGGCTTGCGAGCTGCTTTAGGTAACCAGATTTGAATTCTAAGTGCTTCCCCCCTTCCGTAGCCTTGTGCATATAAGAGAGATGTTGGCACATGCCATCCTTGTGTATTGTCATTGTCATTATTCACCCAAATCATTGGATCTTTTGAGGATGTCTCTATTATAGTAGGGGATACTTCCTCTACAAATACCATATCTCCTAGCAATAATGGTTTGTTTGCTTCATACCTAGGGGCTTCTTGAGGTTCCTCTGCATAGATCGGTCTTAGCATTCTTACAGGAATAATGTCATACCCATCTGGATCACAAAACTGTGTTTGCCTTGGCAATGCACAAGTGTCTATTGTAGCTAAAACATGGTTCCATTCTAAAGGATCTATCAAGTTCTCAGGAAAAGGTATAGGGATATATGCCTCATCCGTCACACTTTTGTCTATGGTAACATTTCGAGGTTGCAAGTCTCAACAAGATGCTCCACAGATCCATAGATCAGCTCTTCCTTCAGACATAGTTGCTCTCGATGCTTCTGAAGAAGCGGAATCAAACTCATCCACAAGAGAGTGCATCACATCTCGATAAGCATGGTTTTTCACATTCACCCTCATGGTTACATTCTCATGTCTGAGGTACAAGTAATTGTAACCCCAGTCTTGAATCATTTTGAATTGGCGCATGAATGGCCTTCCTAGGATCACTTCGTAATTTGTGTTCTTGCCAAAGTCTACGATAGCAAAGGTATGTCCGTACTCAATGCCACATGACTTGACTATAACGTTCTCAAGCAATCCTATGGGACTCTCTAGATTTCCGTCTGCCAATTGCAAACTCATTCTTGTACTTTTAATTGTAGGTTTTTCCCACATTTCCCATACAGTTTTTGTTGCTATACTCACCCCTGCTCCGCTATCTAGAATAGCTATAGATTCAATCTTGTTGATCTCCACAGGAAGCGTAGTATTTCCTTCATCGTCTTCACAATACTTGCCAACTTTGTTCACAGGAACCGGAATTGTTTGCTTAAGCATTAGCTCCGAAGCCTTTGCCTTCAACAACTCCTTAACCTAGATGTTCTGGTTCCACAACCCTTTCTCAGTTAATTGTGTAGCCACTTCTCCCCACAATCTTGGCCTAAGCTTTAAGAACTCTGCAAGTGGAATGGTACACGTAACTGGTGCCGACATTAAAGCTCGTAAACTCCCTATGTCTCGTTCCTGATGAGGTTGTCGTGTCATTGATGGTACTCGCATGATTTGGCTATGTGCTTCGTACAGTCCTAAATCTGAGGGCAGTGTCTTGCATGTGAGCTTGTTGCTCCCAGCTAAGACAACAGTCTGAGCATCATCTGGTAGAGATAAAGCATCTAATTCTAGAACCCTTTGATTTGAGAATTCTACTATAGATAACAGTGGGAGGTGACTTGTCAGAAGATGCTAGATCAACTTGTTTTTTCACCGCTTCCCACATCTCCCTTGCTACTGCTTCCTCTATTTCAGGAATTTCATCTCCAAAATCCGCGGTAGTCTCAATGGTTTTGACTCGTCTGCATTGGTATGAGGTAAATCATCTCCTTCAGGCATTTCTGGGAAATGTAGAGACACAACTTCACTTCCCTTTTCCATGCTTGGCGTGGCTTCTGGTATCATCTCTAAGCTAGGCTTCAGAGAAGCAGGTCCTCTTGCGTATATAGGTGGTGGGCCGTCTATTAGAGTCTGAGTATCCCTAATCAACAGCTTATGGATAGCCAAGTTGATTGTCTCTTCACGAGGGTTAGGATATTCTTGCAGCTTCTTAGGCAGCTCGGTCAGAGCTATGATCCTACTATTATACGCTTGAAGCACTGCATCTAAAGGCTCGTACACCTTGTCCACAAGGACTGATCCTCCTGAGCTTTCCTCAGAATGCTTTTCCCTTTTTCTCAGTTTGAGTTTTCTCTCCGATTTGTTTCATTTTCAACATTCCTTCTAGGTCTATTGGGATAGAGTTTCCTCCATCAGAGCTCTTCTGCTCCTTCAACTTCTTACTCCCCTTGCTGCATGGTTTACGTCGAGTTGATTTCTTTCTCTCTTTTCCATCTTTGGATAGAACCTTAATCTCAGAGGGTTTCTCAACAACCTCTTTGACTGTAAGATTCCTCCCCAGCCTCTCAAGATGTCCAGCATCTTCCCCTGTAATCAATCCCCTCTTCAGAAATATAAAAGATCTTGTCTCTGCCTGTTTTGGCATAGAGAGAGAAAATATCTTAGAGAGAGAATATTCAGATTTTGAATATTTTTAGATAGAAAAATTTCTCATATTGTTAAAATGAGTTCCCCTGAAACAGAAATTCAGAAAGAACTTTCCAATGTGCAATTGAAATTAATTGGAAATGGGTATAGAGGACCTTAGCCTAAGGGTCTAGATTTTTAGAAATTTTTGGGTTCTGGTCCAATTAAGGTTCCTGTGGGCTAGTAGGATCAATCCATGTGTGGGGAGGAGATAAATCCAATGTGTAAAAGAAGATACCCAAAAATGAGTAAATGCTCACATAAGATGAAGAGTTGACTATGTACAAGGTTTATTAGTAAGAAACTATGAGTAATATCAAAAATATGAGATATTTTGGATATAATGATTCCATTTTGACACATATGTAAGGAAAGGGAGTCCCTTTAATGAGGTGCATACTTCACATGCTTCAATGAGTTTTAAACTCAAAAATAGTGTGATATTTTTATCTCTCCTCTCTCTTGAACCAAACCAAATCAAAATGGAACCAAACCGAATCAAAAGTAACCAAACTAGGTCCAAATCTAGTCCAAATTCAACCAAACTAAAATCTAGAAAATTCTAGAAATCAGTTAGCTTTGGTTAGAGCTTCCCTCTCCTATAAATAGAACATGAATCCTTTGAAAAAAAGAGGAGAATTTTACTAGATTAGAATTATACTGAAATAATGCTAATTTTTACTATTCTCTAAAATTCTCTCCAAATTGGAGAAATTGGAGCTTCCCTATTTCTTCAATCCCCATTGGTGGCTCCATCAACATACTAAACCAATTGATTGGTTGGGGGCCTCTATTCGTGAACAAAGATTCAAGCAATTTGTAAGGTAAATGGTGAATTTTGATCTTTTCTATAATTTCTCAATGTTTCTCTCTTCTCAACCCCTCTCAAGCTTGAGAAGCTTAATTGGAATGGTTTTTGAATGCTATTGAAGTTAATTGATGAATGGTAGTATTACATAAATTGATGAATGCTATCGAAGTTAATTGATGATGATGAATGCTATTGAAGTTAATTGATGAATGGTAGTAAAGAATTACATAAATTGATGAATGCTATTGAAGTTAATTGATGAATGATAGTAAAGAATTACATAAATTTCTATTTATGCTTAATTCTAATGGTTTTTATGTAATTTCTCTCTCTCTCACTCAAGAAATGGTCATACTCTTGGCCCATTCTCAATCCAAATGAAGCTTTTCATACAGCTTTTCCTTAATCCAAGATTAATCTATGCTTGAGGCCAAATTAATGGTTTTTTTCTATGCTCTTAGTTTATGAATATTGGTGATTCATTCCAATGGGTTAATGATCCACTTAGGGATCATTCTAATCATTCCTTTAATGATAAGCTTTATCTTTTTTTTAAAAAAATGAGATTTATCAGTCATAGCAGTGAGCTATGGCAAATTTTTTACAAAAATTACACATAAAATAATGTCATTCAAAGCATGAAACGAGGACTTCCTACCATATTCTAGGAATTATCATCCTAGATTACTTGAAAGAATTTCATTGTAATCATGGAGAAATTGATTTTCATATTATGTATAATTGATTTTCATGCATAGAGGTATGCATAAAGGATTATTATTTTAATATAAAAGTGTTACTTTTATCATAATTGGATTTCATGCATAGAGGTATGCATAAAAGATTATTACTTTAATGTAAAACTGTTACTTTTATCATATTTGGATTTCATGCATAGAGGTATGCATAAAAGATTATTATTTTGATGTAAAAGTGTTACTTTTATCATATTTGGATTTCATGCATAGAGATATGCATAAAAGATTATTATTTTAATATAAAAGGGTTACTTTTATCATATTTGGATTTCATGCATAGAGGTATGCATAAAAGATTATTATTTTAATGTAAAAGCGTTACTTTTATCATATTTGGATTTTATGCATAGAGGTATGCATAAAAGATTATTATTTTAATTATAAAAGTGTTACTTTTATCATTTTTTATTTTTATGCATAAATGGATGCATAAAAGATATTTTCCTCATAAATGGAATTTATGCATAAATTAGATGCATAAGAGAAATTCTTTTATTCTAAAAGTGAAATTCCTACTAAATTGGATTTATGCATGGAAAGATGCATAAGGATTTTATTTTAATCCAAAAGTGTCCTTCTCATTTAAAATGAATTTATGCATAGGAAGATGCATAAAAGATTGATTTTTATTTCGAAAGTGTTAGTCTCCTTAAATTGGAATTTATGCATAAATAGATGCATAAAGAAATCTTATATCAAATATAAGAATTCTCTTGTATTGTATAAATAGATATTAGGGTGTGATAAGATGCATATGGGATGAGTTAGGATGTGATAAGATGAGTTAGGATGTGATAAGATGCATATGGGATGTGATAGGATGTGATAAGATGTGTATGAGATGTGATAGGATGTGATAAAAGGTGTATGAGATGTGATAAGATGCATATGAGATGAGTTAGGATGTGATAAGATGAGTTAAGATGTGATAAGATGTGTATGGGATAAGGTAAGAAGTGTATGTGATGGGATAAGATTTATATGGGTTGTGATAGGGCGAGAATGGATGTGATGTAAAAGAATAGATGTGAAGGCGTATGGGGTTATATGAATAGAAATGTGGAAATGGATGTATGTATGTGGATATATGGATGTATGCATGTAGATGTAGATGTATGGATGTGAATGAGAATGTGGATGTGGATGTATACATGGAGATGTGGATGTATACATGTAGATGTAGATGTATGGATGTGAATGTGAATGTGGATGTGGATGTATGCATGGAGATGTGAATGTATGGATGAGATGTGGATGTGGATGTGAATTAATGGATGTGAATGGATGTGAATTAATGGATGTGAATGTGAATGGGGATGTGGATGTATGCATGGAGATGTGGATGTATGCATGTAGATGTAGATGTGTGAATACAGATGTGGATGTATGTATGTGGATGTGGGATTAGAGGTATGATGTGGATGTACGAACATGGAGGTGTATGTAGAATACTAAATGTGAAGGAGTATTATGAAATATTGTGTTGTCGATATGAGTGAATGGATGAGAATGAGTACACATATGAATGGAAAATGGAATAAGTAATGTGGACTGAGGAGGGATAATGTGGAAAGACAAGAGTCGATATAGAAACTGTATTTTGTGACCTTTTTGTAAATGACTGTTTTATGTCAAGAATGCTGGGGAAGCATTTTGACCGTCTTGTGGATTAAGGTCATGGAGACCTAACTGTTAAAGTTGCAACTGCTGACGGAGAGTCAATGGAGGACGTCTCGCGTAGCAAGGTCGACCAAGGTCTTGACCAGCCTCGGTTTGAAATGGTAAGCTTCCGGTATGGTGGATGAGGGACCAAAGAAGCGGCCTATGAGTGAAGCGCTAGGTCACCTGCAAAGGATCCTAGAGGGTGCTGACCATATGATGCTCGGGCTCTGGGTCGCCGAAGATACCCACACGTGCGTCGTGGAAGATATTGGAGCAAGGAATAAGAGTTGTTTTCTGAAACCGGGCATGGATCTGGTTGATTGACCTTCCTGGTCCTCAACCGATGAGTCCATGGCTCTTTTATATGGATCTGTGGGTTTATCTTGCTGATCTTCCACGGAGATTCCATTCTGTTATATGAATATATTGCTAGTTACTATGAGCTAGGAACTATGGAAAAGGCCCCTGAGTGAACAAGTGGTGAGCGTTCTGGTTGCCAATGATGCCATAAGTACACCGATGACTGGAAATAAGGATTCAACAGAGACTTTGAGGATTGTCATCAGTGACATAATGGTTTCATTAAAGGATTGTTTTAAAGTTAGCTGATGCTGAGAAAAAGGCAATTTCATATTGGGTGTGTAAGTGGTGTGACTAGTTTTATGTTTGCATGAACTTCTGGCTAGGGGGCCTGGGAACTATTTTCCCTGGTACCCGGGACAAAACCTAACCAAATTCCTAATTGGATCCCATCACTATAGTGGTTGGCTAACCCATGGGACTGGATGGGGTAAGGCTGGACCGATGGATCCGTAAATCAAGACTCAATTTCTGTTATTACGATAGATGAAGTAAATCCCGGATAGTAATTGTTCTACGGATAGGAATCAACGGCTGTGCCTCTTGATGGGGAAAAAAGCGTTGATCCCAATGATCCAAGTGCAAGTTTTTTCCTTGATCTGATTGAGTACCTTTATAGGTACAGTCGAATCAGTTTGATCAGTAATGGTCTTGATTACGTTAGAGTAAAAAGTTATCCTGGTGGAATCGTCTGTGCTTTCCGGATAAAGGAAGTTTTTTTGGGTTCGGTTTTGGAAAAATCGACGGATTAGTCTCTTGTCCGGATATTCGTGGACGAGGCCCCGAGTGTGGGACTCTACCCCGCGCAAGAAGTGCTACTTCCGCTGCTAGTACCCCGATTCCATTGCGCTGTGGGAACAGGGATCCCACAGTTGGTATCGAAGCAAATTTGGTTAATGAAGATCAACCGAGAAGCCAAATATGTCAAAATTTATCAAGAATCACAAAAAGGTTGTAATTGTGTGATATAAATTCATACAATTTGATATTCAAACTAAAAATTCGTAATCTAGTAATTAGGTCTTCAAATGGAAGTACCGCAATTGTATGGAACCCTGACTTGCTTGAGGCCTAGACATGATGGTATTTACCTTATAGTTCCAAGTATCATGACTACCCGTATATACCGAGGATATAACTGCAGCTCTTTATCGGCAGTATATACGAGTAAATCTAAGACTTGAAATTATAAGCATTAATGCTAACCAATTGTTGATGAATTCGAATGTGGTTGATATGATTTTTAATTCTGTTTGAGAACTGATGGGTTGATTTGGATTTTGAATTGGAAAATCATGATCCCTGAAAATTGGTTGAAATGTAATAAGCTGAGCGAAACCACAATGAGGATGAATGGGACGAGTCCCTGTGATGATATTCATAAATAGAATGATGATAATGATTTCAACAAATCACTATGAGATTAGTGGATTGTGCTGTCAAATTGCTACTGTTAACTCTTGTCATGGTAGATCAAGTTAAGGGATGACGAATTGAGAACTTGCTTGACTGAAATTCCCGTGGAGGAATGTTCAAAAAGAAATTTTTTTGGTCTAATAGACCATTTATCATATTAAAGATATGAATGATATGATCTGAATGAATTGTTATATAAGGGATATTATCCCAGTATTCTATTGGGTTGACCAGAATATAAGGAATCCCAGAATAAATTGGATCTTAAGAAAAAGAGTTGTCCTCTACTTGTTGCGAGATGAGGACATCTCGCACTTTTTAAGTGGGGTAGAATGTAAGATTCCCCTAACCTTCGAGGTATGCAGGAGTAAGAACCTCCCTTTTTGATCTTATAATTATCCCCTCTCTAAAATAAAAGAAAGATTCTGTTTAAAAAAGGAAGACCCTTTTTCCAGAATACTTCTCAGGAGCCCCACCAGTTTTAAGGATTCAGAACGATGAGTTCAGAAGTGAGAACCGGTGTTTTGGATGCCAAGGTTTTGGTCATCAGTTAAAAGATTGCCCGAATCCTACCTTGAACAAGGGCACAGGGAAGTCAAGAACCCAAATTCAGAGACCAATTCCTTCACACCAATCTAATCAGGGTCTGTCGGACAAGATTGCTTAATTCCATTAACTAGGTCCGACCCATTGATTAGGGTCGAGATGACCAATCAAATGCTTGATGACATGGAGCAACAGATGCAGGCAATTTATAAAGATATAAAAGCTGCCTAGGATCGACAGAAACAGTATGCAGATAAGAAAAGAACAGTCAGAGAATTCAAAGAAGCAGATATTATGGTCTTCATTCGAGTACGGCCCAAAAGAAGTTCTTTATCTCTTGGGGAGTATAAGTAGTTATCCCCAGATATTGTGGACCATATCTGAATTCGAAGAAAGTAGGTGACTTAGCCTACGAGCTTCTTATCTCAAAGTTCATAATGTATCTCATGTAAGCCTTCTAAAGAAATATGTGCCAAACCCAAAATCATGGAAAGTCGATAAAACTTCAGTGGCAAGATACCCCGTTGGCTTCTAGGTTACGCTAGTTCCTTCTTTTATATAAGTCGTACTTGTCGCTCGTAGTAATCTTACTTCCATTGATCTCCTTTCTTTCTTAATCTCTCTTATGGCTTGGCCACAAGACTTGGTTTTATCCATGATGATTTCTCACCTTCAAGACGCAAGTGAGTCTGTGAAGAAGGATTTTATAGAACTGTATGAGCGCTCACTTTTCCCTCACTTGGGAACTTCTGTAGCTCAGACCAAATGGCAGACCTGTCGAGATATAACTAGGGTAACACCGTGGGAGCGACAGCACTTCCGTAATAACAATGTCCGCTTGGGTATGGTTATTGAAGCTTTGGGTTTGGGTCCCCGATACTACTGCGTGATGAGATCAAGCATGGTGGATTTTCTGAGCGGGTCTTCTTACTAGCGTGCTTTGATCCTCACCAGAAGATATGCCTTTATCCCGTTTTCGGCTTGCCTCTTAGAGGTCCTTTTGTTAGATCACCTCATACCACTGAGGTAGGTGCTGCAATAACCAGCCGAATTATTCCCATAGATGAGTTACCTTATACGTGTGCAGCTTGTGAGTGCTACTTTTGTGACCATATGATGGACGAGCTTATGGAATTGTAAAAAGTTCTTCTATCTTTACTGTATATGTTCCAAGAGTGAATAAAGTTGAAATCTTTGTTCTTGTCTTGAGTCTTGCTCTCTTTGAGACTTTTCTTGGTGGTTAATCTTAATTAAATTTTCTCTCAGTCTCATATTCGTGCATCTTGCAAAATTACCCCAATTTGTGAGATGAGGATATCTCGTGTTTTTCAAGTGGGAGAGAATGTAAGATTCCTCCCCAGCCTCTCAAGATGTCCAGCATCTTCCCCTGTAATCAATCCCCTCTTCAGAAATATAAAAGATCTTGTCTCTGCCTGTTTTGGCATAGAGAGAGAAAATATCCTAGAGAGAGAATATTCAGATTTTTAATATTTTTAGATAGAAAAATTTCTCATAGTATTAAAATGAGTTCCCCTAAAACAAAAATTCAGAAAGAACTTTCCAATGTGCAATTGGAATTAATTGGAAATGGGTATAAAGGACCTTAGCCTAAGGGTCTAGATTTTTAGAAATTTTTGGATTATGGTCCAATTAATGTTCCTGTGGGCCAGTAGGATCAATCCATGTGTGGGGAGGAGATAAATCCAATGTGTAAAAGAAGATACCCAAAAATGAGTAAATGCTCACATAAGATGAAGAGTTGACTATGTACAAGGTTTATTAGTAAGAAACTATGAGTAATATAAAAAATATGAGATATTTTGGGTATAATGATTCCATTTTGACACATATGTAAGGAAGGGAAGTCCCTTTAATGAGGTGCATACTTCACATGCTTGAATGAGTTTTAAACTCAAAAATAGTGTGATATTTTTATCTCTCCTCTCTCTTGAACCAAACCAAATCAAAATGGAACCAAACCGAATCAAAAGTAACCAAACTACGTCCAAATCTAGTCCAAATTCAACCAAACTAAAATCTGCAAAATTTTAGAAATCAGTTAGCTTTGGTTAGAGCTTCCCTCTCCTATAAATAGAACATGAATCCTTTGAAAAAAAGAGGAGAATTTTACTATATTAGAATTATGCTGAGATAATGCTAATTTTTACTATTCTCTAAAATTCTCTCCAAATTGGAGAAATTGGAGCTTCCCTCTTTCTTCAATCCCCATTGGTGGCTCCATCAACGTACTAAACCAATTGATTAGTTGGAGGCCTCTACCGTGAACAAAGAATCAAGCAATTTGTAAGGTAAATGGTGAATTTTGATCTTTTCTATAATTTCTCAATGTTTCTCTCTTCTCAATCCCTCTCAAGCTTGAGAAGCTTAATTGGAATGGTTTTTGAATGCTATTGAAGTTAATTGATGAATGGTAGTATTACATAAATTGATGAATGCTATCGAAGTTAATTGATGATGAATGATAGTAAAGAATTACATCAATTTCCATTTATGCTTAATTCTAATGGTTTTTATGTAATTTCTCTCTCTCACTCAAGAAATGGTCATACTCTTGGCCCAATCTCAATCCAAATGAAGCTTTTCATAAAGCTTTTTCTTAATCCAAGATTAATCTATGCTTGAGGCCAAATTAATGGTTTTTTTTCTATGCTCTTAATTTATGAATATTGGTGATTCATTCCAATGGGTTAATGATCCACTTAGGGATCATTCTAATCATTTCTTTAATGATAAGCTTTATCTTTTTTTTTAAAAAATTTGAGATTTATCAGTCATAGCAGTGGAGCTATGGCAAAATTTTTACAAAAATTACACATAAAATAATATCATTCAAAGCATGAAAAGAGGACTTCCTACCATATTCTAGGAATTATCATCCTAGATTAATTGAAAGAATTACATTGTAATCATGGAGAAATTGATTTTCATATTATGCATAATTGATTTTCATGCATAGAGGTATGCATAAAAGATTATCATTTTAATATAAAAGTGTTACTTTTATCATAATTGGATTTCATGCATAGGGGTATGCATAAAAGATTATTATTTTAATATAAAAGTGTTACTTTTATCATATTTGGATTCTATGCATAGAGGTATGCATAAAAGATTATTATTTTAATGTAAAAGTGTTACTTTTATCATATTTGGATTTCATGCATAGAGGTATGCATAAAAGATTATTATTTTAATATAAAGGTGTTACTTTTATCATATTTGGATTTCATGCATAGAGGTATGCATAAAAGATTATTATTTTAATGTGAAAGCGTTACTTTTATCATATTTGGATTTTATGCATAGAGGTATGCATATTATTATTTTAATTATAAAAGTGTTACTTTTATCATTTTTTATTTTTATGCATAAATGGATGCATAAAAGATATTTTTCTCATAAATGGATTTTATGCATAAATTAGATGCATAAGAGAAATTCTTTTATTCTAAAAGTAAAATTCCTACTAAATTTAATTTATGCATGGAAAGATGCATAAAGATTTTATTTTAATCCAAAAATGTCATTCTCATTTAAAATGACTTTATGCATAGGAAGATGCATAAAAGATTGATTTTTATTATGAAAATGTTAGTCTCCTTAAATTGGAATTTATGCATAAATAGATGCATAAAGAAATCTTATATTAAATATAAGAATTCTCTTGTATTTTATAAATAGATATTAGGGTGTGATAAGATGCATATGGGATGAGTTAGGATGTGATAAGATGAGTTAGGATGTGATAAGATGCATATGGGATGAGTTAGGATGTGATAAGATGCATATGAGATGTGATAGGATGTGATAAGATGTGATAGGATGTGATAAGAGGTGTATGAGATGTGATAAGATGTGATAAGATGCATATGAGATGAGTTAGGATGTGATAAGATGAGTTAAGATGTGATAAGATGTGTATGGGATAAGATAAGAAGTGTATGTGATGGGATAAGATGTATATGGGTTGTGATAGGGTGAGAATGGATGTGATGTAAAAGAATAGATATGAAGGCGTATGGGGTTATATGAATAGGAATGTGAAAAAGGATGTATGTATGTGGATATATGGATGTATGCATGTAGATGTAGATGTATGGATGTGAATGAGAATGTGGATGTGGATGTATACATGGAGATGTGGATGTATGCATGTAGATGTAGATGTATGGATGTGAATGTGAATGTGGATGTGGATGTATGCATGGAGATGTGAATGTATGGATGAGATGTGGATGTGGATGTGAATTAATGGATGTGAATGTGAATGGGGATGTGGATGTATGCATGGAGATGTGGATGTATGCATGTAGATGTAGATGTGTGAATACGGATGTGGATGTATATATGTGGATGTGGGATTTGAGGAATGATGTGGATGTACGAACATGGAGGTGTATGTATAATACTAAATGTGAAGGAGTATTGTGAAATATTGTGTATGTACGAACATGGAGGTGTATGTAGAATACTAAATGTGAAGGAGTATTGTGAAATATTGTGTTGTCGATATGAGTTAATGGATGAGAATGAATACACATATGAATGGAAAATGGAATAAGTAATGTGGACTGAGGAGGGATAATGTGGAAAGACGAGAGTCGATATAGAAACTGTATTTTCTGACCTGTTTGTAAATGACTGTTTTATGTCAAGAATGCTGGGGAAGCATTTTGACCGTCTTGTGGATTAAGGTCATGGAGACCTAACTGTTAAAGTTGCAACTGCTGGACGGAGAGTCAATGGAGGACGTCTCGCGTAGCAAGGTCGACCGAGGTCTTGACCAGCCTCGGTTCGATTTAAATGGTGAGCTTCCGGTACGATGGATGAGGGACCAAGGAAGCGGCCTATGAGTGAAGCGCTAGGTCACCTACGAAGGATCCTAGAGGGTGCTGACCATACGGTGCTCGGGCTCTGGGTCGCCGAAGATACCCACACGTGCATCGTGGAAGATATTGGAGCAAGGAATAAGAGTTGTTTTCTGAAACCGGGCATGGATCTGGTTGATTAACCTTGCTGGTCCTCAACGGATGAGTTCATGGCTCTTTTATATGGATCTGTGGGTTGATCTTGCTGATCTTCCACGGAGATTCCATTCTGTTATATGAATATATTGCCGGTTACTATGAGCTAGGAACTATGGAAAAGGCCCCTGAGTGAACAGGTGGTGAGCGTTCTGGTTGCCAATGATGCCATAAGTACACCGATGACTGAATGACTCGAAAAAAGGATTCAATAGAGACTTTGAGGATTGTCATCAATGACATAATGGTTTCATTAAAGGATTGTTTTAAAGTTAGCTGATGCTGAGAAAAAGGCAATTTCATATTGGGTGTGTAAGTGGTGTGACTAGTTTTATGTTTGCATGAACTTCCGGCTAGGGGGCCTGGGAACTATTTTTCCTGGTACCGGGGACAAAACCTAACCAAATTCCTAATTGGATCCCATCACTACAGTGGTTGGGATGGGGTTATCCCATGGGCAGTTAACCCATGGGACTGGATGGGGTTAGGCTGGACCGATGGATCCGTAAATCAAGACTCAATTTCTGTTATTACGATAGATAAAGTAAATCTCGAATAGTAATTGTTCTATGGATAGGAATCAACGGCTGTGCCTCTTGATGGGGAAAAAAGCGTTGATCCCAATGATCTAAGTGCAAGTTTCTTCCTTGATCTGACCGAGTACCTTTATAGGTGCAGTCGGATCAGTTTGATCAGTAATGGTCTTGACTACGTTAGAGTAAAAAGTTATCCTGGTGGAATCGTCCATGCTTTCCGGATAAAGGAAGTTTTTTCGGGTTTGATTTTGGAAAAACCAACGGATTAGTCTCTTGTCCGGATATTCGTGGACGAGGCCCCGAGTGTAGGACTCTACCCCGTGCAAGAAGTGCTACTTCCACTGCTAGTACCCCGATTCCGTTGCGCGGTGGGAACAGGGATCTCACAGTATCTCATAGTGATTTGCTGAAATCATTATCATCATTCTAGTTATGAGTATCATCACAGGGACTCGTCCCATTCATCCTCATTGTGGTTTCGCTCAGGTTATTATATTTCAACTAAATTTCAAAAATCATTCTTTTTCAATCAGAATCCAAATCAATTCATCAATTCTCAAACAGAATTAAAAATCATAGCAACCACATTCGAAATCAACATCTGGATAGCATTAACACTTATAATTTCAAGTCTTAGATTTACTCGTATATACTGTCAGTAAAGAGCTGCAGTTATACTCTCGGTATATACAGGTAGTCATGATACTTGGAACTATAAGATAGATACCATCATGTCTAGGCCTCAAGCAAGTCAGGGTTCCATACAATTGCGATACTTCCATCTGAAAACCCAATTACTAAATTACAAATTTTTCAGTTTGAATATCAAATTGTATGAATTATATCACACAATTACAACCTTTGTGTGTTTCTTGATAAATTTTTGACATATTTAGCTTCTCAGTTGATCTTTATTAGCCAATTGCTCTGATGATTGTATCCTGTGACGTTAAAATACTCTTCCAAAGCTTCCACCCATTTCTCCACAGCCTCGCCCAGGTTCTCCCCTTCTCCTTTGAAGGGTCCTCGGCTGAGTCCTATGAAGAGCCTTGCGAACATCAAGTTCAAGCTCGTCATCTTCAGAGACAGGGTCTGGCTGATGACCACGGTTTCCTCGTCTAATGATTCTGCCAAAATTTATATATTATTAAATTTTTATTTTGATATTATTCACGAGATCCTAAGACTTAAGAGTTCGGAAAATAATTTCTTATACAAGACAAGATCTTAATGGAGATCTATGACATATGTACAGATTTTTTTTCTTCTTCTTTATCAGCAGATCGTCTGCCATAAACAATCATTTATCCAACACGAATTTTTTCACCGGAAAACGTTTCTTTATTTATATAAAAGTTGCAATATGTACATAGAGCAACTCGGCTCTGAGTTCAAAATCTCCTCGGAAGACGTATAAGAGGACCGTACTGGGCCATAGTCATGCCCTGTTACATAAGTTCTCTAACTGTGAAGGGAGCTATTATTTTCTTCTTAGGGATAAATCGACTAAGGAGTCTATAAATTCGACATGAAAGTTTGAAATTTCGAGGCGTCGAATGATATAGAATGACACCACGTACCATTTTCAGCTTTAACAGGATCATAGTCAATGAGAGATTCTACCCCACAGCATTGTACGGCGGTCGCAAGGGGTGTGGACATATTGCCCTGCAAACCACTTACGCCTTCACATCTATTCTTTTACATCACATCCATTCTCGCCCTATCACAACCCATATACATCTTATCCCATCACATACACTTATTACCTTATCCCATACACATCTTATCACATCTTAACTCTCTTATCACATCTTAACTCATCTTATCACATCCTAACTCTCTTATCACATCCTATCACATCTCATACACATCTTATCACATACTATCACATCTCATACACATCTTATCACATCCTATCACATCTCATATGCATCTTATCACATCCTAACTCATCCTATATGCATCTTATCACACCCTAATATCTATTTATAGAATATAAGAGAATTCTTATATTTGATATAAGATTTCTTTATGCATCTATTTATGCATAAATTCCAATTTAAGGAGACTAACACTTTTGAAATAAAAATCAATCTTTTATGCATCTTCCTATGCATAAAGTCATTTTAAATGAGGATGACACTTTTGGATTAAAATAAATTCTTTATGCATCTTTCCATGCATAAATCCAATTTAGTAGGAATTTCACTTTTAGAATAAAAGAATTTCTCTTATGCATCTAATTTATGCATAAAATCCATTTATGAGAAAAATATCTTTTATGCATCCATTTATGCATAAAAATAAAAAATGATAAAAGTAACACTTTTATAATTAAAATAATAATCTTTTATGCATACCTCTATGCATAAAATCCAAATATGATAAAAGTAATGCTTTTACATTAAAATAATAATCTTTTATGCATACCTCTATGCATGAAATCCAAATATGATAAAAGTGACACTTTTATATTAAAATAATAATCTTTTATGCATACCTCTATGCATGAAATCCAAATATGACAAAAGTAACACTTTTACATTAAAATAATAATCTTTTATGCATACCTGTATGCATGAAATCCAAATATGATAAAAGTAACACTTTTACATTAAAATAATAATCTTTTATGCATACCTCTATGCATGAAATCCAATTATGATAAAAGTAACACTTTTATATTAAAATAATAATCTTTTATGCATACCTCTATGCATGAAAATCAATTATGCATAATATGAAAATCAATTTCTCCATGATTACAATGAAATTCTTTCAATTAATCTAGGATGATAATTCCTAGAATATGGTAGGAAGTCCTCTTTTCATGCTTTGAATGACATTATTTTATGTGTAATTTTTGTAAAAATTTTGCCATAGCTCCGCTGCTATGACTGCTTATAAATCTCAAAGTCCCTCGTCAACCTTCTTGCCTTCTTGCCTTCTGGCCCCGCCGTCAGCGGCGCCTGGGCCTTCACCGTCTTTTTCGGCCAGCTCACCACCGTCGGCCAGCCTTCGCACCGACCTCTCTTGCTTCGTCTCCTTTCCACCTCCTTCACCACCACCGCCGGACCTTCATTCCTGATCTTTTTCTCTTTTTAGGGTTTGCAAGCCCATGTCTTAGTTCTAAGGTTTCTGTTTTCCGCTTTATCAAGTTTTTTTGATGTCCATCCAAGCTTCTGCCAGGGTTGGACGTTCAATCTGCAAGTGCCCCCAGTAAGGACAACTACAGCGCCATCGCTTATTTCGTCTCGTTGGATCCCATTCCAGAGGACTCTTTGATGGCCAGATTTCTGAGTGGCGATGGCAGTTTTCCAAATTCCCTTGCTTGCTTGCGGCCAGTCAGCCAGCCACCTTCACTTCCACACCCCGCTCTCTCTTCTGCAAACTCAGCTAGTGCCGAGCTCCTTCGCCAGCTTGCAGCCTTTTTTTTTCTTCCGCCGGCACGGCCTCCTCAGCTGCCGCCGCCGCTTTCTGTGCTTTTAGCCGGCCTTCTTTCGCTTCATGTCTCCTTCACGCCTCCACTACTGCGGGTAGTGCATTATGCATTATGTAATATTGCATCATTAAGCATACACTTAATGCATTGATGCATAATACGTAATGTGCATAAGCTGAAAGCATGAATGCATAATATAATAAGGATTAAGCTTATGCAATAATGCATTAAGCATAAATTTATTACATTATTGCATAATGCATTAAGCTTAAGCCATAACGCAATAATACATTAAGCACAAGTTTAATGCATAATAAATAAGCTTACACATAATGCATTGAGCTTAATGTATTATGCAAATTTTGTTTCTATTTTATGAACAAAACATGAACACAACAATGAAAACAACCATCTCAATCGCACAAGTTAGTACTAATCTACTTTTTCTCTTCTAATCACTAGCTCCGAGATTCCACACTCATGCTAACCCTAAACCTAAAAACAAAAAGAATTAGTGGTAGTAATGCAAGCTTCTCAACCGGTTTTGAGTCTTCTCCCCGGTAGCGGCGCCAATGGAGAGACGGAAGACTCTCTCACTTGTAGCATGAGTAGTATGATCCGTGTGTAGCTCAATCCAATGGGATTTGCATCCCTTTTGGAGCTAGGGATTCAACCCGTACCGGTGCACAAAAGCTTATCCACGAATGGAGAAAATGCTATGAATACCACTACCTTGACATAGACTTTACACACACAAGCTCAATCTTGCCATAACTCATTCACTCATCATCCCACTCATTCATGCATCCAATACAAGAAGAAAGCTAAGCTAATGCATACACAAACTCAAAGCATACTTCATTTTCAAGCACTTACTTCCCTAGCATGCACACAAACCTTGAAGCTTAATGGAACTTGAAATAAACATGCATTCTCAATCACTACTCAAGCTATGCCTTGCCCATGGATAAGCTACAAGCTATAGAGTTAAGCTTGAATCCACTACCACACAAAGCCTAATAGAGAATCCACAAGCATCAACAAAGAAGCATGCATACTAGAGAAATAGAGATGAGAAGAGAGAAAAACATCATCTCATTGCATTGAAATAGAAGAGCATTGCTCATACAATAGTGTAGATGGGGAGAGAGAAGAGCTTGCACCTCTATGAACAAGAGGGAGAGCTAGTCTCAAGAGAGCTCAAGCATAAGTTTAGCCCAATGTGTCCATAAGCTCTCAAATGAGCCACTTTTTATACTAAAACTCCTAAAACTCCCAAAACTTCCCATGTGGGATTATTCTCAAGCCCACTCCCACACTCACCTACAACTTGGAACTTTTTACAAGAGCCCTAAATAAGAATGTCAAGTCTCTTGTTTTCCTGCTTGCATCTTTTTGTTGCATCCTTGCATTGATCACCATTCGTCACGCAACAAGAACACTCACCACCTATCCACTCAGGGGCCTTTTCGATAGTTCCTAGCTCATAGTAGTAACCGACAATATATTCACTTATAAAATCAAGATGAAATCTCCGTTGAAGATCAACAAGATCAACCAACAGATCCATATAAAAGAGCCATGGACTCATCTGTTGAGGACCAGCAAGGTCAATCAACCAGATCCATGCTCGGTTTCAGAAAACAACTCTTACTCCTTGTTTCAATATCTTCCCCGACGCATGTGTGGGTATCTCCAGCAACCCAGAGCCCGAGCACCATATGGTCAACACCCTCTAAGATCCTTCGTAGGTCACCTAGCTCTTCACTCATAGGCCGCTTCCTTAGTCCCTCATCCACCATACCGGAAGCTCACCATTTGAATCGAACCTCCTCCTTAAACGCCAAATGCTCTTCTCACCCTCCCTCAACTAAAATGAGATCCCCTCCGTCCCTCTCTCCCTCTCTCTCTCAGAGACTCTCTCCCTCTCTCTCTCTCTCTCTCACTAACCAACCCTTTTTTCACTCTCTCTCTCTTTCTCTCTCTCTCTCTCTCTCTCTCTCTCTCTCTCTCTCTCTCTCTCTCTCTCTCTCTTCCTTTTCCTCTCCTCTCCTTTATCTTTTCTTAGGTGTTTCTTCCCTCTCCTCTCTTCTTCTTCAAAACCCTAAATTTTTTTTACATTTATCGTTTTTATCTATATTTATATCTATCCCTCTATTTATATCTATTTCTTTTTTGCTCTATTTTTATCTTTTTATCTATTTATATTTCCTCTTCCCTTTCTTATATCTTTTAGGACTCTTTTTGCCTTATTCAATCTCCTTCAAAGTGATTGTATTCAGCAATCTATTTCTTCTCTCTTGTGCTACTTGTTTATCCTCATTTTTACATGGCATCTCCACAATTCCAAAGAGGGACTCGAGTGTCCTTGATGTTCAAAAGTACCAAGGCAGCATATAGGAACCATTCTGCATGTAGAGGCCACTGTGGATATTGTCCATGGAATTGGTTTACCACCACTTGGTCATGTTGCCGTATCAATAGAAGATGTTGAAGTGGGAGAAGTATCTCTTCCTTTTTCCCTCAAAGATGGTGATATCGACAAGTTAAATCAAACCAAAGGATATATCATTATATGGCCAGCAGAGATTGTGTAAGTGTTATTTTATCTATCTCAACCTTTCTAATTAGGCTCATTTTTAGTGGTTTTTTTAGAGCAATTTGTCTTGTATATGTCGATGTGTTTAGATTGTTGCAAACACATCAAAGGAAACCCCACATCCAAAGCGTGAAAAACTTGTAAAGAGAACACCTGCTAGATAAGCAAGCCAAGAAGTGATAAGTACGAAGAAGAGTAAAAAAGTGCAAGAGGAAGATAATGATGATGATTGGACTCCTCCTCAAAGGAATCTAAGTCAAGTTAGTAAGTCTTCGAAGAAAGATGCTTCTTTAAAATTCATTAAAGAAAATAAGGAAGTAAGAGAGGTGGAGGAGGGAATTAATAAAGAAGGCAAGAATGAAGAGGGTTTCATGGTGACTCATGCAACTCGCTTGTGTGCAATTAGAACTTCTACAAGAAAATCTTAAGAGAGTGAAGGTAATTGTTATCCACTTACATAAGGTAATTGTTATCCACTTTTATCAAATCTTACATAAGGTATTTTTTGGATTACCAAGCATAACGTGTGTCTATGGACATTGTAGGTGGTAAAATCCACTCCTTTGCCACCTATTCCCTTGTGTAGACTTGTGCCTAACCCCTCTATACGGAGAGTGCAGTTTAGGCACAAGAAGATGGTAAGGGATTTGTATACAAATGGCTATGTTGCCAATAGATGCAGGTTCATTAAATCTATCTCCCCATCCCATAATCCTGTTAGAGAAGTAACTTAAGATGATATTATTGCATGGGATAACATCTAGCGATTGAAAAATGAGGACTTCGAGAATATGATTAAAGGCATGGAGTGGGAATTTATAAGCAACAAGATGTTGTATGTGTGGGACGACAATCATCAAGTTGTGGCATGGATGGAGGAGATTAATAAATGTGAGTCTACTTAAATTGTCTACTTTTTTAATGGGATCTTTTATTTTATAAAATAGTTTTAGGACTAATTAGATTTGCACTATCTAACTGTAGCATTCAAGAATTTCATATCAAGGCATCCTTCTGTTGATGCTATCTTTATTGAATTCAATGAGTATAGCAAGGAGGAGGTTCTCACAGTGATAACTTGCTTAAATAGGTAAGAGAATATATGTCTTAAGTCTCTTTGAATTTGGAATGTTCGATGTACTATGTTTCAATCTTTCATCATAACCTTAATCTTAACCTAGGGAGAGAAAGGGAGGTGAGGAGGCTGTGAGGTTTCATACAAGTGTGTTTTGATTCTAAGAAGTGACCGAAGTCCAAACCCCAACTTTGTGTCACAGTAGCATAAACATTAGGCATGAACATTGTTTATATTGATCCCGAATAGGATGTAGTGGAGAGTGTCTGTATGAAGATTTCATTGTAGTGTAGTAAATATATTTATTTGTGAATATTCAAGTGATTGGGTTTAGCAATTGTTTATGATCGTGTTATTATCTTATTTTTCATATCAAAAAGAGAGGGAGCGAGAGAAACGCATGTTGGGGTTTTACAATAACAAATCATTTCCCTCTACAATGATGTTTATGTACAACATGTCATACAAACTAATAAAGAATTGACATTTTCTGTATTGTGTGGATGAATACATAGTGAAGCATTCGTAGACTCAACGATCTGTACTCAAAACATGAGTTAAGTATGTTGTGTTAACAAATGAGAAGGAAATATAGAGAGAGTGAGAAAAGAGAAGGACAAAGAGAGAGAGAGAGAGAGAGAGAGAGAGAGAGCGAGAGCAAAGAAGAGAAGGGTAGAGAGAGAGAAAGGAAGGATAGAGAGAGTGAGCAAAGAAAAGGACTGAGAGAGAGAGAGAGAGAGAGAGAGAGAGAGAGAGAGAGGGTATGAGAGCAAAGAGAAGCATAGAGAGTGAGAGAGGATAGAGAGAGTGAGCAAAGAAGAGGACAAAAAAAAGAGAGCAAAGAGAAGGGTAGAGAGAGACAGGGAGAGGATAGAGAGAGTGATTTAAAGAGAATGATAGAGAGAGTGAGACAGGGAGAAGACATAGAGAGCTACAAAAACAGAGAGAAGGATAGAGAAAGTGAGCAAAGAGAAGGATAGAAGACAATATTAGATAATTTGGGAAAAATCTCATACTTTGGGAATTACCTTTTCAACATAGTTTTGGTCATATCTTGAGCATATTAACTCCAAATTTGTCGGACATTATAGATTTAGATCCTACTCTTCAAGATCTTTCCAATGATATGTCACATGATGGGGTTTTGACAAAAGCTTGGATAGGTTCACCATGATCCCATTTTCCAAATGGGAATGGGATTTTTCCCAAATTATCTAATATAGTGTTATAGAGAGAGAGAGTAAAGAGAAGGATAGAGTAAAGAGAATGTGGGGGAGAGGGAGAGCTTCAAACCCTAGCAAGCAAACACACACACACAAGAGAGAGATGGATAGTTGAATTTTTTTCTATCTTCTACTCTACTCAAGCAACCATGCCAATGGTGTAGATGCGGAAGCTATCACCCAGGCGGGTCATCAATGTCCGCCCGTAGCACTAGTTGAGCTCAATATGTCAACACTCCCCCTCGAGCTCAACTCCACATATTGCACTCCAAGTAAGCTCCCAAACCTGTGGAGCTTCTCTGTGCCCAATACCTTCATGAAGATGTCAAACCACCTGATCCTCTGTGCTGAATTATACCAGAAATACATCTCCTACTAGAACGTTCTCTCTTACAAAGTGATAATGCACCTTAATGTGCTTTGTTCTAGCATGACATACTGGGTAACTGACCGTACTATATGCTACTCATGTTGTCACAATATATGATAACTGCCCTATCCATGGGCTCTCCCATGTCACCAAGTAGCTTTTGAAACCAAGGTACCTCACAAGCTGCCATAGCAACACCCCTATACTCTGCCTCTGTACTCAACAAGACAACTTTTGGCTACTTCTTACTCCTCCAACTCACAATAGCACTCCCAAATGAGATAAAACCACTAGTAGATCTCCTATCTACAATACTACTAGCCCAATCAGCATCTATGTACCCATGCAACTGTATCTCTATACCAGTCTCATAGAAAAGTCCATAATCAATTGTGGACTTCCGTCTAGCCACATCCAAGTGTGGCATCCTAGGATCCTACATAAAATGACTCACAAGTCTAACAGCATAGCTCAAGTCTGGCCTTATAATGGTCATGTAGATCAAACTACCCACTATGTGTGTATATAGTGGGGTTCTCCAAAAGCTCACCTCTATCCTGCTGAAAGCTTTGTGTTCTGCTCCAATGGCATTGAAATAGGCTTACAAACTGTCATACCATACTTAGATAACATGTCTAAGCCATACTGTCCTTGCAAATGTCATGAGGTGATCTCACCACCTCTATGCCCAAGAAATACTGCAGCTCACCCAAATCCTTCATCTCAAACTTTTTCTTCAAAAGCATCCTGACATCATGTATGTTTGCATCACTATCACCAGTGATAATCAAGTCATCCACATAGATGACTAATAGCATGATCCCTCTATCTATCCTTTTTACATATAGTGAAAAATCTACATTGGATATCTGAAATCCAATGGTAGAACAAGATACTCCCCGATCTTGTTTGACCATGCTCTGGGTGCCTGCTTCAAGCCATACAAGGCTTTACGTAACCTACACACAAAATCTTTATGTGCATCACTCTCATAACCTGGTGGCTGCATCATGTACACTTCTTCTTGAAAATCACCATGTATGAAAGATCCCTGCCCCCACATTGCTTAATCCACATCCAATCATATGTATTCCCATCGTCCTTCATCCATTCTCATCTAGTCACATCATATTACATCTCATCACATCTATCCTCATTAAATCTCATCCATTCACATTTACCCATATCCATATCACATCACATCACATCCATTCACATTGCATCTCATGCATTCACATCCATTCACATTGCATCTCATCCATTCACATCTATCCCGATCCACATCACATCCATTCACATCACATCTCACCCGTTCACATCTATCCCGATTCACATCATATCACATCTCATTCATTCACATCTATCCCGATTCACATCACATCACATCTCATTCATTCACATCTATCCCGATTCACATCACATCACATACATCCCATCTACATTACATCACGTCCACATCTCATTCTCATCTATTTACATCCCATCTACATTACATCACGTCCACATCTCATTCTCATCTATTTACATCACATCACATCCTTTCACATATCATCACATCTCAATCTCATCTCATTACATCCACATCCACATCCATTTACATCACATCACATCCCATCCACATCTCTTCACATCCACATCCATTTACTTCCACATCTCTTCACATCCACATTCATTTACATCACATCACATCCACATCCATTTTCATAACATCACATCCCATCCACATCTCTTCACATCCACATCCATTTACATCACATTCACATCTTATCACATCCACTCACATCATATCGCATTGCATTCACATCTTATCACATCGTATTCTCATTGTATTTATATCTATTCATATTTAGTAACATTTTATACTTTTGATACCGATGAGACTTTTTTTAAATTTCTGCCAATTGCTTGGTCTAGTTAAAGGTACTTTTTCTCAATGGATATTTTCATATTCTTTCTCGAATTTCTCAAGTGAAATATATTCAATATTCTTCTTTTGAGTAAAAGATTCATGGGATTTACAAAAATCAATTTTACCCATATTTTTTAATAATGCTCAAAATTTTATTTTTGATAAATACTCATAATTTAAATTATGCTAAAAATTCTTCTTTTTTCATTTAATTTCTTGGATCTCAAATATCACAAAAATTTCTCTTTTTGCATTTAAATAATTGAATTCTAAATGTCATGAAAATTTCTCTTTTATTATAAAATAATTTTATCTAAAATTCCTCATTTCTTTAATAAAAATTTTCATTATTTCAAATATACCAAAAATTTTACTTTTACCATTTAAGTGATTGAATTCCAATTGTCATGGAAATTTATCTTTTATCATTTAAATTTTCTCATGCATAAAATAAATTTATCTAAAATTTCTCTTTAAAGAAAAATATTCCTTATTTTAATATACCAAAATTTCTCTTTTTTTCATTTAATTACAATGATCTCCATTATCATGAGAATTTCTCTTTTTACATAAAAATAAAATTATCAAAAGTTCTTTTTTTTAAATTAATTATTTATGCATAAATACTAAAAATTAGTTTCTCATGAATTTGATGAAAATCATTCTTTTAGCATAGGATGTCCAATCCTAGAATATGGCAGGAAGTCCTCTTTTCACATTATGCATAAAAATGAGTTATGTATTAATTTCTATGATGAAAATCATTCTTTTAGCATAGGATGTCCAATCCTAGAATATGGTAAGAAGTCCTCTTTTCACATTATGCATAAAACTGAGTTATGTATTAATTTCTAAAATTTTGCTATAGCTTCGTTGGTGTTACTGATAATTTTTAATATTTCTAAAAAAAATAAGACTTTGTAATACAATTATGATAGAATACTATCCTTAGACTTAAATCCAATTTATAGAATTAAATCATAAGTTTACCATAAGTTTATTAGCATAAAAGCATAAAAAAGCCATTTTCTTAACCTCTAGCTTAACAAGCTTAGAAATTGATTTTGAATTAAGAATTTATCAATGAGAAGCATTCATTTGCTAAAGAATTAGTCATAGGAATGTCTATTCTTTTGGGGGGAGAGAGATACATAAAAAGCATCCTAATTAAGCATAAAAACTAACTTTTTTGTGATTAATCATTAGAATTCTTATAGAAAGCTTGATTTGCATTGAAAACAATTAATTTGAAACTTCTCAAGCTTGAGAGGGGTTGAGAAGTGAAATCTTTTGAGAATATTAATGAAAACCATGAAATTACTTCTTACCTCTTGATTTGGCTTGCTTCTTTATGTTAGAAGGAAGCCCCCAACCAATCAATTAGTTTGATATGTTAGGAAGAAAGCTCCAAGGATTGTTGAAGAGAGAGAAGCTCCAATCTCTCCAAAAGTAGAGGATTTTTAAGGGATAATAAAAAATATCATTATTTTAATGTAATACTAGCATGGTATAGTTCACAGATTTTTTTACAAAAGACTAAGGATCTATTTAGGTGAGGGAGGTCACTAACTAAGTCCAACTAAGTTCTAGAGTTTTTCAGCTTCAGTTTGGCTGAATTTGGACAAGATTTGGACTAGTTTAGCTCCTATTTTGATCCAGTTTGATCCAGGAGAGAGGAGAGATAAAAATATCTCAATTTTTTTGAATTAAAAAACCTTCCCACACATATGAAGGAGGCACCTACCTCAAAGGTCTCCCCCTCCTTACCAAGGTGTCAAAAATTTATCATTTCTCCAAAATATCTCATTTTTTTAGTAATATCTCTTAAATTTTAACTAATAAACCTTGTACTCAGTCAACTCTTCATCTTATGTGAGCAATTACTCATTTTTGAGTATTTTCTTTTATTCTTTGGATTTGTCTCATTTCAACACTTGCATTAATCCTATTTGCCCATAGGAACCTTAATTGAACCATAATCCAAATTTTTTTGAAAATCTAGACCCCTAGGCTAAGGTCCCTTATATCATTTTTAATTTATTCCTAATGCACATTGGAAAGTTCATTTTGAACTTCTATTTCGGGGGAACCCATTTTAGACACTAGAAGAATTTTTATATCCAAAGATATCTCAATTTTGGATTACCTCTCTCAAGATATTTTCTCTCTCTAAGCTAAAACAGGGTAAAACAAGATCTCCTATTTCAGAGGGGAATATTTACAAGAACAAAAGGGGAGGTTTTTACTCCTTTATACCTCAAAAGTTGGAGGGAGGAATCTTACAATGCAAGAAAGCATTCTTTACATCCATTTGATGTAAAGACCAACCCTTCGTGCAGCCATAGCAAATGACAGCTCTCACGGTTGCTATTCTTGCAACCGGGCGGTTTAATGTCTCCTCATAGTCTATGCGCATAGCCCTTGGCAACTAGTCTTGCCTTGTCCCTGCTCACTTAACCCCATCAACATTGTGCTGGACTTTATACACCCACTTACATCCAATTGCCTTCTTTGCCCTTAGGCAAAGAAGTCTCCTCATAGTCTATGCGCATAGCCCTTGGCAACTAGTCTTGCCTTGTCCCTGCTCACTTAACCCCATCAACATTGTGCTGGACTTTATACACCCACTTACATCCAATTGCCTTAGGCATCCATTTAACAAGTACCTCCTGGTACACTTTATGTCGGGTTTGTCTATCACGATACTGTAGAATCTTTTCAGGTTCATGTGGTATCTTTGGTGGCTCTATCAAGTCCACCAAGATCTCTGGAGAAACTGCGTTCTCTAACCCGTGAACTGATTTCTTCAGTTTACTGACATGGAAGACAGGATGGACTTGAGAACTCTCCGGTAACTCAAGTTTATATGCTACGTCCCCAATCTTCTTAAGGATTTTAAAAGGACCACAATATCTCGGAGAAAGTTTATTACACTTTCTCGTTTTCATGGTATCTGACTGCGCAGGAACCTTGAGGAATACAAAGTCACCTTCTGCAAAGGTCACCTTTCTTCGTCCTTTATCCGCATAAGTTTTAGCGTGATCCTGGGCGCTACGAATGCTCTCACGTGCGGCTCTGAGCATATCATTCATATCTTCAAGGAAATCCTTGACAGATTGAATCTTCTCCTTTTCTAGGCCTACAGCCATCGGAGATCTCGGCTGGAATCCATACATTAACATGAATGGTGTAAATCCAGTCGCTGAGTGTTTGGAGCTGTTATATGCAAACTCCAGTAAGGGCAAGTACTCTTCCCAATTAGATTGCTTCTTACTAACATAAGAACGCAACATATCCTCTAGAATTTGGTTAACTCTTTCAGTTTGACCATCAGACTTCGGATGATCTGCCGTACTCATACTTAGAGTAGTATCCAGCTTTTTGAAGACTTCCCTCCAAAAATGACTGTTGAACTTTCTATCTCTATCCGACACTATATCTGCGGGCAGGCCATATAGCTTGTAGAGATGTTCAATAAAGAGTTTTGCCAACTCTGGCGTTTTTACAGTTTTCTTCGTGGCAATAAACTTTGCCATTTTAGTTAACCTGTCCAGTACCACCCACACCGAGTCATTCCCTCGACTCGTCTTGGGTAAACCGATAATGAAATCCATGGAAATGCTTTCCCATTTCCCTTGAGGAATCTCCAGCGGTTGGAGTAGTCCTCCAACCTTAAGACGTTCATGTTTATTGACCTGGCACTTACTGCATTTCAGCACATAAGTCTGGACATCCTTAAACAAACTAGGCCAATAAAACTGTCTTTTTACTAGTGCATAGGTCTTCTGAATCCCAGGATGACCCGCACTTGGACTATCATGACTTTCTTTAAGAATTTGGGCCCGAAAGTCACCAATAGTTGGTACACATATTCTACCCTTGTAGAGTAAGTACCCGTCTCGTCAATGGAGTAATTAGAATATTTCTCCCCCCGACGAAGTTTATCACTCCTCTTTGAAGCCGTGGCAGTCAAAGGTGATGAAGGGCCTACGTCAGAACTCTCCGGCTCCAAACTATACCCAAAAGACACGGCTAGTCGCTCCGAACTAACTCTCGCTTCCCTTCTCATTGCACCTTCGGCCAGTCTGTCCGGACTAGCAATACGTGCCAACGAGGGAGGTGGTCGTGTCTGTGAAGAAGTGCGTACACGTACAGCGCGCTAGACGTCTGTAAAAGATGGATCATTCTCACATAAACCACATAGGGACTTCAAGAAATCATTCTTGAAGACTGTGAAACTAAGTTCATTAATCTATGGCATGCGACTAAGTGCATCTGCCACCACGTTATACTTACCTTTCTGGTAACGTATCTGAAGGTCAAACTCCTGTAGAATCTCCGCCCACCGAGCTTTTCTACCCTTCAGTTCATTTTGACTTGAAAGCCATTTCAGACTTTCATGGTCCGTCTCCGGACCTCAAAAGTAGCACCATATAAATAGTGTCTCCACTTTTTCAGTGCATGAACTATCGCTAGTAACTCTCGCTCGTAAGCCGAGTAGTTACGCTGTGCACGATCTAACTTTTTACTCTCAAATGCAATTGGGCGTCCCCTTTGCATAAGTACGGTCCCAATGGCCTCATTACTAGCGTTTGTTTCCAAAACAAACGGCTCATTTGGATCCACAATAGTCAAAACAGGTGCAGCTGCTACGGTCACCTTAAGCTTATCAAAGCTTTTCTGTTGGGCTTCCCCCCAACTAATGTTTTTTGTTTTTGACCGTAAACTGGTCAGTCAACGGGACTGCAATCTTCGCGTAGTCCTTCACATACTGTCGGTAGAACCCCGACATGCCAAGAAAAATCTGCAGTTCCTCGAGATTCTTCGACGCTGGCCATTTAAGAATAGCCTCTACTTTTTCTGGCTCCATCCGCATACCATCGGTGGATATAATATGGCCAAGATAGTGAATTTTTGTTTCAAAAAATTTACATTTGCTCTTCTTCGCAAATAGTTTGTGCTCTCGCAACAACTCAAACACTAGACGCAAATGCTCTATGTGTTCTTTCTATGTCTTACTGTACACAAGAATATCATCTAGGAAAACTACTACGAATTTTCTCAGATATGGACGTAAAATGCTGTCCATTAGCGTCATAAACGTTGCTGGAGCATTGGTTAGCCCAAATGGCATGACCAAAACTCAAAATGCCCGAAACGGGTCCGAAATGTTGTCTTCGCAACATCTTCTGCTTTTATTCTAACCTGATGATACCCAGATCTCAGGTCTATTTTTGTAAAGTATCTCGATCCATAGAGTTGATCAAACAACTCATCCATGCATGGCATTGGATACTTGTTCTTAATCGTTATCTGATTAAGAGCCCTATAGTCTATGCACATCCGCATAGATCCGTCTTTCTTCTTTACTAGAAGAATAGGCGATGCTCACGGACTTGAACTAGGCCGAATAAAGCCTTTGTTCAAATATTCTGTTAATTGTTTGTCCACCTCTTGTGCCTCGGAGTGGCTTAATCTATAAGCAGGTTTGCTTATAGGTTTTGATCCTGGCATAACTTCGATGCCATGGTCTACTTCTCTAGATGGTGGTAAACCATCTGGTAAATCATCAGGAAAAACATCCTGAAATTCCTCTAATAAATTCATTAAAGTATTTACGTACTTTTTCTTTAATGTCTCATTCACCTTGGATTTTTTCTTGTTTGAATCACATGCATGCCAAACAGGGTTTTCAAACAATGGGTCTCGTCCAAGGTTATTTTGTTTTCCTTGTTTGTCTACGCAAACATCATTTATCGTTTCATCTACGGAAACAGAATTCAAAAGAGGGTAACAAGCATATACCTCTACTATCTGGTCTCTGTGGACCGCTGTACACAGCTCCATGGAGGAAATAAGTGGTGTGGCAGGGACAGTACGGTCGCCCTGCAGGGTAATGACTCTACCTCCGTGCTCAAAACATAGCGTATTATGTAAGTAATTCCGAGCTAGAAGACTAGGGCCCAAGCCATACAGCCACTCCTTGCCTAGATATATGTCTGCTCTGGCTAAGTGCATGACCTGAAAGTCAAGGGGAGCCTCGTAGTCCTGCATAGATAATGGGACCCCCAATACTACGGTATTCCATACCGTTTTGTCATATCCATTGGCTAGGCCAACAGTATACTCATGATCACTCCGGGTCTCAGTCAACCCCAACTTCTTGACTAACGAGTAGTTCAAGAAGTTGTGGCTAGCTCCATCATCAATAAAAACTGTGACTCTACGGCCACCTATGGTGCCATACATGCGCACCATGTCATGCAGACCTACAGTAGGCTGCCACATCGTTGGTGTCACTGAACAAGCGTGATGCTCATCACAATGACACACTGTCACCTCTCTGAACTCTGCGGAACTGAGAGAGAGTCTCTGCACTGTATGCAACTGCCTAGAAGATTTACCATCTTGTTTGGGCTCGTTGCCACTCGTGCTGGCTTTAGGTTTTGGACACTCAACCTTCGTGTGCCCTACTTCATTGCAATTAAAGCAGCGATTTTCCTTTCGTGCTTTAATATACTGCTCTGCTGGCCGCCACCACCGCCCGCGCCGCCGCCGCCGCTGGCTGGCCTGGTTGGCCTGGCTGACCTAGCTGGCTACACAGGCCAGGTTGCACAAGCAAAGGCGCCCCCCCGCTCTCTACACAGGTCACCGAGCCTGGGCTGGCCTTCGCCCCCTTACACACGAGCTCCGCGCTGCTCTTGCTAGACATCGGCATGTTGCTGGTGGCGTTTCGTGGGGCTGGTCTTCGCCCCCCCACACAACGCAGAGTTAATTTAGCGTTTCAGCCCCGAGTTTGGGCTGGTTTTTGCCGCCCCACCCCCACACACAGTCGTGTTTCAATAGCTTTTGTGGGGCTGGTCTACGCCCCCCCACCTCTACACACAGGGTTCAACGACTTTTGCAGCCATTCAACGCAGAGAAAAAAACAAAACAAAACAAAAATTGCTTTGCTTACCTGCGTGGAGACTTCCTGTGCATGACGGGGAGAGAGAGAGAGAGAGAGAGAGAGAGAGAGAGAAAGAGTTCTTCCCTTCAAAATCTTGGCCGCCTCCCTCCACACACTCCCTTGTGGAGATAAGGTGAGAAGATGAATGGTGGAAAACCATCGAGTGGGCTCCGGTCCCCCGTTCACGCGCGCGGACTCTCACGATCCCCTCAAACCACGCTCTGATACCAGTGTTAGATATCCGTAACGTCACTACGGGCGTTACCACGAGAGGGGTCTGGCTCACCACCCAGCCATAGAGGAAGAATGAGGATTGCCCCTCATTCTCCAGGCTATATAGTGTGTGGCCTACCGTCCACACTAGCCTGGCCGCCCATGACTCCGCATGGGCGTCCTCTCCCACTGAACCCCGGATATGGCTATCCGATCTGCCCCGTCGGTCTTCACAGGCATTACAGCCTACGTGAAGGGCATTGTTAAATCCCTTGGATCCATCAATGTATCGGTGAAAGATGATGATTTAGTGAGTGTCTGTTGTTGGAATGGACTTAGCAAAGAGTACAGGCCATTCAAGACCTCCGTTTGCAGTCAGGGAGAATATTCCCAACTTTCAAGACGTAGAGTCTATGTTGATCATAGAAAAAAAGGCTTTAGGTGAAGACTCTTCTTCACAAAGCAAGAACACATCAGAACAAGAAAAGGCTTTAGGTGAGGACTCTTCTTCACAAAGCAAGAACACATCAGGTGGAGGCAGGGATAGAGGTTATGGTCAAGACCAAGGTGCTAGTAGCCAACAAGGAAATGAGAACTCTGGACAACAACAATCCAATGATTCGCAGCAGGCAACAGCAATCATACATAGGTGAAAGAGGCCAGTCTAGAGGCAAGATGAGCTAAAGAGTGTGAGGTGGTTGTTGGAAAAGAAATCATAATGTAAATAACAGAGTGTTATTTACATAGAGTGTTATTATTGTGACAAACCAGGACACATGGTGGCAAAGGACTACTATAAAAAGCAGAATGACATTAAAAGTAAAAAGTTACAGCAAGGCAACTATGCATCATCTAGTAAAAAGGGAGGTGAGTGACAGAAGTGAGAAGATGTTTGTGATGCAGCACATGTGCTCAATTCCATAACAAGAGATGTGTTAGGATCTCAAGATACATGGTATGTGGATTCTCAAACCTCTAACTACATACGTAGTCATGTGGTTAGAGACAGATGTGGAAGGATCTCAAGATACATGTTATGTGGATTCTAGCGCCTCTAACCACATGACCAGTCATGCTGAGTAGTTTAAAGACATGCCAAAAATGGAAAAACTAGCTTATGTAGAAACAGGTGAATGATACTGCGCATCCCATTGCACATGTTGATAAAGCGTCATTTTCTATGATGCAAGATAGAAAAATGAAGTACTTGACAAATGAACTTCATGTTCCAAAAATTACAACAAACATGGTTTTTGTTGGACAGATGGTTGAACAGAGTCTACAAAAGTGAGGTTTAATCCTCAAGGGTGTTTTGTGAAAACTTTAGAAATCAATGTCGCTTGGTTGCAAAGGGTAACCAAAATGGTAGGATGTTTACCTTAGATGTGAACATGCCTGAAATAAAAGCATCCATGTTTGCGCATGAAACATGTGTCATTGTAGATATTGACATATGGCACAAGCACCTTGATCATGTGAATGTACATGATCATTGTAGATATTGACATATGGCACAAGCACCTTGATCATGTGAATGTACATAAGTCTATGCAGGTCCAAAATATTATTATAGGTTTGCCAAAGTTTAACATTGATGATATGCACAAAGTATGTGAAGCATGCTAGCTTGGTAAGCAGGCCAAACATACTTTCCCACATGAAAAGCATGTCATACATTCAGATGTATGGAGACCGACCATGACTACAACAATTTTAGATTGCAAGTATTATGTTACATTCATTGATGAGACCACACTAGGAAAGTGTGGGTTTACTAAAAGTGAGGTGTTTGCTCACTTTCAGAGATTTAAAACCTTGGTCGAGAAGGAAAAAGGCATGCAAATAAAATTCATGAGATCAGATAGTGGGGGTGAATACTTCTCCAATGAGTTCAACGATTTCTTGAGGAAACAGAGAATCAAGAGACAGTTTACATGCAGGAAACAGAGAATCAAGGGACAGTTTACATGCAGGTACACTCCGTAAATAGAATGGTGTTGCAAAAAGAAAAAATAGGCACATTCTAGAAGTGGCACGTGCCTTGATGGCTTAAAAGAATATGCCACATTATTTTTGAAAAAAAGCAATAGCAACTATTGTGTACATTATAAACAGGACACCCACTGTAGTTGTTCATGGTATGAGGCTTGAACAGAAGTTTATAAGCATAAGACCGGATGTGTCTTACTTTAATGGGTGTATTGCATATGTGCATGTTCCTGATGATGAAGTGAGAATAAAATTAGACCCAAAGGCAGAGAAATGCATCTTTATTGGTTAGGCTATGGAGAAGAAAGGTTATAGATGTTATTACCTTACCAGTCATGAGATGCAAGTAAGCAGAGATGTTGTCTTTGACGAGATGAGTAGCTGGTATGCACCACCTAATCTCGTCAAAGACAATGCACCAGCAATGAAGGAAACAAAAGATACACATGTAAGAAGTATTGATGTTGTCCCACATGTAGACTAAAAATCATAGGTGCTTAGTGGACCTAGAGAGTCCTCTAGTAGTGAGCATGTATCACGTAGAGGGAAGGAAAAGGTAGATCAACCTTTTGTCGCATGATCTATCAGCAGGTCACTCATATGTCGATAGTGACTCTAGCAGCTCTGAGCATAGCCTTGATGAGAAGCTTGGCATTCCATCTATGGTTACGCTTGGTGTAAGGATAGCGAGGGTTGTTTTGAGGACACTTGGTAGTGATCCAAGTGTATGCAGGTCTATGAGAGTTAGGTACCTTGTTGTTTTGGCAAGTTGAGATATGATGGATATGGTAGCCCATCATTATGCTTACATGGTTAAAGAAATACAAGAATTGGAGCCCACTTGTTTTAAGTACTTGAAAATAAGCAGAGGCAATATGGCTTGGACATGTTGTCCAAGTATGATATGACATGTTGTAAGGCTATTTCAGTGCCATTTGAGCAGAACACAAAGCTTTCCACAAATACAAGTGAGCTTTTGGAGGACCCCACTACATACAGGTGCATAGTGGGTAGCTTGATCTAAATGACCATTACTAGGCCAGACTTGAGTTATGTTGTTGGACTTTTGAGAGTCAGTTTATGTAGACCCCTAGAAATCCACACTTGGATATGGCTAGATGGATTCTCATGTTCATAAAGTCCATAGTTGATTATGGATTTTTTCATGAGGCTGGTATAGAGATACAGCTACATGGGTACACAGATGTTGATTGGGTTAGCAGTGTTGCAGACAGGAGATCTACTACGAGTTTTATGTTCTCATTTGGGAGTGTTGTTATGAGTTGGAGCAGTAAGAAGCAGCCAACATTTGCCTTGTCGAGTAAAGAGGCTAAGTACAGGGGTGCTGCTATGGCAGCTTGTGAAGTAGCTTGGTTTTTTCAGAGGCTACTTGGTGATATAGGTGAGCTAGTGGATAGAGCAGTTGTCATTTCTTGTGATAACATGAGTAGCATACAGTTGGCCAGTAGCCCAGTATACCATGCTAGAACGAAGCACATTGAGGTGCACTATCACTTTGTGCAAGAGATGGTTCTAGCAGAGCTAATGTAGACCTAGTATATGTCAGCATAGAGAATTAGGTGTCTAACATCTTCACAAAAGTATTGGGCATAGAGAAGCTCCACAGGTTTAGGAGCTTACTTGGAGTGCAGTGTGTGGAGTTGAGCTAGAGGGGGAGTGTTGAGATATCAAGCTCAACTAGTGCTACGGCGGACATTAATGACCCGCGTGGGTGAAAGCCTCCACACTTATGCCACTGGCATGGTTGGTGAGATTATGGTCAATATGCCACCAGTGGATGTGTGATAGCTACTTTGGAGTACTAGAGTTATGGCATAGTTATAGCGCCATCTCATATAGTCGGGTTCACACTATAGACCGACCATTTTGTATGTTGTTGTTGGAGTTGTTTTTGGAGAGTACTTTCCCTTTATTTATGAACTCTTATCTTTAAGTTATATGGTTGTAGAGAAGAGAAGAAGATAGAAGAAAATTCAACCATCCATCTTTCTCTTGTGTCTTTCACTCTCTTGTGTGTGTGTGTGTGTGTGTGTGTGTGTGTGTGTTTTCTTTGCAAGGAACTCAATCTCTCACTCTCTCTCTCCCCGACATTTTCTTTAGTCCTAGGGGTTGTAATACCATGTGGGGTTTTCTCTTTGTCCACCTATTTTTTTTGTGCGCATGTCAGGAAATTTACTGGTACAATATTCCCAGACTACACACTTATAGTCATGATGGTGGCATGGTTAGATGTAGAGGCATTGACGTTGGCATGATATATGGGCAGTCCTTGATCTGATGATCACACCACACTTAACACATGAAAGAGTGGACATGGCATTGGTCTACACTGCTATCGGCTTAGTTTGACCAGCATTAGCCACATTTTTAAGAGGACACTCCGCTACTCGATGAGGTCCATTACAATGATAACACTGCATGGGTCCCCTTCTCATAGTCGAGTTTATGTCTTTTCCCTTCCAGTGTACTGTGGTTTGAAACACTGGTCCTAGCATTTTGTTTTGTAATAGTTCGATGTGATCTTCATTGGTTCCTCGTAGTAGTTGTTATCAACTTCTACTTCACGCATGACTTCTCCCTCTTCCAAGGGTTCCTCAATCAAACCTGGTTGATCTTGGCCTATGGTGGTAGAACAGGTGGTGGCAATGGTGACATATCTTGTATTCTAAACATTCCTCTTGGTAAGTAGGATGTATTAGGTTGCCCTATATAGACACATTGGTTTGCATCGATGGTGCTAGTAAGGCTAGAGACACTTTGGGTGCTGACAATTGACTTTCAACTTTTCCAAAATGGTATACTGAGTTCCTCAACTATTATGTTGCCAAATTGCTTGTTCTTGGATCCCACGTCTTGTTGACTAGAGACTCATGATGCTGCTACCACCGAAGCTGCCTTGGCATCTTTCGATTGCGACAACTCAAGCATGTTATCTTCATATTCAATGGCCAACTTACATCGTGTATCCAGAGTAGTCGGTCGGGTTAACACCAGATAATCACGCATCTTATGATCTCGGACGCAAGAAAATAATTGATCATCAATTAACCTTTTCCTCAATTTTCATCTTGAGTTTAGATACTTGAGACGAGAAACATAATCTCGCATGGAATGATTTTCCTTTTGCTTGATGTTATGGAGCCGAGCCACAAGACTCTATCTATCACCACTTTAAGCAAAACTCAATATGAACACATTCTTAAGCCATGTGAAATTGACTTTATCTTCAGGCTTTAAGGCTCGATACCATTGGTGGGCCTTCCCTTCTAGGGTCAGAGAAAAAGCATGTATCATGGTTACATCACTCACCAGCCCACATGTTTCACAGGTTGACTCAAAGATCTCTATGTGTTGGATCGGGTCCCCATCTCCTAAGAACTTTTGCACAAGCTTTGAAATGATGTGTGGCTTCACCTGATATGGTCTAGATTCAAGGGCAATGCCTAGTTTCCTAACCATGCCTCTGCCCATTTCTATAGCCATATTCAATAGATCTTCCCTTGTGACCGCATTTAGATCTATGTTGGGGTCCACAATTGGCTTTCGAGGAGCTACCCCCCTACCTAGACCTTGTCCTCTATCTGCATAGGTTCTTCTATTCAATTCAAGTCCATGGATGGGTCTGAGCACATCCTCGTCACCTCACTCATCTAGTGGCCTCCACTTGCCTTTATTGAATTAGAAGTTCCATGCTCTGCAAGAACGTGGGATCATTGATCATTTCATGTATATCCTCTCCCTTGTAGAGCCGATCCTCTCCTCCTACAGATGCCCTAGGTAGATTGTCCACTTCTTCTTGCGTTTCAAGGATTTTCTCAGCCTTGGGTTCCGCATTTATGAGTTCTAAGGCTAGTATTCCTCCTTCTATCATTCCCATCCACATGTTATCAATGGCATTTCTAGATGTTTTTGGTTCCTTTCCATGTTGTCAAAACATATTCAAATTATCAAATTCTCTCTGTTCTGCCATTACTCTTCGTGTATCGAACTCTTGCCTTTTTAAGCCCAGTAGTCGCAATTGGCACTCAGCTTTAGCTAGTTTCATGTCAATGTCCACTTCCTCTTATGTGGAGAAGAAGATTTGACCCATCTTGGCAGCATTTTCCTTGTCCCTCCTAACCCTAGGAGTCATTCCACTAATCCTCACTGTGTTGGCATTCTTGGGGCCAAAAATTAGGGTTTTTTGGGTTGGTAAGTCCGGTCTTAAACCGTGTCCCACACTTGTTGATGGGCCCATGCCTGCAAATTGTGCTTCATCTTCTGTGCTGTGTTGTAGACCAAAAAATCCCCTAGCCATATCAAAGATTCCACTGGACTTCGCAAGAGAAGATGATTTTTCTTCCTCTCCAAAGCTAGAGAATCTTAGCCCTTCGTCCATGGATTCTTCACTATTGGTTTCTATGGTGATCAGATTTCTCCAAGCTACAACACTCAATTGAGTGCTCGCCATGCGGCCTGAACCAACACTTCTTTGGTAGGAAGAACCTGGGTGATTTGATGCATTGTCTCGTTAGAGACAAGGTCATCTCCAATGAGTTTCCCTGACCTTAAGAGCATGAGAATATGATTCAACAGGCTAAGTCACTACTCTAACCATTACACTTGGTTTTCCATCAAACAGACTCATCTTGTCATGAAATAGTAGACTACGTTTCACGTCGTGGAGGTAGCAGTCAATGATTCACGTCGTGAAATGTATTTCTCGCTGTGAACTACTGGTGCTTCACGCCTCTAAATTTTAGTTTAGAATTACATTAATGCAAGTCATGTGGAGACTCCTATAGTGCAAATATGCCTCTCTCTTACCTCTGGTCTGACTATTCTTAATCCGTGAAATAGCAGACTACAGTTCACGTCGTGAAATAGAATATGTTTCATGCCGTGAATTGTTTCACTGCTCTTTCACGAGATAAGATTTTATGTTTCTTTGTGTCAAAAGTGTTGTTGGGGCCATAGCCCCAACAAGGGGAATACTCACTCACACGACTCTCAATGCATGAAGATAAAGAATCAACAAAGAAGAAGAGAGAATTGTTCTATATCATTGCTCGACACAATACATGAATATAAAGAGGCATTGTGCTCCTTTTTGCCACACACACACACCCCCATTGATACCACCTCTTAGGCTAAGGATATGTTTCCACTTGGCACACCCACTACACTTGGCACGCACCATGGACTGAGCGAACCCATAGTGTCCAAGGATCCCTTGATAGAAGTCGAACGAATGGCAAACAGATGTGCAAGTGCATCAAAGTCGTACAATCATTTTGGGCATAGCCGAGGCAGTGCATAAGTGAAAATGTTGACATATAATGAAGAAGCTTCAAACTGGTACATGATGTAGCTTTTGTCGGCTCACCGCAACGATGGTACCCACATCAAACTGAAACCATCCTCGACAAGCCGCAGCATCTTCTCAACTTCATCTCCGCAAATCACCATTTTCCACAATGAATCAGCACTCAGTGTAGGCGCTCCATCCGAACTTCTGATCTGGTATGTCCCTCGTCATCGCCATAAGGCTTCATCCGACTCTTGGCTACTCCGTGGAGAATTACTTGGAGAAGACCCCTGGCTTACAAGTATCCTGCAAGTATTAGAACAGGGTACAAGAGGAATATGGCACACAAGCTTCCTCAAGAATGGGCTAAGCCATCCCTCTCTGCACTGCATCACTTTGCATCTCCAAATTCTACAACAAGGTGAGCACACTGCACTCATCCATACATGTAGGCTTTGACCATATGGCTGTACTCTAGACTCTGAGCATGGTGTTCTATTGCTAGCATGACAAAATTGAACCCAAATGCCATGCTGCTGCCCGCATGATCACCCGGATGGCTTCACACTCTGTTGTTAACCCGGATTAGGTCATGTTCTTGTCACAAGACCTTGCTATTTGCATGATGATTCTTAGACTCCTCTGCACATGCCACCGCTTTGTTGCATATCGATCAGATCCTTTAGTCCACTGCTCTTTGGCCACTCCGGACTCATCCTGTTTTGCAATGCCACATGGCCCGTCTGCAGCGCCACATGGAACACCAGCCCGTTAGACATGCAGCTGCATTCTGCACCCGACTTGGCCCTTTTGATGACTACTAGGCTAGGCTCTAGAATCCCATTCAAGACCACTCTAGGCAACCGGCTGCGGATCTTGATCTTTGGCTAGATTGCAGCGTGACAGGCAATTCCCAATCAGCCGCATCGCTTCTATAACATTACTCGGGGCTTCTAGAATCGCGATACCATCGCCAAACAGCAATTGGCAAGGAACCATCAGGTCTTCCATTTGATCACTGTGTGGTCACCATGTGTTGGGGCCATAGTCCCAACACAACAAGGGGAATACTCACTCACATGACTCTCAATGCAAAAAGATAAAGAATCAACAAAGAAGAAGAGAGATAACTGCTGTATATCATTACTCGACACAATACATGAATATAAAGAGGCATTGTGTCCCTTCGTGCCACACACACACCCATTGGCACCACCTCTTAGGCTAAGGGTATGTTTCCAGTTGGCACACCCACTACAAGTGTCAAGATAAGACGCCCTAACTTTAGTAAGGCAATCCCAAAAATTTTGTACTGATGGCGAAAGATAGTGTTTCACGTCGTGAAATGCAATGTGTTTCAACCGTGAACTACTTTTTTGCACTTTTACATGTTGACGACCGGGTCAACATAATGATGTTTTAATTGAATTAGAGTGTGTTCTTCTAGTCCAAATGATCCAAAAAGGTTGTGCCTAGCAATAAGAGTGTAACGCAAGTCACAACACAAGCAATGGCTCCTTGTTTATACGATTTTTCATAATTTTTTTGAAACAAAACAGAAAAAGATGTCACCAACTGCTAGCTCATGTGGTAGCGAAATTGATGACAAAAATAACAAAATTGAAAGAAAATCCAAGTGTGGCTTTCCTCTAGGCAATACCAAGTACTCACCCAGACTTCCAAACACACAATTTTCCACAAGTACACTCATTTCTTCTCTTCCATACAAATCTTATCTTCAGAGTACTCACCCAGACTTCCAAACACACAATTTTCCACAACTACACTCATTTCTTCTCTTCCACACAAACCTTATCTTTAGAGTTTCTCACAATACACCTTCAAAATGCAAAGGCAATAGTTAATCTTGCATAATAGAAACTGGAGCTTTAAGAGGATGAAAGAAACAATGGTTGTTTTCCCGAACGGGCGCTAAAAATGTTATGGCCTACTGCACCTCCCAAGAGAACTCCACACATTCACAACTGAAAGAAGCAATACACAACAACCATTGTGGGGTACTTTCCCAATTCTTCGAGCTCACGTCCCTTGAGACTCTCCAAGCTCGCTTTTGGAAGCTCCAATACTCCAATCTCCACCTCCACCCTGTCACCCCAGAGTCACACACACCACAATGCAAGGCAATTGTCCTCTCACTCTCCCATACACAAGCATAGAAGAAAACAAACACCCCGGCCATGGTGACTACTGTCGCTTCACATTCGTATAGGTACTAGTACAATTCTATTTCACATTGGAAATAACCCCTTGGAAGAAAAGTTTTATGTTATGCCTATAGGGACAATTCGTAAAGAGATCCTTTTGAGACGCGGATGGATGGGACACAACCGGTGTTATATTGATTGCGATACAAGGACAACAAGCCTGCAACTAGCCTCAAGACAAGTTACAGTCCTGATGATAGATGAAGAGCCCTTGTCACCCAATCACCCACCTTAAATTAACCACTTTCTTCTCCTGATCCCAATCACCCTACTCCCCGGTCAACATAAAACTATGCCACCCAAGAAGAGACATGTCCTTCACCTGAATATTCCATCATCTTGTCAAGCCTCATTTGCACCAATCTCCAAAGCAACTCAAGCACCAAACAAAGAGGCAACTAACAACAACTTCACTTACAAAACTAATGGACTGCAAGTACACACTCGAACCGGCTGCACCCAACCAAATAATCCTCACTGCTGGGTGCCTAAGAAGATCCTTACAGCCCAAGGTTATTATGAGGGTGCTACATCTCTGTGGATTCTCCGAAGATTCAATTCTCCCACTCAAACCCCGACAAAACTCAATACTTGTACCTTACGCCACCCTCTAATCACACCACGACTACCTACAAGTAGGTCCCTAAAGCTCTTCTAAACGCTCAACAATTCTATGAAGACAATCAGAACATCTGGTTACCGCGATGGCTGACGTGCACCGTTCCTCCTCCTGCGATCCCAGCACCGCAATAGTTCCAATGGCGACCCAAGATAGCCTCCATTGTTACCACCAATACTACTATGCAAGAAAAAGGGAAAGAAAAGATTCAGGAGGAAGCAATGGCTATACAAACCCCCGTCCACTGTCTCCAGTAGTGATATGCCTTTAACCTCAGCTACTCCACCAGCCCTTATTATCTGACTCCCCTGATGCACCCCCATTGAACCATTAGCTTCTCCAATCCCCCATTGCCCAGCCACTCCCTCCTGATGAAGCATCCAAGCTTCTAAAGGAACTGCCAACCTCACTAAAACCTAATTGGAGCCGCTTTCTCGCTCTTGACAAATTGGGCAAAGAGTCAATAAAAAACCCGCAACGGGGTGCTAGCTATATAGCCTTGGGGTGAAAAACATGTTTACAGGGTGCCCTTCAAAAAACAAAACCATGGTCGATCACTCTCAGAACCCACCATCATTCACTCTCAGAAGCCACGGCCATTCACTTTCAAAACCCACGGGCCGTTCACTCTCTGAACCCACGGCCATTTACTTTCAGAACCTGCAGCCATTCACTCTCCAAACCCACAACCGTTCACTCGCCACGTGGTTCACTCAGACAAGCCACGACCGTCCACTCTCACTTTCCTTAACCACATGGTTCACTCAGACAAGCCACGACTGTCCACTCTCACTTTCCTTAACCACATGGTTGTTCACTACTAGAAGCCACGCTCATACCTCCACAAACCCACGCCCGTACCTTCTTGGAAAATCTATCTAAAGGACCCACCACCTTCATTTCACCCACTTTTCTCCCTTCACTCTAGCAAAACTCTTGTAGTTTTTTCCTCCCGATGCGAGCTTTTTTATTCTCACACTCATGGCAGCCCCCGCACAGTCACACTCCTCCTATGAGGTCCTTCCTCATATCCCCAAAAGAAGAAGTGATCGGCTGGCAACTGCTTTGAGGAGTATGCGAAGCATCCAACTTATTTGTCCCACCTGAGTGAGACTCTCATGAAACAGGTCAACGGCCACACCATCCATAGCCTCATGAAGAATACCCACAAGGTTAAGCATAAATTGCTCTATTACACCAGACCCTGTTATAAAGGATACAACGAACCAAGCCATTGTGGCCCGCCTAGAGCAAATAGGGCTCGACACCTTGACCACCCTTTAGCCCTAGGGGCCCAATCTCCTGAATTGCTTGTATTTTATGGAGACATATAGCGCCAACCAAGCTATAGGGCAGGTCATCAATAACAAGGGACAAACACAGACTGACCACCTCAACCTAGACCTTGTTTGGGATGCTCTTAATCTTCCCCGTATCGAACAACCCTATGTCCGACTCAACAACGTCATGTGCTATGTGGGCGATGCCTACCACAGGGACCGGCCAAAAAGGACGGAGTGGAGTGGCAACACCTCTCTCGCACTAAACTCGTAATGCCAACCAGGGCCCTGATCTTCCTTCTCAACACCCACCAGACCGATAGGTTTAACCGTTGTAAGCTGTCCACTTTAGCCCATGTCCACCAAGGTCTCCAGGTAAATTGGGTCAAGTATCTCCATAAAGAGCTTCATTCAATTTGCTCCAACCCCCTAGAAAAGCTCGCCACCTCCTCTCTCTTAACGAAGGTGATTTACCACACAGCGGACTGGGAGCAGCTACCACAACCAGTTCGCATTCAAAGCCCAGCTACCATTCCACCCCATGTCCCCGAATCTAGACCCTCTCCGACTCTTGTGCGCCCGCGCCCCCCAAACGCCATCACATTGAGACCCTGCAACAAGAGAAAGCCTGCACATAGGCTGCTGCTGTGGCCAAAAAGCTTAGCTTAAAACTGAACAAGAGGAAAAAGCCAGACGCAAAGCACAGGAAGAGGAGGACATCGGCCGCACCACCCAGTTCTTCGATGAAAACCTCAACTCCAACTCCAGGCCACTCAAGAGGCTACCCACCAAGCCACCCAAGCCCTTTCCCTCACCCACAACGAAACCCACGAGCTTCAGAGACGAGCTACATAGGCCGATGCTAAATGCAACCGCCTTTGGCTTTCTTTCCACAAATACCAATAGGTGGCAGAGACAACCCTACTCTAGAAGGAGGCCCAGCTCTCTACCCTCAACCCCCACCCTCTAGGCTCGTACCAAAGCGCCATTGAAAGGAAGGTCGACGCTCTCATAGAATCAGCTATGGAGTTACCGCACCTCACCACCCCCCCCCCCCCCCGCAAAACCCCCACCAGCTTCTCGATCTCCAATACCGCACCCTCCGCCTCAATCTGCTGCAACACGATATTTTCCTTGACGACCCCATCTGTCCCGCCAAGCTCTCTTGCCTCCTCACCAAACTTCCCTCCGCCTCCCTATCCCTTCTCGTCACCCTTCTCTTCCAAACCCAAACCTCCTTCTCTCCCTCTTCACATTTCCCATCCACCCACTTACCACAAGCGTCATAAACTCGGCCACCAATCTTATGTGGTATGGGCATGCCATGGATGATGACACCACCATAGATCTTTCTATCTCCCACGTGGAATACCCTTTCGGCATCTCCCCGGAGCCTCCTTCTACTCCAAATGTCCAAACTGCGGCCCCAACAAGACCACAACGTCGGCGACAACGATGGTAGGGCAAGCATCAGCAAGCCCCCCAATGATCCCCTGCTCCCCAATTTCCTCCTCATCACCCTCCACCGCCCCCACATCACCAATCTCACCCCGAGCCAAGCTTTCAACCCCCACCCCACCTCTTGCACCGCAACCCTACCCCTTTTCCCCTCACCATCCTCAACACCCCCTCGTGTTCCCTCTCCACCTCCATCACCCACACACCTCTGTCACCAACACCTCCAACCCTCCATCTTCACTTGGGCCTCCCCATGCATGTCACTGATATACTCTTGACATTAGCAAGGCCCCCACCTTTCCTCGATACCACCCTCGTCACCGTTGCCTCTTCTTCAGCTTTCTCTCCACCTCTGTCGCAATTCCTTGCTAACCTCCCTTTCTCCACACCCTTGGAGGAAGGCGAGATTCCACCACCACCCCCGCACGAAAACGAAGAGGTGGACCCACCCCTCAACCCCCCTAACTGGCGCGACCCACTAGATCGCAGAGAGTTTGAGCAAGCTATCAATATTTTGCTCAATCAACAACTCCAAAAGCTCCCATCACCAAGCTGATCGACCATCTAGACGTACCTATCCTCCCGCCTTACCTCGACACTGAACACAACACATGGAAGCACCAACATCCGCACCGGCAACGTGGCGGTTATCAACGGCCCCCCTCTCATGCTCGGCCCATCACCTTTGAGCTCATGGACGAGCAACCTATTTGGCATCAACCCTTCTTGTGCAAATCCTACATTTGGGTGGAATACTGCAAGACACCCCACCACTTGTAGATCAAACTTTCATACCTATCTATCCGCAAATGCTACGTCTAGCGACAAGAGCAAACAACAAACCCTAAACTGCAATACAACTTCCCCTGGTTCACCCCACCGACGTCCCAAAGCTCATGCAGCACTAAGACCAGCATGCTCACAAAGACGCACGCTTTCATCGATCGATATGATCAGGTTTCCAACCCTGCCATTGTAGAAACTATCAAATTTTTCAACCTCATCATCATGGTCCTAGAAACCTTTTTAAAATGGAACCACCATCGGGAGGGAAGCCAAGGCCTTACCTTCAACGTCAACAAAGACCCTACCTTGAAGTAAACGTTCGAATACTATGAGTGCATCCAATGAATGTCTGCCTAGCAACTGCACACCTTCGAGGACATGATGGAGAAAATGTTTTGGACTAGCTACAAAGTCTTTCACAGATTCCCTCGCATCCCAAATCGTGGTACGACTTCATCAAAACATATTCCATCTACTATCGTTGACTATGCCTGCAAGCTCCGAGGACAAATCTGAATTAGAGAAGGGGGTATGTTAACCACATTGGTTAACATTGTTTTGAAGCATGGCTACACTTCATGTAGCTTGTTTTTATGTAACCGCACTACGCACTTCATGTAAAAAAACGTATAGGATGACCGAGCTTACGGCCAACCATAAGAATAAGCCTAGGTATACATGGAGCTAAGCAATCAATTTTGGACCCCAACTGGAAAATAGTCAACCAACAGTTATAAAAAGAGAGCTCATACATAATGACATGAAATATAAAAAGAAACAATCCCATTATCATATTTGAGCTTTCCCTCTCTCTCTCTCTCTCTCTTGTGGCTATGGTGGTAAGCTTATGTAGGTTTATGCTTGCTTACTTGATTGTTGGTGTATGCATGCAAGTGATGGCCTCTTTGCTTGCTTCTTCTTCTCCCACTTCTTCACTCTTGCACATATGAAAGCATGAAGTAAGAGTTGAGCTTTCCATAGCTCCCTTCATAGCTTTCTTTCTCTTTGCTCACTACCTAGCTCATGGAAGCTCCACTTGAGTGACACAAGCACGGTGGTGGAGTTATTCCCTAACGGCCTCACATAGAAGAGTTAACTCTCATCAGGGTTGGCTAATCTCTTCTCCTTTCTCTCTCTCTTGTGCAAAGAAGTATGTTCAATTACCCGCAATAAGAATTTTCTTTCCTTTTTAAGGGATTAAATCATTTAATTTATCACACTACCCCCAATAGATATTTGCCTCATACTAAGTAAGTCTACAGCCAAATAGGTGTAGATCACTTAAAAAAATATCTGATGGTTAAACATTTGTGTAATCTGTAAACGTTTTGTGCTATGAGCAATCGCAAGAAATAACAGTTCAGCTTTGTGTTTAGTGATTTCTATGTCATGTAACTAAGATTTGTAACGTATTTCAATGTCCAAGCAAGCCTCGTGTCCTAAAGAGAATGTTAATCTCCATTTTTGTCGTAGTGTCTCTCGGTACCAAAACTCCCATAAATGATGATTTCATGAGTCGTTCAGCTGCATAAGCATCCAAGCAGGCAGTTGCGATGATGATTTTGAGTCTAGCAACCATCCCCAATAGGATGATCAAACGCATTTCAAGAGGTAAGGAGAATCCTTATTTTAGGTTAACTCAAGAAAATACATCAAGCTAGCCTTGTTCTTTGCAGAAAGGTTTAGACACATGAAAATTGGTTGTACTGGCACTCTTTTCATGGTAGTGGACTTTGGTGTAGTGGTGGTTTTTCTTGAATTTGAAATCTGCTTGGTTAAATTGGGGTACCAATATGAACAGATTTGGCACCCTCTTTAGGGCTACAACGTTCCCTTGCAAGCTCCATTGTTACTTGTCAGGTAATTGATTTCATTGCGTGTTTTATATGGACAAAAGCTCTTGCTGGTCTACGAAATAGAGACAGTCGTTGTCTCGTATGACACTCAAATTATCTATTTCTGCAGCATCTGCAGAGAACACTTTCTCTGGCTTTATTTCAAATTTTTGGCCTGCACAATTAAGCACAATGCCTCATCAATGCCTCACAACATGTTTTTATGTGTGTGCAAGTGAGCACAGGGGTGTGGTGGGTAAGAGAGTACGTGGGAGTGTGTGTGTGTGTGTGTGTGTGTGTGAGAGAGAGAGAGAGAGAGAGAGTGTGAGTGTGTGTTGGCGCGGGGGGGGGACATGGTTCAAGGCAGATAAATGCATGCATTTTCAGTCTCATTAAATAATACCTGCGACCTTCATTAGCTCTTCAAATGACCTCGGCAAGGCAATCAGTTTTCCACATGCCTCTGTTGCTTCTCTGCTTGTGGGATGGTATTTGAAGATTGTAACTCGCCTTGGGTAAGAAATCTGTGCCAGATTGCAGACTCTGTTGTGCAGGAATGGTGCAGAGACAACGCTGAACAGGGACTCCTCAAAATTCATTACTTTGGTCCCCTTTCCTGAAAACTTTGTGGAAATTTTTCGTTCAGGACCGGGGAAGCCATGACATTTTTCTTGTAGGTTGCCTGCAGAGTGTTGTCCCCTATGGTGTTCTTCCTTTGACATGGATTGCTTATCCAAGCTTTTGGATGGAGACAAGTCTGTGGAATTAGGGGGAAGGCTATTAAGCAGGGTCATGTGACTCTCCTGACCTCGCAGCAAATTCTTTGCCACAGCCACACGAAGGGGTGTCAAGCCATCTGATCTGGTTGAATTGATATTTTCTCCATAATTGAGCAAATCTTGCAAAACCTGAGTGTCCCTTTTCTGGACACCGCTACATAAGAGCTCCCCCTCTACTTCTGAGTTCAAAGTTGCATTGTTCTCCCGTAGCAGTTGAGCCACCAACCCATGACGTGCCTTTATGGCTTCCCATAAGGGAACATTGCCCTCATTGTCTGCACAAATATCTATCTTAATCAGTACATTTACTGCTAGGCAAAAACTTTCTGCTACCTAAACAATCTTTGCTGTCCATCAGAGAGAGAGAGAGTGTTGCCTGGAATGTTTGGATCAGCGCCATATTCAAGGAGAACTTGAATGCACTCCATATGCCCATTGGCTGCTGCTATGTGCTGAATACATTTGAAAGAATATGTCACCTCTCAAACTAAGCAATGCAGCACTTGACAATTTTATAAGCTCTTAGAAAGCATCACACACAACTTTACCAGAGCTGTCCGCCCACTATGATCTGCTGTGTTTGGATCCATCCCTTGCATCAGAAGCTGAAGTATCAACTCACTACTTCCTACTGATGCAGCATGTGGAAGACTCATCATTATGCCCCCCCTCCCGGGAGAGATTGTTTCCTCTATCTCCTTTGCAAGCTCTAAAATGTGTGCACTTTTGGATTCTTTCATGTGCTGTCATTGAAAGTCAAATCAATATTAGCATTTGGCAAGTAGCAAAGCCAAGTCAGTGTTGTGACCACCTCAATGAGCATGGATTTTGGAACCTGAAAAAGGTTGTCCACCATGATCCGTCCATCCACCATGTTGGCTTGCACTATGTTCATGAAACTGATCCGATTGATTCGTAATAGTTGTGAAAGCTTTTTGGTGCGTATTGTGAAGGGCTGTGGCCTGAAGCACAATACTCCTATCTCGCCAACAACACCACCTGATTTTGCAAGTTCTGCCAACTGATACAAATATACAAACAGCATTGTGCTTTGACACCTTGTTACAATGAAGCAAGTCTTGAAAAATTTGAAGCAAACAGCAGAAGAAGAAAATGGATCTGCAAATTGCAGGAGCATAATAATGTCTCAAAGGGATCTGATTCATGTACATAAGCACCACAGAATTGTGGTCTACACGATAGGTTCAAAAGCATGTGACAGAATTTGATGCATATGAGCCTGCATAGACAGTTTAACTTATGCCTTGTAAGCCCTGTTCAGGAGAGAGAGAAATGTTAGTAGGGGGGAAGGGCAGGCATGAGGTTGCAGCAGATTCATCTCTGGCATGTGTATGAAGAGCAACCAGAGAGCAACACCAGATGTGACAATGTCCAGCAACAAATGGAGCATTTTACATTAGGATGTAAATACAAGGCTAAAGCTCAGTGGCACAATGGTATATGTGGAAGAAAGGGGAGCTAGCTTTCGAGGCATGTGCTATGTGAGAAGTGTGAGTGGATTCACAGCACTGTCTCAAGAAAATCAACACCTGCTTTTATGGGCTGTAGACTCTTGCAGGTAGGCTAAAAAGGCAACAGAATGTTTTGTTCATAGACCTAAAATAGATCTGCATGCAAGGTATTGAAAAGGCGAGCTGAGACCAATTTTGAAGGAAGTCATGGCTCTTAAGATGCTGTGCTCCCTCTCTGTGCTGTAGCTTTACTGAACAGTTTTAATTTTCAGCAGAGAAAACATATGATGGGAAGCTCATACCTCTTCCGTGCCATTATTGCATGTGTACAAGTCCTGCCAATCAACAGAAAAATAAATGAGCTTAGGCTATGATGCGACATTTTGAACCTGGGAACTAATACACAGCAGCCACCACTTGGGCTAGAGCCCAGTGGAAGAGGTGAAGTTCAAAGGAAGGAATCTGTTTTACCACTGCTCCTGATACTACAATGTAAAACTCGGTGGGAGCCTCGTTTTGTAGGATGACATCCTCTCTTGGTGGAAAGTATTCTGCCTTCATTTCTGTAACCTTAAATTACCACCAGAGTGATTTAGCATAACAAAGAACAGCACTGAAAATGTCAATCAAATGACTTGAAGCAAGAACAAGTTCTACAATCAATCCCATGTGAAGTGCAGAGCAGAGTTCCTGGCTTTGAGCAACATACAAGCTGTAAAAGGAAGTCATACGAAGTTCCTTGAAACAGATAGGCCCTCTCCACTGTCGGGAGAAACAAATGCTGTGCAATACTAGAACGAATTGCTTTCGGTAAACCAGGCATGATCTCCTCATGCTTCAGGCTCTCGGTTCTGAACTTCAGCCGTATGTGGTCTAACATTTGATCATGCAGTCTTTGTGGCAACCGATTCCGTTCTGCAAAGTTTGCAATGCCTTGAACAGAGTCTCTCTGTAGCAACATAACTGGGCATCAGACACATTTGGTTTGTGGTTACAACATGGCACAAAATATGCTTCTTCTTGAGTCATTGACTCTATTGCAGTCCATGTCTTACAAATTTCCGGGTACGGCTTGTCACATGCACGACCAGGTTGGTCATATTGCCTATCAAGTAGGCTGTGAACCCTAGGTTGAAAAACATGTAGAAAGTCTCAAACACCATCTCCGTGTAATTTTGGGCATGAAGGTCACCATAGCCAACTGATGTCAAAGTTGTTATCGACCAGTACATAGAATAAATGTAGCAAATCCATGGGCTCTCCTCTCTAAAATCAGGAAGCACAGATCCGATCCAGGTTTTATCATCCTTATCTTTTGGGTACCATGTTGCAAGCAAGAAATAGAAGCAGCCTGCACAATGAACAACCAGCAAAGTAACCTGCAAAAAGAAAGCGTTTGTTGAAGTGCAGACTTCATCTATTACAATATCAAAACAATGGGAATGGAAAACCAAGCAGGAGTTCAAACACTGACACCGTACCCTGATTTTGATCTATTGAATAATCCTAGTCATTTTGCTGTGGAGAAAGTCATAAGAGGCCATTCAGGTCAACTCTATCCGAACACCTCAAAGCACTAATTGAATAACAAGAGAAGCAGAAGACCCCTGACTCATGTTGCATGGCTCCCCACCCAATCTGCCTTCTGGCATTCTTCATCTCCCCCCCCATTGTTCAGTGTCCCCTGTGAGGCTTCCCCCTATCTAGCTGTCATGCGGACTGTTTGCTGCCAGTTTTCTTGCCAACAGGCCTGTGCCAGCTGCCAGCTGTCTGCCGCTGGGCCCACCATTCCTTATGCCAACCTGTACTGTCAATCCCAACCTGCTGCTAGACCTGTCCTCGCCCCTCCGGAACCCTCCCCCTTGTCACCCCGCCTTTCTCTATGTCCCAGTACACTCTTGGCTTGCACTTCATAAGCATTCATTCTACCTCTGAATGTGGGAAGACTCCACCTCTTGACATCTATGTCTTCACTTGAAGCCATCACCCATGTGTGCAGGATCCCTGGTAGCACACCAACCTGTGCCCATCTTCTAGACGGTAGACCACCTGCATATTGTGTTCCCTGATGAGTAGGGCTGCATCACCACATTGAGTTCATTGACCTCAATTACATCTTGTTAAAAATCAATGCTCCACCCTCTCCTTGTAATTACGCATCTATCAAATTGCTCTATTTTATAAGGCCCCCTATGACGAGTTGACATGGCTGAGCAGCGTGGACGCCCAGCAAAGCGTGGTTTAGAGGCCAGATGGTTGGCTTACATAAGCTTTAGTATAGTATCAAACAAACTAAATGCAAGTGCAGACTAATATTTCCATGTTTAGATGTGCTAAGGAAATATTCTTCAGACACCTCGTCCTCAGGTTGTGGCACCTAAATGTAGGAAACCTGCAGGAGCGGGCGCACGTACCCACGGCAACGCCAGCACACAAAAGACCGCAAACCAACAACACCCCCACGGGAGGGCATGGTGGCCGCCGGCAAGCTCCCATCTCTTGCCCCACCACCCCTCCCCAAAACTTTTGACTTCCCATGTTTTGGCATATGGAATAATCCAACACATGTTCCAACCATGCATCAATCCGAGATTAGCTACATGATTTACCACTCCAACACCCCCCTACAATCGCACGGCGCAATCATCAGGAGAGGAAGGGACATCAAACACCACTTTGATACCATGTAGGAAACCTACAGCAACCGGCTCATGCACTCACGGCAACACTAGCACACACAAGACCGCAAACCAACAGTACACAGATGTTGAGAGTGAGAATCAATGAAGGTGATTGAGTCAACCTTCCATGTATATCCATCCATAATAATAATATGAAAGTACAAAGCAACAGATAGAGTGTCCTTTCACACTGGTATCCAAGGAAAAAAACCACATGGAAAAAAGTGTCCTTGGTTAGGTCCTAGTCACACGAAGCACTATCATAAGTGTACATTTGCCTTCAAATCCCTCCTGTAGTGTAAGTGTGAACCTGTAGAAGGTAGCAAATCACTTTCTATATGAGAGCAAGCCTAAAGCTTTTCGGAAAGCTTCAAACTTCTGTCTAGGCAAAGCCTTTGTAAATAGACCACCAACATTGTGTAGCGCATTACGATAAATTGATCTCTCTTGCATATTATCTCCCCCTAACATAATGATAATGGATCTCAATGTGCTTGGTATGTGCGTGAAATATGGGATTTCGTGCCACAGCTATAGCACTCTGGCTATCAGTGAGAATAATAGTGGGTGTTTGCCAACACTCATGAAGATCAGCCAATAATCTCCTTAGCCATACACAAACTATTGTAGTAGTGAAAGCTACCTTGTATTCAACCTTGCAAGTAGATGGGGCAACAGCGGGTTGCCCAAGATATGCATGAACTGCTAAGAAAAAAACAATTCCCATTGGTGGATTGCCTAGTATCATAGTCACCTGCCCAGTCTGAATCACTATATGCATAAAGCTGCAAGCCCCCCCAAGATAGAACCTTGCCCCCCCCCCCCCCCCCCCCCCCCCCCCCCGCCCCCCGGGAAAGAACAAACCAAGATCAAGGATACCCTATGGATAACAGAAAATGCTTTTCACAGCTTGCCAATGCTTTGTGCCTGGCGTGTGCATGAATTTACTCAACAGAGACACCCCCAAAAGCTATGTCACTGCGTGGCTGTAAATGCCGACTTCAAAAGGTAATGACTCAAGTTTGCGGGGTTTCATAAGGCACTGTCATGCTGCTCTATCCTGACTTTGAGCGATTTTCATCTCTTCCAAAGGGTCTGCATAGAAGGGCTACCAAGCAGCCCCTGCTGTCCTCTCCTTGGAGCTTAAACAAACTTGGCGCCATTTCATGTGCATTATGAAATTGACCTGTGGTCTCTGTAGTTGCTCCTCCAAGTGTTTTCATCAAGGGGGCTGCTGTGGAGATTGACACACCAAAATGCACCTATCTTGTTTAAGGGGGCTCTGGCTTTGTGTCCAAGCCATTGGCTCTCGACTTGATCTGCATCCTTGGGTAGATAGCCTATGTGCCAGAATAGAAGGCATTGTATGTGAGCCCCGCAAACTCTGTTAGTCTATTGGGCACCACGCCTGTAAAGAAGGTCAAAGACAAGGAAGGGACAGAGAGCAGCCATGTGCCCCTCAAAGCAACAGCAGGCTGTGCTGCCCAGCACGGTGGTTTGGCTAATAGAGCAATCTCATCTTACCAAAGTTGGAGACACCAAGTTTTTGGAGTGTGAAATGATGAAAGAATAAGTGTTTGACTTACACATAGCAGCTTTAGACTTCGTATCCAGAAGTAGGTGAAGCGGATGTCTCTCTCTAGCCTGCAACAAAAGATAGTATTTAAATGTGGTCCCATAAGATTTTTAATCCTACAGCATGCGATGTTGAAACGTTTCTCATAGAAGCAACATTGAGTTACCGAGTGAAGAAGTTACTGACTCTTTGTAGCCTCCAAAGGCGAAGCACGTTGAGTGCACTGTAAGTTATACCTTGCCTATACTTCTGTGAGAGTGCAAGTGCCTGTATGGGAAAAGTGGATGCAACATCTAATGCGAAGCCTGTCTTGAGGTACCTGTGCACATAAAGAACATGCAGAAAGGCAGAGTTCAAGGTATTATATAATTAGAGCTTTGGTAATAAAGCAAACCTAAGAATACAGGCGGATTATACCTTGCAGCGATTTGGGAACGTTTGTTCACAAGGAGATTCGTCTTTGTGTCCACATATGCAACAAAAAATGTAAGAAAGATGTCTGCAACAAAGAAACAGTCCACTACAAAGTCTGCAGCAATATAGGGCCATAAATGTGTGTTGATGAATCCCAATTCAAAAGGCGACATCCAAGCCGAGTAAATGACCAGAAAAATCAGAAAGGTCTCCCAGCATCTGCAAAACAAAAATGTCAGCATGTTAGAAACTTAAAGAGTATTAAAAAGCCCATCCAGGGTGCTTTATCCACATAGTGGCAGCGCTGTGCTTGAGGTGCCACCAAGGCCTCTTTGCAGCAGAACAGGAAGGCAGTGTGGAGACCTCCAAGCGGCACCCCCAGGATGGCATACTTCTTCCACTGCTGAAGTGGAGGTAGGGTACTGTCAAAGCAACCGGTTGCCACCACCCTCGGGCAGATGTCTGCCTTTCTTGCTGCTAATGTTGTGAAGCTTTCTAAAATAGTGCATAAGAAACAAAACCGTCTGCTTTGAAAGCACATAAAGATCCTCTGAACCATGGAACTTTAGCACTTTTATAAACTAGAATTTAAGCTACATGAGAAAAATACTCATAACGCTTGCTGCATCAATGATCACCTTCATGGTATTGGATGCGTGTGCAAAGAAATATAGACTAAATGTGCTTACTTTATCTACTGACCATTTAAGAAAACAACAAAGGTCAAAATACAGTGTATATGCTTGTGTGGAAAGAAAGCATTCATCTAATGCTGGCCTTTGATGATATTCTAGTGCAAGTTTTTAAGTAAGAGAGGTGAAAGACCTGTAACGGGGATCATAAGGAAGGATTATATTCTTGCTGATGGACAAGAAGCTATGGCTTCTGGCTCCTAAGGCTGGTAGAAGGTCACTGTCTAAGTTATCAAAGCGCGCCAGTTCAGGATTATCGAGCCTGCAGGGCCTGCAGCTGCTAGACCAAACATAGAGAGCTCCCATTCTTGAAGCCGAGCTTCGTGATGTGATTAAGGCAGGTGAAAGTGAGAGGGCAGTGTGCTATCTTGACATCTGTTGTGGTAAGCACGAGGAGGTTTTCTTGGCAGGCTTTTACACAGGAAAAAGCTGCAGTGAGGAAAAGGATGCTGAAAGGAAGAAGTCTGTTCGAAAGCTTATCTCTATGGGGGATGAAAGAGAGAAAGAGAGGAATACTGTACTGTAGCATGCAGAGGTTGATGCAGCATGGAAAAGATCAGCTTGTAAAGCTTGCAGCTGATGCAGCAGTTCTGACAGGTGAAAAGCAAGCTAAGTGTTCAGGTGATATTGCAGGCGAATCGGGAGCTGCAGAAACCAGACACGGTATTGTCTTGTTGCAAAAGTTGGCAGAGATGGAGTCTCAGAGCTTTGAAAGCTTTCTTACACAAGGAAGCTTAAGCTGTCTGGTATGGCAACAAGCGGCATTTTGGCAGTTTATATACACAACGAAAGGTGGAGGACAGCAAAGGTGATGCTAGCTAAGGAAAAGTTAAGTAAGATCAGCGGGAGAGACATGAGAGATTGAACGTCTAATGAGATTATGCACAGTGATTTGTTTATGGTGGGGCAGCAAGATTTTCTAATATGGTGGAAGGTGTAATCGAGATCCACCATAGACAGGCTCCACCATGGGCGGGCTCTTCTCTCCCTTTTCTTTTGTCTTACTGTGCAGCGCAAGCTCCTCTGCAACCTCCATAGCTGCAAAGCTTGGAAGGGGAACACATCCGGCACTCCCACAGCACACCCTCAGGAGCAGCATTTACCTTTCGACGTTGTCGGTTCCGCATATTATTGGAAAGCCTCTTCCAAACGCAAAGGTTTTTGTTCACTGAGTCGGCAGAGATGGAGAGATTCTTCGCAGGGGCCTGTTCGATTAGACAGTTAAACAAAAGGTCCCATAGTGACTTTCGCATATGTTTGCCTTTGTTTGCATATCAGCCAAGCTGGATATTACGCCGACATGGCTATGGCGTTTCAGCACATGTTAACAGCCAAACGATTCTCCGCTACAGTATTGTTCCGCGATCGCCTTAATCTCCTGCAGCTTGTAAATTCACACCTTTTTGGAGAAACCCAGCCCTGCATCAGGCTTCATAGGTGCTTATTGTAGCGGGTGCAACCCTAACCTCCCAGCTATGTAACAGGTTCTTTACATGGAAACCCTACCTCGATACCTCTACCCTTCCTGTCGCAGATTTCGTTGTGGTAACTCTAAACTCCATGACTGATTAAGCAGATTCTCTGGTGGAAACCCTAAAACAAGATGGAAACCTTGAACTACGTCAGTTATTCGGTTCTTTTTCGATGATCTGCACAGAAAAGCTTTGCTTGTGTTTGATGAAGCTCCACAGGTTACTCCGTTTCCTGCTATGGGCGACAGTACTAAGCCACAAGAAAACCTGTGGATTGTCAACTCATGTATCAAAAGCTTTGCCGTGCCGTATCTCAGGTCAAAGCTGTCGATTTGTTGAGGAACTTATAAGGCTTGCGACCATATATTCCCTATACTCTCAGTACGTCCTCCATCCAAAGTCTATCTACATCGCCATCTAAGCTCTACACTAGAGTGCACGAGTGGACATCACCACTACTGTAAATGGACATAGTTAGCACAAGCTAACTAGCCCTGCGTGGTTTTATTTTGGCTTTCTTTTAAAAAATAAAAAAATATTTGCGGCCTCTAGTCGTTCTTATCCAACGATCACACAAAAACCAGGGTTCTACCACTGGCGATGAGATGAAGGCGGCAACATGTGCCATTTCAGCTACTACAAGTCGTTCCTATCCAACGGTCACACACCAAAATTTAAAAACAAAGGCCCATATGGGCATAGAGAAAGAAAGAAAAAAAGGCACGGAACACCACACTTCCATGTTACACATTGGTTAGGTGCCTCTTGGGTTCTAACCCAAGAGAAGCATCTATGCGTATTGGGTGCCTCTTGGGTTCTAACCCAAGAGCAGCATCTATGCGTATTGGGTTCGGATGTACTCTAATAGCTTTTTTTGTACCTTCTCTTTTTCACAGTAAAAAAAAAACAATTCGATCAGACTTATTACACAAGGGCAGCTCTTGTCGCTCCCGAGCTCACCAAGTAGCCATCATGAGACAATAGTTGCACCAACCCAGCTTAGATGCTGGAAGGGTCGTAGTTGTGATCGTTGATAAGGGTTAGAAGATGATGAGGGGTACATGTATAAGGAATATTTCCTCGAATACTAATTTCATCATTAGTGGGCGGTGACCTATTGGGACACATTATGGATATGCGGGCGGTGAGCCGTGTCAATGCAGCGTAGTCACCCACGTCTTAGACATGTCCACCGCACTACTGTAAATGGACATAGTTAGCACAAGCTAAGGCCCAGTTCACAGTGAAGCGGCGGAAAACACACTCAAAAATGAGCAATTCCAGGTGGAAAAGTTAAAAAATGCACACTTCCGCCACCCGAGTGTTCACACAGAGGGCGGAAGGAAGACTGCACTAATTTTCTTCCGCCGCCCAGTGTGAACCTTTCGGGCGGCAGAAGAAAGAATAAAACAAAAACATGGAAAGTAGAGCCAAGAGTTGATTGGTGCCAACATGGCACTTTTTGCCAAGTTGGAGGGTGGAAGAAGTTTGTTCCAAGGGGGGGGGGGGGTGGAACAAAACTCCCTTTTTTCTTCCACGATGTGGCACCTCTCAACCTTCTCTTCCGCCGCTCTATGTGAACACTAATGTCCATATGGCAACTTTTTGTTGGCTTCTACACTTTTTAAATTCCTTCCGCCGCCTTATGTGAACTGGGCCTAAGGCTTGCGACCATATATTCCCTATACTCTCAGTACGTCCTCCATCCAAAGTCTATCTACATCGCCATCTAAGCTCTACACTAGAGTGCACGAGTGGACATCACCATGATATTGTACCTATCTCTTGTTTGGTATAATCAGAATCTTAAAATTCTCTCTATTCTCTCTATTGCATTGTCTAGTGTACTTTCTATTGCTGTATCTCTTTTCAATATGCCATATTCTTATACCTTATTCCTAGGATGGGGGGTGGGGTTGGGGGGGCCTACCCTATAAATGATTAGCTTTCATCCTCATCCCTAGGATGGGCACATGCTTAGATAAGGAAGACCGCTCCTCCATCCCAAAAGTGTGGTCAAGTTGAAGGGTTACAATAAAAAGGAAGCATCCCTTACTCCCACCTTTAACTTAATTGTGTATACTCCAAACATGTCAGCATGGTGAGGCCCATCAAAAAGTGTGTACACTGCTAAATGTCACACATAATTTGTTAAGGTAGGCTTAAACACCCTTTTCACGATAACGTTTTTTGTAGCCATTGCTTTCTCGACAAAAGAGTAGGCATTTTTCATGTTGTATAGTAAGTATTATTTATCAACAAGAGTGACTCATAGAAACCTTTTATCTTTGCTCGAGTATCAAAACTTGCTTAATCACTTAAAGTATCAAAACTTTCATAATCACTAAAAGAAATTGACATCCATATGATCCATGAGAAGAAAAGAAGATCTTTATAAGGGGCCTAGTTCCACTTCTCCTTTTCTTTGGATTAGTATCTCAATCCTTTTGCTCAACATCAAGCCAATTATTATGGGGGGCCACACTTTCACCTTCACTTTAGTTGCATCTTTTTATTTTTATTTTTTATGCTATGGTATTTGGTGTATGAGGAAACCCAATAATATGTGAATACAAATGCTTGAGGGCTTTTCTCATGTGGGTTTTTGGCTTAAAAGCAAGCTCGCCTCAATGTTGGAATTTGACCTTTTTTCTTTTTTCTTTTTTCAACATACTAATTTTTTTTCATGTACTAATCATGTTATAATACTCTATCATTTCGCTTGTGATATGATGCCTTTAGTACTATATATGTACTATTTTAATTGACCCCTCTCTCCACTCCTCAAAAGAAGCGAATATAGGACTATTCATATTCTTGGTGCATTTTGACTATGGAATCTCTCAAGTGAGTTTGCAAAATTTAATTTCCATTTGATGTGCTTAGCATCCCACTATTTTTTCAAGCTTCATTTATAATTGCCATCATGTTTTGTCATGCATAAAGCATGGCATTGAAAATTTTTACTTTTTGCCTTCATGTTATGAAACATGAATTACTTTTGCTATGCAACCATATTTTATTATGTTTTAGAGGCTTTAAACTTTGTCATCATTGTGTGTGAGAGAAGAGCATATCATAGCACATATCACAGCTTCATGTTTCTCTAACTCCACGATTGTCATATTACATTTGGTGCATGTGGATCTCAAGCTACGAAGTCTCTTGGGAGTTGATCTTCCCATCTACAATTATTTCCTCCATTTGTGTGTGAGCAAATGTAGCTCAAAGCTAGCGGGTATGCAATTGTGAAATAGTGTGCACAACTACATCCGTGGGTGAGTTGGCTTCACACATCACACAATGCATGACAATGGGCTCTTTGCTAGACAAGAAAAGTTGTTTAATGATGCAACTTGGATCTCTTTTGGTACAATGGTAGCTAGTGAATTAATATCTTATTTTAATTTTTCTACTATATATGAGATCCATGGAGTATTCACATAATAATATTTTTTTGTATACTTATTATTGTAATATCCACTTTAGTATTCACATGATCCCTTACTTATTCTTAAGTGTTTATGAGGAAAAAATATGCCTAATTTTTAAATTGTCTAAGTAACTAATATTATACTTTGAAATTTAAAGAAAATGTGAACATGACTCACATCTTGGAAAAGAAAACATGTAGGGTTTCATGTCACTACCATTGCAAGGTCATGAAACATGAATATAAACATCATACCAAGAATGGACTATTGTAAGCATAAGCCAAGTCTATTTTCTATGTTATGAATTTTAAAAGTTTAATTTGGATGCAATATCTTTGAAGAAGATTCCTCAAAATTAAAGATATTCTAGAAATTATTTGGTTTCTCTTTTGTATGATTATGAATATATAACCCAAGATAAAGGTTTTGAATAAAGAACAAGGTGATTTATCTCAATTCACCAAGCCGTATTTAATTATTAAGTTGTTTCATTTGTTAGATATACATATATATTCTTTATAATTTTCTAGTATATACTTTCTTGATTTGTTCAAGTAAATAGACATTTGTAAGTTTCCTTTTTTATATTGGGGGGGGGAGGGGGTTCTCTATTCCAACCCAATGTGGATAACACTATTTAGGGAATTAATGGCCACACCCATTGGGAAGAAGATCTTTCTTTCGCTATTACTTCTAGCCTTCCCCCTGAATGGAAATGGCTTGGAATTTCAAAAACAAAAAAAGTAAAACTAACTAAGCTGAGGTGAAAATTATAGTTGTAGATACTTGGAAATTTTAAATCAAAGAAATTACACAAATTAGGTCAATGATGATAAGGTAACTAATTGAGTTGAGGTGAAAATTATGGGTATGGATTACTTTGCCATGATAAAGTTTGAAAGAGATTACAAATTGGAAAGCTCAAAATTATGAAAGTATCAAGGAATGAAAAATCATGCAACATCCACTAACAATAGCTACTACCGACATTAGTGTAGAAGAGACCAGGTGGAAAGTGGCTACAATAGAGACCATGCGAAAAGTGGCTACGATAGAGACAACGAGTAAATATGCTTTGTCTGCCTCTTAAACTCTCTCTCTCCTTTTTTTGTGTCTCCATTAGTGAATTACATAGCTTTCTAATAATGGAAACAAGCTGTAAAAAATCATCTACAACCCCTTTATCCTTGTGCACAATGGATAATGGCTAGACACCCACAAGGTATACTCTATGTCCCAAAGAATGGTTTATAAGGCTGGTTATGACTCTCTCTCTGTTACATTTGTATGCCTAAATAATAGCCTAAAGTGGGGATACAAGCCATTTTAAGTTGTTTTGATGCTTAAATTTTTGTGTTGACCTTTGTAGGTTGAATTTGAGGGCTAAAATAATGGAGCTTGGTTTAGAAGCATGAAGCTAAGAATAATAAAGCTCATCAAGGTATTTTAAAAATTTAGCCTCAAAAGTTGTTGAAGTGGAGATCAAGGTAGCAACACACACGTAGATGCAGCAAGCAAGGAGAGATAGATAGAATCACAACACTTAAAGTAGATTGATGGAGAGATAGATAGATGGAGAGATAGATAGAATCACAACACTTAAAGTAGATTGATGGAGAGAATGAGTGAAGTGCAAGTAAAGTGACATGATAAGGTCACTTTCACACACTCATAAGAGTGTGTTCATACGATCGGGGGAAGAAACCTCCTAAAGAGGGAAAAATTACTAGCCTATTATTAGCCCACATCCACTCAACACTGGCATATAAATAGCTACAAATCCCCCATGTAGTAATCAATCCCCAAATGACAATAAGTCCAAAGAATGAAAAGCTTCAAACTTCTCTAACATCTAACCTAATTAGAATCACTAAAAGCATATCACCTCCCTTTGCATAGAATAGGCCAAGGGACTGAGTGCCTTGCAAGTATCTAAATGTACTCTCTTAGCAGCCTATTGATGCTACTTACTTCATGGATTGTGCATAAACCTGCTCAACTTAGAGACCCCAATAGCCTACTGGTAAAGTGATATATCAAATGATCTACCTACATCTTGGAGACTAAACCTTAAACTTCTCTCTCTTATTAGTGTAGCAACATTCTTATAGTCTTCATCCCAAGACTAAATCATGTAAATAGCTGTAAGATCCTCCCTCCAGCTTTTGAGATGTAAAGGTGTAAGAACCGCCCCTTCAGTCTCCTGTAATCATCCCCCCCTCAGAAATAGAAAAAGATCTTGATTTACCCTGTTTTGGCCTTGAAAGAGAAAATGTCTAGAGAGAGGTAATTCAAAATTGAGATATTTTTGGATGCAAAAATTCTCCTAATGTCTAAGATGAATTCCCCTGAAAGAGAATTCAAAATGAACTTTCCAATGTGCATTAGGAATTAATTGAATATGTGTATAAGAGACCTTAGCCTAAGGGTCCACATTTTCAGAAATTTTTGGATTAAGGTCCAAATAAGGTTTCAAAGGGCCAATAGGATTAATCCGAGTGTTGGGATGAGATAAATACAATGAATAAAAGAAAATAGCCCAAAAATGAGTAAACGCTCACATAAGATGAAGAGTTGAATAAGTACAAGGTTTATTAGTTAAAAACTAAGGTATATTAGTAAAACAATGAGATATTTAGGTGAAATGATGCATTTTTGACACCTCAATAAGGTGGGAAACACACTTGAGCTAGGACCCTTCTTCATCATCATTGCTTGGGTTTTTTAATTCAAAAAAATGTGATATTTTTATCTCTCCTCTCTCCTGGAGCGAACTGGATCAAAAAGGGAGCCAAACTGATCCAAATCTTGTCCAAATTGTGTCAAACTGAAGCTAGAAGGCTCTAGAACCTAGTTGGACTTGGTTAGTGGCCTCCCTCACCTATAAATAGACCCTCATTCCTTTGTATTTTCATCTTTGAGCTATACCATGCCAGTATTATCCTCAAAATTAGTATATTTCTATTATCCTTTATTTTGCCTCTTCTCTTCTCTTGGGAGCTTTGGAGCTTCTCTCTCCTCCAACCTCTCTTGGAGATTGCTCTCTCTCTCTTGGTGGCCAATGACTTGCTTGGGGGCTTCACTTCTAGCCAAAGAATCAAGCCTAATTCAAAGAAGGTAATCCTATTTTCATGGTTTTTTTTAATTATCTCAATGATTTTCTTCTTCTCAACCCCTGTCAAGCTTAAGAAGCTTTGAAAGTAATGGTTCTTTCTTCAAATCAAGCTTTCCAAAGATTCATAATGTCTAATTAAAATTATGTTAATCTTTATGCTTAATTATAATATTTTCTTTAAGAAAATCTCTCTTGAAAATATTAATAATCTTTATGGCTAGATCCTTAGTAAAAGGATGATTTTTCAATGATAATCCCTTGTTTCAATCTAAACTTTAGGCTTGATGAGCTAGAGAATGAGAATTGATATTTTCATGATTTTAATTTAGTAAAAATGATGGTTAAGTCTTTTTAGTTTGATTATGAGTAGGAAAAATCACATGAACTCATTCTAAATTGAAAGGGGATTATACTAACAATTGTAGAAATGAGGAATGGTTATTTTAGTTTAAGTAAGAGAAATAATCACAATTAGCTTATAATTATGGCTATAATTATGCTAAGTATGCATAATTTAATTTTAAGTCTAAAAGAGGAGTTTCTATCATCTTTTCATTTTAAGTTTTCAATTCAAATAGAAAATTAAATATTATTAATAATTGTAGCGAAGCTATGGTAAAATTTTTGGAAAAAAAATCTTAAATTTATGCATATTTTGAATAAAGCAAAAAGAGGAATTCCTATCATATTCTAGGTTTAGATATTTTATGCAAGAAGAATGATTTTTATCATATTCATAAAAAAAGTACTTTTTAGTATTTATGCATAATTATTTAATTAAGAGAAAAGAGAAATTTTTGATAAATTTATTTTTATGCATAAGAATTTAGATGTAAAAGAGGAATTCCCATGATATTCGAGATCCAAACAATTAAATGTTTAAAGAGGATTTTTTGGCATAATTTAAAATATGAGTATTTATCAAAAGTGAAATTTTGAGTATTATCATTTTTATTAAGAAATATGGGTAGAATCGATTTTGCAAGTCCCATGAATCTTTTACTCAAAAGAAGAATATTGAATATATCTTATTTTGAGAAAAAATATGAAAATTATCCATCGAGAAAACTTGGATAGTTCTTAATCAGAAAAGGGAATCTGGAATCCTGAGAGAATCAAGGATCCAATAAGTAAATGGAAGTTTAGATTTAGTCCTCATTAATGAAGCTTAAGGAATGAAAACACGATACGTAAATGATCTTTCTAAGTTTTTACTATAAATTTATGATAAGGTTCATTTTTCCTTTTTAAACCTTCAACAACACTGCGATACTTAGATTGAAAAGAATTAAGAAAAGGTTGCCTTTAACTAAGTCAAGCAATTGGCAGAAACTTAAAAAAGTTCTATCAGTATCGAAAGTAGAGTAACCGTACTAAATGGATGTGATGAGATGTGGATGGATGTGAATGGATGTAATGTGATATGGATGGATGTGAATGGATGTGATGAGATGTGGATGGATGTGAATGGATGTGATGTGGATCTGAATAGATGTAAATGGATATGACGTGATGTGATGTGATGTGGATCTAAATAGATGTAAATGGATGTGATGTGATGTGGATCTGAATAGATGTAAATGGATGTTATGTGATGTAATGTGATGTGGATCTGGATAGATAAATAGATGTGATTAGATGTGATGTGTATGGATGTGAATGGATGTGATGAGATGTGGATGGATGTGAATGGATGTGAAGAGATATGGATGGATCTGAATGGATGTGAATGGATGGATCTGAATGGATGTGAATGGATGGATCTGAATGGATGTGAATGAGATGTGGATGGATCTGAATGGATGTAAATAGATGTAATGTGAGATGAATGGATGTGATATGTTGGTGGATGTAAATGGATATGAATGGATGTGATGAGATGTGGATGGATGTGAATGGATGTGGATGGATGTGAATGGATGTGAATGGATGAGATGTGGATGGATGTGAATGGATGTGAATGGATGGATCTGAATGGATGTGAATGAGATGTGGATGGATCTGAATGGATGTAAATAGATGTAAATGTGAATGGATGGATCTGAATGGATGTAAATAGATGTAATGTGAGATGAATGGATGTGATATGTTGAGAGTGGATGTAAATGGATATGAATGGATGTAAATGGATATGAATGGATGTGATATGTTGAGAGTGGATGTAAATGGATGAGAATGGATGTAGGACGATGGGAATGGATATGAATGGATGTGGAATGTGTGATGTGAATTAATGTAGAAGAATGTAGAATAATTAGAAATGACGTGGAATGATGTGGACAGATGGGAGTTGTTGGAAACTGTAATTGTATATGGGACCTGTTTTTAAAAGATTATTTTATGTCAAGAATGCTGGGAAGCATTTTGACTATCTTAGATTAAGGTCGTGATGAGTGAGGACCTAAGTGATAAGGTTGTAACCAGCTAACGGAGAGTCAATGAAGGACGTCTCACGTGGCAAGGTCGATCGAGGTCTTGACCAGCCTCGGTTTGATTAAAATGGTGAGCTTCCGGTACGGTGGATGAGGGACCAAGGAAGAGGCGTATGAGTGAAGCGCTAAGTAGCTCTTTACTAGCAATATATACGAGTAAATCTAAAGACCTTGAAGTTATAAGCAAAAATGCTATCTAAATGATGAATTCAAATGCTGGTTGCTATGATTTTAGAATTCTGGTTGAGAATTGATGAATTGATTTGGATTCTGATTGAAAGATGATGATTTCTGAATTTTGGTTGAAAGAAGATAAGTTGAATAAAGCCACAATGAGGATGAATGGAGAGAATCCTAGTGATGATGTTAGTAACTGGAAGACGATTAAGACTTTCAGCGCAGATCACTATGAGATTAGTGGATCTTGTTGACAGATTGTTGCTGTTGACTTTTGACCCAGTGGACCAAATTAAGGAATGTCAAATTGAGAACCTGCATAACTGAAATTTCCCTGGGGGAATGTTCTGATGGAATTTTTGGTCTAATGGACCATTATTGTATTAAAAATATGAATGAATTATTCTCTGATAATGAGTTCTGTATGTTCTTCTTGTAGGAGGGATCTTTATCTCGGGATTCTGTGGGGGCTGACCAAACTATAAGGAACCCCAGAATTAGTTGGATCTTAAGTCAGATTTAAATTATAAATAAAGTGATCTTTTTACCGGAGCATCTTAGTTAATTTGGAAAAAGGAACTTAACAAGAATTTTTGTATTGAGTAATAAGATCATGGATCGAGGTCGTCGTGGTAGGAATGTTAACCCCCAACTCGATGAGGAAGAGCTCGACCCGGATGTTCGTAAAGCTCTTCATAAATCCCAGCCTGGACCTTTCAAGGGTGAAGGGGAGCACTTGGGAGAAACAGTAGAGAAGTGGATTGAAAGCTATGGAAGAGTACTTCGATGTCACTGGCTACAATGAAAAAAGTAAGGCGGCTCTTGCCAGGATAAAGATCATAGAAACAGCCAGAGTGGCATGGAGAAACCACTGCGAGACAAACCATCTAGATCGGAATACCCAGATATGGAATGATCTCAAGATTTACCTAAGGAAGAGATTATGTCCTACCGGATTCCTGGAGACTAAGATGAATGAATTCCTCGAGTTAACCCAGGGGAGCAAAACTATTGAAGAGTATCACCAAGCATTCGCTTTCCTCCTCAAATACTCGCCAGCTGGATGAAGAACAACTCATGGCCAGTTTCATTTGGGGAATGAACGAACCCTTAGATACTCTAGTAAAGAATGCCAAACCAGTTTCTATGGCTGAAGCAGTGCGGATGGCGAAGGATTTCGCCAAGGACTTTGATGTCAAGGTCCCGTCGAAGCCAACGCCATCATCTTTCAAAAGATTCCTAGCTCCGAAAAGTGATTCCAACTTTTTGCCTCCTCCTAAGAGAACAAGTTCAAACTCAGGATATGGGAAGTTCCAGAATGGAAGAAAAGTCTTTTTTTCAGAGCACAGTCCCCTGGAATTCAACTTCAGAAGTTCCACCCTTGAAAAAAGAAGTTAAATGTAACTGCCAAGGATACGATCATCGTAGTATGGATTGCCCAACTCCTTTTGGATCAAGGTTTTCGGGGCAGGGAAGTCAAGGACCAAGATTCCAGACTCCAGCCCCTTCCTTCCAGAGTAATCAGGTTCCTTTCCGTCAAAATCAGGGAAACCCCAGAGGTAGATCTTCTAACCAACCCTCAGTTTCAATTCAAAGTAATACAAGACCTCAGCCTAAGAATTGGGGAAATCAAAGAGAGAAGTTTCCAAACCAGCCGTCCACTTCCAGGCAGTAACGCTGGAAGTGATAGAAGAAGAAAGTGATGAAAGAGATTATTCTCCAGTTGCAAGGTGAGAACATCTCGTGTTTTTTAAGTGGGGTAGGATGTAAGATTCCTCCCTCTAGCTTTTGAGATGTAAAGGTGAGGACATCTCGTGTTTTTTAAGTGGGATAGGGTAAGATTCCTCCCTCTAGCTTTTGAGATGTAAAGGTGTAAGAACCGCCCCTTCAATCTCTTGTAATCATCCCCCCCTCATAAATGGAAAAAGATCTTGTTTTACCCTATTTTGGCCTTGAGACAGAAAATGTCTAGAGAGAGGTAATTCAAAATTGAGATATTTTTGGATGCAAAAATTCTCCTAATGTCTAAGATGAATTCCCCTGAAACAGAAGTTCAAAGTGAACTTTTCAATGTGCATTAGGAATTAATTGAATGTGTATAAGAGACCTTAGCCTAAGGGTCCACATTTTCAGAACTTTTTGGATTAAGATCCAAATAAGGTTTCAAAGGGCCAATAGAATTAATCCAAGTGTTGGGATGAGATAAATGCAATGAATAAAAGAAAATAGCCCAAAAATGAGTAAACGCTCACATAAGATGAAGAGTTGACTAAGTACAAGGTCTATTAGTTAAAAACTAAGGTATAATAGTTAAAAAAATGAGATATTTAGGTGAAATGATGCATTTTTGACACCTCAGTACGGTAGGAAACCCACTTGAGCTAGGTGCCTTCTTCATCATCATTGCTTGGGTTTTTTAAATCAAAAAAATGTGATATTTTTATCTCTCCTCTCTCCTGGAGCAAACTGGATCAAAAAGGGAGCCAAACTGATCCAAATCTTGTCCAAACTTAAGCTGGAAGGCTCTAGAACCCAGTTGGACTTGGTCAGTGGCCTCTCTCACCTATAAATAGACTCTCATTCCTTTGTATTTTTATCTTTGAGAGCTATACCATGCTAGTATTATCCTCAAAATTAGCATATTTCTATTATCCCTTTATTTTGCCTCTTCTCTTCTCTTGGGAGCTTTGGAGCTTCTCTCTCTTCCAACCTCTCTTGGAGATTGCTCTCTCTCTCTCTCTCTCTCTCTCGATGGCCAAGGACTTGCTTAGGGTCTTCACTTCTAGTAGCCAAAGAATCAAGCCTGATTCAAAGGTAATCCTTTTTTAATGGTTTTTTTAATTATCTCAATGATTTTCTTCTTCTCAACCCCTCTCAAGCTTGAGAAGCTTTCAAAGTAATGGTTCTTTCTTCAAATCAAGCTTTCCAAAGATTCATAATATCTAATTAGAATTATGTTAATCTTTATGCTTAATTATAATATTTTCTTTAATAAAATCTCTCTCTTGAAAATATTAATAATCTTTATGGCTAGATCCTTAGTAAAAGGATGATTTTCAATGATAATCCCTTGTTTCAATCTAAACTCTTGGCTTGATGAGCTAGAGATTGAGAATTGATATTTTCATGATTTTAATTTAGTAAGAATGATGGTTAAGTCTTGTTAGTTTGATTATGAGTAGGAAAAATCACATGAACTCATTCTAAATTGAAAGGGGATTATACTAACAATTGTAGAAATGAGGAATGGTTATTTTAGTTTAAGTAAGAGAAATAATCACAATTATGCTTATAATTATGGCTATAATTATACTAAGTATGCATAATTTAATTTTAAGTCTAAAAGAGGAGTTTCTATCATATTTTCATTACAAGTTTTCAATTCAAATAGAAAATTGAATATTATTAGTAATTACAGTGAAGCTATGGTAAAATTTAAAAAAAAAAGATAAATCTTAAATTTATGCATATTTTGAATAAAGCGAAAAGAGGAATTCCTATCATATTCTAGGTTTAGATATTTTATACAAGAAGAATGATTTTTATCATATTCATGAAAAAAATACTTTTTAGTATTTATGCATAATTATTTAATTAAGAGAAAAGAGAAATTTTTGATAAATTTATTTTTTTACATAAGAATTTAGATGTAAAAGAGGAATTCCCATGATATTCGAGATCCAAACAATTAAATGTTAAAAGGAAAATTTTTGGCATAATTTAAAATATGAGTATTTATCAAAAGTGAAATTCTGATTATTATCATTTTTATTAAGAAATATGGGTAGAATTGATTTTGCAAATCCCATGAATCTTTTATTCAAAAAGAAGAATATTGAATATATCTTATTTTGAGAAAGAATGTGAAAATTATCCATCGAGAAAACGTGGATAGTTCTTAATCAGAAAAGGGAATCTAGAATCTTCTTGAGAGAATCAAGGATCCAATAAGTAAACAAAAGTTTAGATTTAGTCCTCATTAATGAAGCTTAAGGAATGAAAACACAATATGTAAACGTTGTTTCTGAGTTTTTACTATAAATTTCTGATAAGGTTCATTTTTCCTTTTTAAACCTTCAACAACACTCTGATACTTAGATTTAATGGGATCGAGAAAACGTTACCTTTGACTAAGTCAAGCAATTGGCAGAAACTTAGAAAAGTTCTATCAGTATCGAAAGTAGAGTAACCGTACTGAATGCATATGGATGGATGTGATGAGATGTGGATGGATGGATGTGATGAGATGTGGATGGATGTGAATGGATGTAATGTGATATGGATGGATGTAATGTGATATGGATGGATGTGAATGGATGTGATGAGATGTGGATGGATGTGGATCTGAATAGATGTAAATGGATGTGACGTGATGTGATGTGATGTGGATCTGAATAGATGTAAATGGATGTGATGTGATAAGATGTGATGTGGATCTGAATAGATGTAATGGATGTGAAAAGACAGCCGAATCTGTGAAAAAGGCAATTTCATATTGGGTGTGTAAGTGGTGTGACTATCTTGAATTTTGCTGAAGCGCCGGCTAGGGGGCATGGGAACTCTTTTCCCTGGTACCCGAGGCAAAACATAACCAATTTTCTAAATGGATCCTATCATACAGTGGTTGGGTAGTTAGCTAACCCATGGGATTAGGCTAGACTGATGGATCCCTAAAATAAGACTCAATTCTGTTAAGTTACGATAGTTAAAGTAAATCACGAACAAACCTTGTTCTATAAAAAAGAATCAATGGCTGTGCCTCTTAACATGGAAAAAAGCATCGATCTCTATAATCCAAGTACAAGTTCCTCCCTTGAACCTGTTGAAATATACAAGTGAATAGGGTGTGTGCGGGAACAAGCCCTTAGCAAGAGGTTGTAAAAGAGAATCTGCATATCCATGCCTACATTAAGCTATCAGCTCACTAATCAGGTCTTAATTATCATCTAATCTCTTTGTTAATGATGTTGATTCTAGCATTTGATCCACCACCATAGCTCATCACATTGCTGCAAATTTAACATGGTATCAGAGCCTAGCTTAGAGTCCATCAAATTTATGAGCCCATTATCTTGCTAATCACCTAGTTAATCAAGATTAGTAGATAATCAAGTTTTTACTTCTTTTTTTTTAAGAGCTTATGTACCCCCAGCTGGTGGAGGGGCTTGATCTCCCTCCAAGCTCAACAATAGGCTTCAATCCTTTAGCCACACATAGCCACAAGCCTTATGCTCCAGCCCATCAACACAATTCGTCAAACTGCCAAGTGTTGCAGCTATAAATCGCGAATTCGCCAGTGCTAGTTTTCTGAAGAGAACTACAGATCTACACTTACACAGAAGACATTGCTCTAATTCCTCTTGGCCTGAGGGGTTTTCAAGGGTGCTCTACAAGCTGGCGAAGACAATTTTTTATTTCATCAAGTCTATAGTGAGATCTAAGCTCTCCATCAAATCTGCAGGTGACTTTGGTAAAACAGAGATTAAGCATTCAATGTTTGGTCAAATCTTGTGTTTCTTGGCTTAATCCTCTACTAGACTAACTGCTATTGATGGCCTTGAAAGGGGTTGAGCTCATTTGAACTCTAAGGCCCTAGATTTGGACTCCTTGCATACTTTGTTTTTTGCACACAAAACAGAGGATTATTTTACTAATCAATGATTAATAAGCACTAATCACTGTATTTTGGTACAATTGAGGATTCAAATTAGCCATTGGGTATCTGATACAGATCCCTATAACTTTATATTGCAATTCAGAGATGGTTTGATACTCCAACCATTTAGTATAGATTTGTTACCCTTGGTTTAATATAATTTTTGGTGAATTTATGCTAATAAATCTGTTGTAATCATCACCTAAACACCAGATTGAGTTGTAAAAGAGTAGACACTGCCCTTGAATCTTGAAATTGGATCAAGATGTAAGGCTCCCTTTACATCATCATGAGCACGGCACAAGAGATAGCCAAATTTAATGGGGAGCAGTTTTATACATGGCAAACAAAAACCATGTATTTGCTCATGAGGAAAAATCTGTGGGGGCTAGTTGAGGGAAGAGATGAATGCCCAGAGGTGAGTGGGAAAAATGAGTGGAAGAGTAGAAATGAGAAAGCATTAGGACTTATCGCACTCAGTTTAAATGATGAAATCATTCATCACATCACAGGGATACAATGGGCAAAAGATGCATGGGATGAACTCAATAAATTATTTGGCACTCAAACAAAAAATTCAAAGATAAATCTGTTAATGCAATTCTACAAACTGGATATGAAGGAAAGTGAACATTTAATCACACACTTGAACAAATATAAAAGCATTAAGCAACAACTGGCAGCCATTGGCAAGAAGGTAGATGATGATGAGGCACTAGCAGTGCTTTTGAAGAGTGTGGACAAAGGTGAATATGAAAACATTGTAGCAACATTAAATAATGTACCTGAATTGAAGTTGCACAACACGAGATAGAAGGAGCTCTACTAGAGCAAGAGACCAGGGTCAAAGAGAAGAAATGGCTGGACTCAACAACTAGAGAAGAAAAAGCATTCTTCACGTGAGGAGGATTCTCTCGAGGACGAGGACAAGGAAGAGGCAGAGTAGGAGGAAGGACCTTCACTTGCCACAACTGCGGAAAGCCAGGACACATGGCAAGAGACTGCTACAACAAACCCAGTGAAGAAGGAACGACATCGGTAAACTTCATGGAGGCTCCTAAGGAAGTGGAGTCAAATCATCTTTTTTGAGAGAGAGAGAAACCCCACAACCCAATGTAACCTACCCCAACAGAGTAAAACCACCTCTCTCTCTCTCTATGTGTCCAAGGCTACTACAATTGCCCGTGACCTTGACTAAAGTGCTCACACATACATCTACCACATGGCCTACATCATCGGTGGCACAGAGTGTCAAGGACTATGAGTTTAGGGACTTGAGGCACTGGCCGCGGACTACCAAGTAAGAGGGAAACTTGGTATAGGGTCCAGGTGTGCTAGGAGTATTGACTTGAGGGGAGGTGTTGAAATATACAAGTGAATAGGGTGTGTGCAGGAAACAAGCCCTTAGCAAGAGGCTGTAAAAGGGAAACTATAAATGATTGAGAAGCTGTGAAAAGGTGAGAAGTATCTAATGGGAGAGAATAAAGGGTAGCATGAGAAGATTTAGGAGATGTGGAGATATTCTGGGAAGAGGTGGATAGAATCAAGCAAAAAGAGGTGGAGTGAATCAAGGAGAGATCAGTGGGATTAGATGCTTGGATGTAAACTCTATAAATTGAGGCATTGGCCTAATGAGAATTTGCTAGCTTTTGATTATCCATGCCTACATTAAGCTATAATTAATTGCTCTCACTTATCACATCTTAATTATCATCTAATCTCTTTGTTAATGATGTTGATTCTAGCATTTGATCCACCATAGCTCATCACATTGCTGCAAATTTAACAGACGTGACCATGTGACCTGCGGGTTCGGTCGGAATGAAAAAGGGTAATTTAAGGCTTGCCTATGCTTTCTGGGCAAGGGAAGTTTTTTCGGGTTCGGTTTTTGGAAGAACTGAGACATTAGTCTCTTGTCCAGATATTTGTGGGCAAGGCCCCGAGTGGGAGACTCTGTCCTGTGTGCAAGAAGTGCTACCTCCACTGCTAGCACCCTCGAATTCGTTTCGCGGAGGGGGCAGGGATCTTTCAATAGCCTTTATATGTACACTAACTACAACATCACAATACCATCATCACACTACATGAATTGCATGCCTAAGTAATGATGCAACGAGCCCAATTTTTTTAATCTTAGATGACACATATAATTCAGCCTTGAAGGATAAAATCTTCTCCTCATTAGAGCTTGTGACGAGTAGCATGTCATCAACATATAAAATGATGAGCCAAAAACAATTGTTACTCTTGTTTACATAGAGGGTACTCTCAGTTGGACTATTTCAAAATCATTTTTGAATTATGCTTAATCTAGTTTTTAGAATGTAATTTCTTGATCTTGATTAATGATAATCATTTTTAGATTATGATTAATCCAATTTTATGAAATGTATTTTTTTAATCTTGGTTAATGATAATCATTTTTAGATTATGATTAATCCAATTTTATGAAATGTATTTTCTTAATCTTGATTAGTGTTAATCATTTTTGGAATTGATTTTTACACAGTTTTTCGATTTGCTAATTTCTTGTTTTGACAAGATTAGCAATGAAATTTGTGTTATTACTATTTTATTTCTTGAACTTGATCTTGATTTTCTTGAAAATTTTCTTGATTTTTGAAATTAGGGCTTGCAAAGATTTGAGCAACCAATTTGGAATGATTTTCTTGCATTATCTTGATTAGAGAGCCTATAGTTTCAAATATTAATCCTTTAAGCTCTTATTTCTTCAAGAACAAACCCTAGATTCCCAAATCTTGTGTTCTTGGAGAAGCATTGCAAGAAGAATATTGTGGTGTAGACAATCAAGGTTGCTATGCACAATTTTCAGATTACTGTGTAGAATATTCATATTGATGTGCAGAGTATTTAGATTATTGTGTGAGTTCTCAAATGCAGAATTGCAAAGTGCTGTGTGGAGTGCAGATTCATTGTAATTTTGAATAGATTTTCAAGATTTGTTGCAAATTAGCAAGAAAATGCAAAATCTCAGTACAGTTTCAAGAAAGTGCAGAATTTAAATTTCTTCAAATTGAGTGCAAGAAATGGTGCCAGTGAGTTACTCTAAACCTTAATCTTGTCCTAAAGTTGATTTTCTTGGAATTTGTACAAGATCTTTATATTCTGTGTGTAAGGGTATAGGCTCTCATGAGACAAGGGTGTTGTGTACCTGAGGGGTGCAAGCTCTGGTGAGAAGGGTGCTGCGTACCTAAAGGGGTGGTGAGGAGTAGAGAGGGCTCCAGAGTGGTGCAAGCTTTGGTGACAAGGGAGCTACGTACCTGAAGGGTGCAGGCTCTAGTAACAAGGGTGCTGCAAGACCTGAAGGGTGCAGGCTCTGATGAGACAAGGGTGTTGTGTACCTAAGGGGTGTCAAGAGTGTTGCAAGACTTGAAGGGTGTAAGGTGCTCTGATGATGACAAGGGTGCTACGTACCTGAAGGGTGATGTGAGGAGCAGAGAGGGCTGATGTCCCATGGTGGCTTGTAGCAAAGAGTGGGCTGCTGTCCTGGGTAGTGGCCAGATGGCAACGCTAAGGTGCTATCCTGTCAGGCGGAGATGGTGGTGTAGAGTCCGGTAGAATCAGCAGCAAAGAGTGGTACTAGATATGAGTAATTAAGTGGTACATGAATGATGAATGATAGGCAAGGCTATATATACTGAGGGGGAGTGTTGGTCGGCTAGCCTAAAAGGTTTAGGTCAACGAAGATTAAAAAACCCCAAATAAAACATAAAAATACCTAGATGAGAGAAGATGATGGATGCCAGGATCCCACACTGAAACAATGATAGAAGGAATGTATCCCCCTCTAGAAACAAAATCTGATAAACTTAGAGGGCGATTATGATGGCAAAGGTAGTGTAAATGAGTGGATGTACATGCGTTGATCGTCTCCCAAAGAAGGATCCCACTAAGTAAGAAGTCCTATTCCCTTTTGACTATGGAATCTCTCAAGTGAGTTTGCAAAATTTAATTTCCATTTGATGTGCTTATCATCCCACTATTTTTTCAAGCTTCTTTTATACTCATCATCATGTTTTGTCATGCATAAAGCATGGCATTGAAAAAAATTACTTGTTGCCTTCATGTTATGAAACATGAATCACTTTTGCTATGCAGCCATATTTTATTATGTTTTAGAGGCTTTAAACTTTGTCATCATTGTGTGTGAGAGAATAGCACATCATAGCACATATCATAGCTTCATGTTTTTCTAACTCCACTATTGTCATATTGCATTTGGTGCATGTGGATCTCAAGCTAGGAAGTTTCTTGGGAGTTGATCTTCCCAACTACATTTATTTCCTTCGTTTGTGTGTGTGTGGCAGTGGTGGTGGGGGAAATTGGGGTGGTAGCCACTTAAATTAATACATGTCCTAAGATATCATTCCTCACAACACCTTTATACTCAATATAGAACTACTTTTCTTGTTATCGAGGGCAAGCCTTTATACCCAATATAGAACTACTCTTCTCATTATCGAGGGCTTGTGAGGAATGATTAGCAATCTTAGGACATGCCTTAATTTAAGTGGCTACCACCCAATCACCCTCCCCCCTCTCTCCTTCACCTTGCATGTGAGGTGGCTTCTCCTTATACTAGAAAAAGAGGGTTCACATGTGGAACACTTATCTTCATAAGTGGTTCAACCCATGCAACTGGTAATTTATGGGCAACATTTGCAAAACAAATTACCTAGCTTATGCATCTTAAACCCATTTTGCAAACACCTAACAAAATATTACACTAGCAATAACTTGATGCTAAATTTCTCCATCAGTGTTACCAACATGGTATCCTGTCAAGCTGGAATAATGCATTTCCATACTCACTCACTTAAACATGGTATCCTGTCAAGCTGGAATAATGCATTTCCATACTCACTCACTTAAAAAGTGCAAATATAACTCTTTTGATGCCAAACAAGGATGCCTTTTCTAATCTATCAACTTGCCCACATGTTTTTAAAATTTATGCTCCATGATGGGATGTTAATGTTGACATACCTTGAAGGATGCATCCAATTGGCATCAAAATGAGCTACATTGCCATAGTGCCAATAACATCTAAGGCGAGCTAGAGTAAATCATGTAAATAGCCTTTATATGTACTTTAACTACAACATCACAATACCATCATCACACTACATGAATTGCATGCCTAAATAATGATGTAATGAGCCCAAATTTTTCATCTCAAATGACACATATAATTCAGCTTTGAAGGTTAAAATCTTCTCCTCATAGAGCTTGCTAGTAGCATGTCATCAACATATAGAACGATGAGCTAAAAACAATCATTACTCCTGTTTACATAGAGGGTACTCTCAGTTGGACTATTTTAATAAAAAACATTTGCAACCAAGTATGCATTTATCTTCTCATACCATGCTCTAGGAGCCTACTTAAGGCATATAAAACTTTTCTTAGCTTGTATACTCTCATATCCCTTATCAACAAATCCACGAGGCTGAGATACATAAACCTCCTCATACAAATCACCATTCAAGAAGGAAATCTTGATGTCTAATTGATATACATTCCAACCATAACGTGCTACCAATGTAAAAATATGCCTAATTATAGTCATATGAGACATGGGTGCAAAGATCCAATCATAATCTATGCCTTTCTCTTGATCATGAGCATAGCCCTTTGCAAACAAGACTTGCCTTGTATCTATGCTACCATCAGCTTTACACTTAAGCTTATAAACCCATTGGCCTTTTTACCATAAGAAAAATCTTCTAAATACTAAGTGTCATTTTTGAGGATTGAGTCATTGGCCTGCATCCACCAATGATCAGTTTCATGTGCTTCAAAGAAAATAGGCTCCTCTTCATTGCATATACTAGCAATGAGAGCATGATCCATAGAAGAATAAGACACATGATGAGACCCTACATGTGTCTTGCTACATAAAAGAGTAGCTAATTTATTGTCTCACAATATTTGCACCAGCCTTTTTAGCATACTCTTAGGTGCCTGCATGGCTGCACTTTCCTCATCCACTACATCCATAATTCTAATCATTAATAAGCTGATCTATGGTTTACACTGTTTAAGCTGATTTTTCAGCTAGTATGGGCTGATATATGTAGAACCTTATTGAGAACTCACTTGCTCCATGCATGGTTGCTCAACATTGTACAAAGGTAGAAGTGTATCAAAGATGTCCCAATGAGCATACATTTTGCTATTTTTTACATAACAACATTGTACAAAGGTAGGAGTGTATGAGCATACATTTTGCTGTTTTTTACATAATAGCATGGGCTAAACTGAGCTCTTAACAAACACAACATCTATACTCACCAAAATTACTTTCTAGCTAGAAGTAGAGTCTATACCCTCTGCCTTTTGATCCAAAAATGCATTTTAGTATCTTATCATCTAACTTATTGTATTGTTGTGCTTAGGCATAAAAGCATAAGAAAGATAACCAAAAACACGCAATGAGCCCCAAAGGGCTTCTTTCCATTCTAAGCTTCATAAGGGATAACTTTTTGCAAGGTCTTGGTGGGATATTTGTTTTGCACACAAGCAGCCCACGTAACTGCCTCCAACCAAAAAACATGCCAGGCAAATCCTGGCCTTTAACCATGCAACGTGCTATCTCCCATGACAGATCTATTCTTCCTCTCAACCATACCATTTTACGGAGGTGTGTAAGGCATTGTGCATTGATGTTTTATGCATCTTTCACCCATATATACATGAAACTCCTTTGACATATAATCCCCACCTTGATCTATACGAAGGATGAGAACTTTACATGTAGACACATTTTTAGCCATAGAAACAAAATATCTAACGTATGTAAAATCCTTAGACTTTTCTTTCAACGGATACACCTAGATTTTCCTAGAGTAATCATCAATAAAAGTCACAAAGTAGAGATATCCCCCGATTGATGGTGTGTCCTCATAGGACCACATAGATCACTATGTATCAGCTATAATTTTTAGATAGCCCTTCCTAATCCATATTTCAAGAATGGTGCCTGTTTGCAACCCTTACTGATCCATCTTTCACGAATGATGCCCATATATCTTGCGCAAAATGCACCACTCACATACATCATAGTGAGTCCGTGACCTTCAAATTTTTGGGTCTCTCGCACAATTCCTTTTACAAACCTCAAGTTGTCACTTTCAAGAGTGTCGAAGAAGGCCTACCTTTCTGATCAATACTATCGTGTTTACTAATACCTTCCCTCATGCACCAAACGATACCATGGTGATATATACGTACTTGTCTTAGACAAGTATGATGAGACCTTCCCAACCCAAACTCGTGGAAGCAACAAAGGCCGCAAGAAGGCAAAGAAGATTGCTCCGAGAAGGGTTCACACCTACTATAACAAAGTGTTCTTAAGATGCACATGAACATGGAATGGGCCTAGGCACATGGGCTTAGCGTAATTTACATGTCGAATTAGGGCCCATGGGCCTTGGGACTATAAGAGGCATGTGCTCTACGCATATTGTACCTTTCAAAACCTTTTAATATTTTTGTCATCTTGTGATACTTATTACATTTATTTTCCATATTGCGTAGTCCTAATTTCTCTTGATTTTTTTGATCCAAGCTAATTAAGTTAATCTTAGGCTAATCTAGATGAATATTTCTTTCATTGGTATCAGAGCTCTTGGCTTAGATCTTTGCTTAAGGAGTGATTAGTGATAATCATTTTTGAATTATGCTTAATCTAGTTTTTAGAATGTAATTTCTTGATCTTGATTAATGATAATCATTTTTAGATTATGATTAATCCAATTTTATGAAATGTATTTTTTTAATCTTGGTTAATGATAATCATTTTTAGATTATGATTAATCCAATTTTATGAAATGTATTTTCTTAATCTTGATTAGTGTTAATCATTTTTGGAATTGATTTTTACACAGTTTTTCGATTTGCTAATTTCTTGTTTTGACAAGATTAGCAATGAAATTTGTGTTATTACTATTTTATTTCTTGAACTTGATCTTGATTTTCTTGAAAATTTTCTTGATTTTTGAAATTAGGGCTTGCAAAGATTTGAGCAACCAATTTGGAATGATTTTCTTGCATTATCTTGATTAGAGAGCCTATAGTTTCAAATATTAATCCTTTAAGCTCTTATTTCTTCAAGAACAAACCCTAGATTCCCAAATCTTGTGTTCTTGGAGAAGCATTGCAAGAAGAATATTGTGGTGTAGACAATCAAGGTTGCTATGCACAATTTTCAGATTACTGTGTAGAATATTCATATTGATGTGCAGAGTATTTAGATTATTGTGTGAGTTCTCAAATGCAGAATTGCAAAGTGCTGTGTGGAGTGCAGATTCATTGTAATTTTGAATAGATTTTCAAGATTTGTTGCAAATTAGCAAGAAAATGCAAAATCTCAGTACAGTTTCAAGAAAGTGCAGAATTTAAATTTCTTCAAATTGAGTGCAAGAAATGGTGCCAGTGAGTTACTCTAAACCTTAATCTTGTCCTAAAGTTGATTTTCTTGGAATTTGTACAAGATCTTTATATTCTGTGTGTAAGGGTATAGGCTCTCATGAGACAAGGGTGTTGTGTACCTGAGGGGTGCAAGCTCTGGTGAGAAGGGTGCTGCGTACCTAAAGGGGTGGTGAGGAGTAGAGAGGGCTCCAGAGTGGTGCAAGCTTTGGTGACAAGGGAGCTACGTACCTGAAGGGTGCAGGCTCTAGTAACAAGGGTGCTGCAAGACCTGAAGGGTGCAGGCTCTGATGAGACAAGGGTGTTGTGTACCTAAGGGGTGTCAAGAGTGTTGCAAGACTTGAAGGGTGTAAGGTGCTCTGATGATGACAAGGGTGCTACGTACCTGAAGGGTGATGTGAGGAGCAGAGAGGGCTGATGTCCCATGGTGGCTTGTAGCAAAGAGTGGGCTGCTGTCCTGGGTAGTGGCCAGATGGCAACGCTAAGGTGCTATCCTGTCAGGCGGAGATGGTGGTGTAGAGTCCGGTAGAATCAGCAGCAAAGAGTGGTACTAGATATGAGTAATTAAGTGGTACATGAATGATGAATGATAGGCAAGGCTATATATACTGAGGGGGAGTGTTGGTCGGCTAGCCTAAAAGGTTTAGGTCAACGAAGATTAAAAAACCCCAAATAAAACATAAAAATACCTAGATGAGAGAAGATGATGGATGCCAGGATCCCACACTGAAACAATGATAGAAGGAATGTATCCCCCTCTAGAAACAAAATCTGATAAACTTAGAGGGCGATTATGATGGCAAAGGTAGTGTAAATGAGTGGATGTACATGCGTTGATCGTCTCCCAAAGAAGGATCCCACTAAGTAAGAAGTCCTATTCCCTTTTGACTATGGAATCTCTCAAGTGAGTTTGCAAAATTTAATTTCCATTTGATGTGCTTATCATCCCACTATTTTTTCAAGCTTCTTTTATACTCATCATCATGTTTTGTCATGCATAAAGCATGGCATTGAAAAAAATTACTTGTTGCCTTCATGTTATGAAACATGAATCACTTTTGCTATGCAGCCATATTTTATTATGTTTTAGAGGCTTTAAACTTTGTCATCATTGTGTGTGAGAGAATAGCACATCATAGCACATATCATAGCTTCATGTTTTTCTAACTCCACTATTGTCATATTGCATTTGGTGCATGTGGATCTCAAGCTAGGAAGTTTCTTGGGAGTTGATCTTCCCAACTACATTTATTTCCTTCGTTTGTGTGTGTGTGGCAGTGGTGGTGGGGGAAATTGGGGTGGTAGCCACTTAAATTAATACATGTCCTAAGATATCATTCCTCACAACACCTTTATACTCAATATAGAACTACTTTTCTTGTTATCGAGGGCAAGCCTTTATACCCAATATAGAACTACTCTTCTCATTATCGAGGGCTTGTGAGGAATGATTAGCAATCTTAGGACATGCCTTAATTTAAGTGGCTACCACCCAATCACCCTCCCCCCTCTCTCCTTCACCTTGCATGTGAGGTGGCTTCTCCTTATACTAGAAAAAGAGGGTTCACATGTGGAACACTTATCTTCATAAGTGGTTCAACCCATGCAACTGGTAATTTATGGGCAACATTTGCAAAACAAATTACCTAGCTTATGCATCTTAAACCCATTTTGCAAACACCTAACAAAATATTACACTAGCAATAACTTGATGCTAAATTTCTCCATCAGTGTTACCAACATGGTATCCTGTCAAGCTGGAATAATGCATTTCCATACTCACTCACTTAAACATGGTATCCTGTCAAGCTGGAATAATGCATTTCCATACTTACTCACTTAAAAAGTGCAAATATAACTCTTTTGATGCCAAACAAGGATGCCTTTTCTAATCTATCAACTTGCCCACATGTTTTTAAAATTTATGCTCCATGATGGGATGTTAATGTTGACATACCTTGAAGGATGCATCCAATTGGCATCAAAATGAGCTACATTGCCATAGTGCCAATAACATCTAAGGCGAGCTAGAGTAAATCATGTAAATAGCCTTTATATGTACTTTAACTACAACATCACAATACCATCATCACACTACATGAATTGCATGCCTAAATAATGATGTAATGAGCCCAAATTTTTCATCTCAAATGACACATATAATTCAGCTTTGAAGGTTAAAATCTTCTCCTCATAGAGCTTGCTAGTAGCATGTCATCAACATATAGAACGATGAGCTAAAAACAATCATTACTCCTGTTTACATAGAGGGTACTCTCAGTTGGACTATTTTAATAAAAAACATTTGCAACCAAGTATGCATTTATCTTCTCATACCATGCTCTAGGAGCCTACTTAAGGCATATAAAACTTTTCCTAGCTTGTATACTCTCATATCCCTTATCAACAAATCCACGAGGCTGAGATACATAAACCTCCTCATACAAATCACCATTCAAGAAGGAAATCTTGATGTCTAATTGATATACATTCCAACCATAACGTGCTACCAATGTAAAAATATGCCTAATTATAGTCATATGAGACATGGGTGCAAAGATCCAATCATAATCTATGCCTTTCTCTTGATCATGAGCATAGCCCTTTGCAAACAAGACTTGCCTTGTATCTATGCTACCATCAGCTTTACACTTAAGCTTATAAACCCATTGGCCTTTTTACCATAAGAAAAATCTTCTAAATACTAAGTGTCATTTTTGAGGATTGAGTCTTTGGCCTGCATCCACCAATGATCAGTTTCATGTGCTTCAAAGAAAATAGGCTCCTCTTCATTGCATATACTAGCAATGAGAGCATGATCCATAGAAGAATAAGACACATGATGAGACCCTACATGTGTCTTGCTACATAAAAGAGTAGCTAATTTATTGTCTCACAATATTTGCACCAGCCTTTTTAGCATACTCTTAGGTGCCTGCATGGCTGCACTTTCCTCATCCACTACATCCATAATTCTAATCATTAATAAGCTGATCTATGGTTTACACTGTTTAAGCTGATTTTTCAGCTAGTATGGGCTGATATATGTAGAACCTTATTGAGAACTCACTTGCTCCATGCATGGTTGCTCAACATTGTACAAAGGTAGAAGTGTATCAAAGATGTCCCAATGAGCATACATTTTGCTATTTTTTACACAACAACATTGTACAAAGGTAGGAGTGTATGAGCATACATTTTGCTGTTTTTTACATAATAGCATGGGCTAAACTGAGCTCTTAACAAACACAACATCTATACTCACCAAAATTACTTTCTAGCTAGAAGTAGAGTCTATACCCTCTGCCTTTTGATCCAAAAATGCATTTTAGTATCTTATCATCTAACTTATTGTATTGTTGTGCTTAGGCATAAAAGCATAAGAAAGATAACCAAAAACACGCAAATGAGCCCCAAAGGGCTTCTTTCCATTCTAAGCTTCATAAGGGATAACTTTTTGCAAGGTCTTGGTGGGATATTTGTTTTGCACACAAGGAGCCCACGTAACTGCCTCCAACCAAAAAACATGCCAGGCAAATCCTGGCCTTTAACCATGCAACGTGCTATCTCCCATGACAGATCTATTCTTCCTCTCAACCATACCATTTTACGGAGGTGTGTAAGGCATTGTGCATTGATGTTTTATGCATCTTTCACCCATATATACATGAAACTCCTTTGACATATAATCCCCACCTTGATCTATACGAAGGATGAGAACTTTACATGTAGACACATTTTTAGCCATAGAAACAAAATATCTAACGTATGTAAAATCCTTAGACTTTTCTTTCAACGGATACACCTAGATTTTCCTAGAGTAATCATCAATAAAAGTCACAAAGTAGAGATATCCCCCGATTGATGGTGTGTCCTCATAGGACCACATAGATCACTATGTATCAGCTATAATTTTTAGATAGCCCTTCCTAATCCATATTTCAAGAATGGTGCCTGTTTGCAACCCTTACTGATCCATCTTTCACGAATGATGCCCATATATCTTGCGCAAAATGCACCACTCACATACATCATAGTGAGTCCGTGACCTTCAAATTTTTGGGTCTCTCGCACAATTCCTTTTACAAACCTCAAGTTGTCACTTTCAAGAGTGTCGAAGAAGGCCTACCTTTCTGATCAATACTATCGTGTTTACTAATACCTTCCCTCATGCACCAAACGATACCATGGTGATATATACGTACTTGTCTTAGACAAGTATGATGAGACCTTCCCAACCCAAACTCGTGGAAGCAACAAAGGCCGCAAGAAGGCAAAGAAGATTGCTCCGAGAAGGGTTCACACCTACTATAACAAAGTGTTCTTAAGATGCACATGAACATGGAATGGGCCTAGGCACATGGGCTTAGCGTAATTTACATGTCGAATTAGGGCCCATGGGCCTTGGGACTATAAGAGGCATGTGCTCTACGCATATTGTACCTTTCAAAACCTTTTAATATTTTTGTCATCTTGTGATACTTATTACATTTATTTTCCATATTGCGTAGTCCTAATTTCTCTTGATTTTTTTGATCCAAGCTAATTAAGTTAATCTTAGGCTAATCTAGATGAATATTTCTTTCATTGGTATCAGAGCTCTTGGCTTAGATCTTTGCTTAAGGAGTGATTAGTGATAATCATTTTTGAATTATGCTTAATCTAGTTTTTAGAATGTAATTTCTTGATCTTGATTAATGATAATCATTTTTAGATTATGATTAATCCAATTTTATGAAATGTATTTTTTTAATCTTGGTTAATGATAATCATTTTTAGATTATGATTAATCCAATTTTATGAAATGTATTTTCTTAATCTTGATTAGTGTTAATCATTTTTGGAATTGATTTTTACACAGTTTTTCGATTTGCTAATTTCTTGTTTTGACAAGATTAGCAATGAAATTTGTGTTATTACTATTTTATTTCTTGAACTTGATCTTGATTTTCTTGAAAATTTTCTTGATTTTTGAAATTAGGGCTTGCAAAGATTTGAGCAACCAATTTGGAATGATTTTCTTGCATTATCTTGATTAGAGAGCCTATAGTTTCAAATATTAATCCTTTAAGCTCTTATTTCTTCAAGAACAAACCCTAGATTCCCAAATCTTGTGTTCTTGGAGAAGCATTGCAAGAAGAATATTGTGGTGTAGACAATCAAGGTTGCTATGCACAATTTTCAGATTACTGTGTAGAATATTCATATTGATGTGCAGAGTATTTAGATTATTGTGTGAGTTCTCAAATGCAGAATTGCAAAGTGCTGTGTGGAGTGCAGATTCATTGTAATTTTGAATAGATTTTCAAGATTTGTTGCAAATTAGCAAGAAAATGCAAAATCTCAGTACAGTTTCAAGAAAGTGCAGAATTTAAATTTCTTCAAATTGAGTGCAAGAAATGGTGCCAGTGAGTTACTCTAAACCTTAATCTTGTCCTAAAGTTGATTTTCTTGGAATTTGTACAAGATCTTTATATTCTGTGTGTAAGGGTATAGGCTCTCATGAGACAAGGGTGTTGTGTACCTGAGGGGTGCAAGCTCTGGTGAGAAGGGTGCTGCGTACCTAAAGGGGTGGTGAGGAGTAGAGAGGGCTCCAGAGTGGTGCAAGCTTTGGTGACAAGGGAGCTACGTACCTGAAGGGTGCAGGCTCTAGTAACAAGGGTGCTGCAAGACCTGAAGGGTGCAGGCTCTGATGAGACAAGGGTGTTGTGTACCTAAGGGGTGTCAAGAGTGTTGCAAGACTTGAAGGGTGTAAGGTGCTCTGATGATGACAAGGGTGCTACGTACCTGAAGGGTGATGTGAGGAGCAGAGAGGGCTGATGTCCCATGGTGGCTTGTAGCAAAGAGTGGGCTGCTGTCCTGGGTAGTGGCCAGATGGCAACGCTAAGGTGCTATCCTGTCAGGCGGAGATGGTGGTGTAGAGTCCGGTAGAATCAGCAGCAAAGAGTGGTACTAGATATGAGTAATTAAGTGGTACATGAATGATGAATGATAGGCAAGGCTATATATACTGAGGGGGAGTGTTGGTCGGCTAGCCTAAAAGGTTTAGGTCAACGAAGATTAAAAAACCCCAAATAAAACATAAAAATACCTAGATGAGAGAAGATGATGGATGCCAGGATCCCACACTGAAACAATGATAGAAGGAATGTATCCCCCTCTAGAAACAAAATCTGATAAACTTAGAGGGCGATTATGATGGCAAAGGTAGTGTAAATGAGTGGATGTACATGCGTTGATCGTCTCCCAAAGAAGGATCCCACTAAGTAAGAAGTCCTATTCCCTTTTGACTATGGAATCTCTCAAGTGAGTTTGCAAAATTTAATTTCCATTTGATGTGCTTATCATCCCACTATTTTTTCAAGCTTCTTTTATACTCATCATCATGTTTTGTCATGCATAAAGCATGGCATTGAAAAAAATTACTTGTTGCCTTCATGTTATGAAACATGAATCACTTTTGCTATGCAGCCATATTTTATTATGTTTTAGAGGCTTTAAACTTTGTCATCATTGTGTGTGAGAGAATAGCACATCATAGCACATATCATAGCTTCATGTTTTTCTAACTCCACTATTGTCATATTGCATTTGGTGCATGTGGATCTCAAGCTAGGAAGTTTCTTGGGAGTTGATCTTCCCAACTACATTTATTTCCTTCGTTTGTGTGTGTGTGGCAGTGGTGGTGGGGGAAATTGGGGTGGTAGCCACTTAAATTAATACATGTCCTAAGATATCATTCCTCACAACACCTTTATACTCAATATAGAACTACTTTTCTTGTTATCGAGGGCAAGCCTTTATACCCAATATAGAACTACTCTTCTCATTATCGAGGGCTTGTGAGGAATGATTAGCAATCTTAGGACATGCCTTAATTTAAGTGGCTACCACCCAATCACCCTCCCCCCTCTCTCCTTCACCTTGCATGTGAGGTGGCTTCTCCTTATACTAGAAAAAGAGGGTTCACATGTGGAACACTTATCTTCATAAGTGGTTCAACCCATGCAACTGGTAATTTATGGGCAACATTTGCAAAACAAATTACCTAGCTTATGCATCTTAAACCCATTTTGCAAACACCTAACAAAATATTACACTAGCAATAACTTGATGCTAAATTTCTCCATCAGTGTTACCAACATGGTATCCTGTCAAGCTGGAATAATGCATTTCCATACTCACTCACTTAAACATGGTATCCTGTCAAGCTGGAATAATGCATTTCCATACTCACTCACTTAAAAAGTGCAAATATAACTCTTTTGATGCCAAACAAGGATGCCTTTTCTAATCTATCAACTTGCCCACATGTTTTTAAAATTTATGCTCCATGATGGGATGTTAATGTTGACATACCTTGAAGGATGCATCCAATTGGCATCAAAATGAGCTACATTGCCATAGTGCCAATAACATCTAAGGCGAGCTAGAGTAAATCATGTAAATAGCCTTTATATGTACTTTAACTACAACATCACAATACCATCATCACACTACATGAATTGCATGCCTAAATAATGATGTAATGAGCCCAAATTTTTCATCTCAAATGACACATATAATTCAGCTTTGAAGGTTAAAATCTTCTCCTCATAGAGCTTGCTAGTAGCATGTCATCAACATATAGAACGATGAGCTAAAAACAATCATTACTCCTGTTTACATAGAGGGTACTCTCAGTTGGACTATTTTAATAAAAAACATTTGCAACCAAGTATGCATTTATCTTCTCATACCATGCTCTAGGAGCCTACTTAAGGCATATAAAACTTTTCCTAGCTTGTATACTCTCATATCCCTTATCAACAAATCCACGAGGCTGAGATACATAAACCTCCTCATACAAATCACCATTCAAGAAGGAAATCTTGATGTCTAATTGATATACATTCCAACCATAACGTGCTACCAATGTAAAAATATGCCTAATTATAGTCATATGAGACATGGGTGCAAAGATCCAATCATAATCTATGCCTTTCTCTTGATCATGAGCATAGCCCTTTGCAAACAAGACTTGCCTTGTATCTATGCTACCATCAGCTTTACACTTAAGCTTATAAACCCATTGGCCTTTTTACCATAAGAAAAATCTTCTAAATACTAAGTGTCATTTTTGAGGATTGAGTCTTTGGCCTGCATCCACCAATGATCAGTTTCATGTGCTTCAAAGAAAATAGGCTCCTCTTCATTGCATATACTAGCAATGAGAGCATGATCCATAGAAGAATAAGACACATGATGAGACCCTACATGTGTCTTGCTACATAAAAGAGTAGCTAATTTATTGTCTCACAATATTTGCACCAGCCTTTTTAGCATACTCTTAGGTGCCTGCATGGCTGCACTTTCCTCATCCACTACATCCATAATTCTAATCATTAATAAGCTGATCTATGGTTTACACTGTTTAAGCTGATTTTTCAGCTAGTATGGGCTGATATATGTAGAACCTTATTGAGAACTCACTTGCTCCATGCATGGTTGCTCAACATTGTACAAAGGTAGAAGTGTATCAAAGATGTCCCAATGAGCATACATTTTGCTATTTTTTACATAACAACATTGTACAAAGGTAGGAGTGTATGAGCATACATTTTGCTGTTTTTTACATAATAGCATGGGCTAAACTGAGCTCTTAACAAACACAACATCTATACTCACCAAAATTACTTTCTAGCTAGAAGTAGAGTCTATACCCTCTGCCTTTTGATCCAAAAATGCATTTTAGTATCTTATCATCTAACTTATTGTATTGTTGTGCTTAGGCATAAAAGCATAAGAAAGATAACCAAAAACACGCAATGAGCCCCAAAGGGCTTCTTTCCATTCTAAGCTTCATAAGGGATAACTTTTTGCAAGGTCTTGGTGGGATATTTGTTTTGCACACAAGCAGCCCACGTAACTGCCTCCAACCAAAAAACATGCCAGGCAAATCCTGGCCTTTAACCATGCAACGTGCTATCTCCCATGACAGATCTATTCTTCCTCTCAACCATACCATTTTACGGAGGTGTGTAAGGCATTGTGCATTGATGTTTTATGCATCTTTCACCCATATATACATGAAACTCCTTTGACATATAATCCCCACCTTGATCTATACGAAGGATGAGAACTTTACATGTAGACACATTTTTAGCCATAGAAACAAAATATCTAACGTATGTAAAATCCTTAGACTTTTCTTTCAACGGATACACCTAGATTTTCCTAGAGTAATCATCAATAAAAGTCACAAAGTAGAGATATCCCCCGATTGATGGTGTGTCCTCATAGGACCACATAGATCACTATGTATCAGCTATAATTTTTAGATAGCCCTTCCTAATCCATATTTCAAGAATGGTGCCTGTTTGCAACCCTTACTGATCCATCTTTCACGAATGATGCCCATATATCTTGCGCAAAATGCACCACTCACATACATCATAGTGAGTCCGTGACCTTCAAATTTTTGGGTCTCTCTCGCACAATTCCTTTTACAAACCTCAAGTTGTCACTTTCAAGAGTGTCGAAGAAGGCCTACCTTTCTGATCAATACTATCGTGTTTACTAATACCTTCCCTCATGCACCAAACGATACCATGGTGATATATACGTACTTGTCTTAGACAAGTATGATGAGACCTTCCCAACCCAAACTCGTGGAAGCAACAAAGGCCGCAAGAAGGCAAAGAAGATTGCTCCGAGAAGGTTCACACCTACTATAACAAAGTGTTCTTAAGATGCACATGAACATGGAATGGGCCTAGGCACATGGGCTTAGCGTAATTTACATGTCGAATTAGGGCCCATGGGCCTTGGGACTATAAGAGGCATGTGCTCTACGCATATTGTACCTTTCAAAACCTTTTAATATTTTTGTCATCTTGTGATACTTATTACATTTATTTTCCATATTGCGTAGTCCTAATTTCTCTTGATTTTTTTGATCCAAGCTAATTAAGTTAATCTTAGGCTAATCTAGATGAATATTTCTTTCATTGGTATCAGAGCTCTTGGCTTAGATCTTTGCTTAAGGAGTGATTAGTGATAATCATTTTTGAATTATGCTTAATCTAGTTTTTAGAATGTAATTTCTTGATCTTGATTAATGATAATCATTTTTAGATTATGATTAATCCAATTTTATGAAATGTATTTTTTTAATCTTGGTTAATGATAATCATTTTTAGATTATGATTAATCCAATTTTATGAAATGTATTTTCTTAATCTTGATTAGTGTTAATCATTTTTGGAATTGATTTTTACACAGTTTTTCGATTTGCTAATTTCTTGTTTTGACAAGATTAGCAATGAAATTTGTGTTATTACTATTTTATTTCTTGAACTTGATCTTGATTTTCTTGAAAATTTTCTTGATTTTTGAAATTAGGGCTTGCAAAGATTTGAGCAACCAATTTGGAATGATTTTCTTGCATTATCTTGATTAGAGAGCCTATAGTTTCAAATATTAATCCTTTAAGCTCTTATTTCTTCAAGAACAAACCCTAGATTCCCAAATCTTGTGTTCTTGGAGAAGCATTGCAAGAAGAATATTGTGGTGTAGACAATCAAGGTTGCTATGCACAATTTTCAGATTACTGTGTAGAATATTCATATTGATGTGCAGAGTATTTAGATTATTGTGTGAGTTCTCAAATGCAGAATTGCAAAGTGCTGTGTGGAGTGCAGATTCATTGTAATTTTGAATAGATTTTCAAGATTTGTTGCAAATTAGCAAGAAAATGCAAAATCTCAGTACAGTTTCAAGAAAGTGCAGAATTTAAATTTCTTCAAATTGAGTGCAAGAAATGGTGCCAGTGAGTTACTCTAAACCTTAATCTTGTCCTAAAGTTGATTTTCTTGGAATTTGTACAAGATCTTTATATTCTGTGTGTAAGGGTATAGGCTCTCATGAGACAAGGGTGTTGTGTACCTGAGGGGTGCAAGCTCTGGTGAGAAGGGTGCTGCGTACCTAAAGGGGTGGTGAGGAGTAGAGAGGGCTCCAGAGTGGTGCAAGCTTTGGTGGCAAGGGAGCTACGTACCTGAAGGGTGCAGGCTCTAGTAACAAGGGTGCTGCAAGACCTGAAGGGTGCAAGCTCTGATGAGACAAGGGTGTTGTGTACCTAAGGGGTGTCAAGAGTGTTGCAAGACTTGAAGGGTGTAAGGTGCTCTGATGATGACAAGGGTGCTACGTACCTGAAGGGTGATGTGAGGAGCAGAGAGGGCTGATGTCCCATGGTGGCTTGTAGCAAAGAGTGGGCTGCTGTCCTGGGTAGTGGCCAGATGGCAACGCTAAGGTGCTATCCTGTCAGGCGGAGATGGTGGTGTAGAGTCCGGTAGAATCAGCAGCAAAGAGTGGTACTAGATATGAGTAATTAAGTGGTACATGAATGATGAATGATAGGCAAGGCTATATATACTGAGGGGGAGTGTTGGTCGGCTAGCCTAAAAGGTTTAGGTCAACGAAGATTAAAAAACCCCAAATAAAACATAAAAATACCTAGATGAGAGAAGATGATGGATGCCAGGATCCCACACTGAAACAATGATAGAAGGAATGTATCCCCCTCTAGAAACAAAATCTGATAAACTTAGAGGGCGATTATGATGGCAAAGGTAGTGTAAATGAGTGGATGTACATGCGTTGATCGTCTCCCAAAGAAGGATCCCACTAAGTAAGAAGTCCTATTCCCTTTTGACTATGGAATCTCTCAAGTGAGTTTGCAAAATTTAATTTCCATTTGATGTGCTTATCATCCCACTATTTTTTCAAGCTTCTTTTATACTCATCATCATGTCTTGTCATGCATAAAGCATGGCATTGAAAAAAATTACTTGTTGCCTTCATGTTATGAAACATGAATCACTTTTGCTATGCAGCCATATTTTATTATGTTTTAGAGGCTTTAAACTTTGTCATCATTGTGTGTGAGAGAATAGCACATCATAGCACATATCATAGCTTCATGTTTTTCTAACTCCACTATTGTCATATTGCATTTGGTGCATGTGGATCTCAAGCTAGGAAGTTTCTTGGGAGTTGATCTTCCCAACTACATTTATTTCCTTCGTTTGTGTGTGTGTGGCAGTGGTGGTGGGGGAAATTGGGGTGGTAGCCACTTAAATTAATACATGTCCTAAGATATCATTCCTCACAACACCTTTATACTCAATATAGAACTACTTTTCTTGTTATCGAGGGCAAGCCTTTATACCCAATATAGAACTACTCTTCTCATTATCGAGGGCTTGTGAGGAATGATTAGCAATCTTAGGACATGCCTTAATTTAAGTGGCTACCACCCAATCACCCTCCCCCCTCTCTCCTTCACCTTGCATGTGAGGTGGCTTCTCCTTATACTAGAAAAAGAGGGTTCACATGTGGAACACTTATCTTCATAAGTGGTTCAACCCATGCAACTGGTAATTTATGGGCAACATTTGCAAAACAAATTACCTAGCTTATGCATCTTAAACCCATTTTGCAAACACCTAACAAAATATTACACTAGCAATAACTTGATGCTAAATTTCTCCATCAGTGTTACCAACATGGTATCCTGTCAAGCTGGAATAATGCATTTCCATACTCACTCACTTAAACATGGTATCCTGTCAAGCTGGAATAATGCATTTCCATACTCACTCACTTAAAAAGTGCAAATATAACTCTTTTGATGCCAAACAAGGATGCCTTTTCTAATCTATCAACTTGCCCACATGTTTTTAAAATTTATGCTCCATGATGGGATGTTAATGTTGACATACCTTGAAGGATGCATCCAATTGGCATCAAAATGAGCTACATTGCCATAGTGCCAATAACATCTAAGGCGAGCTAGAGTAAATCATGTAAATAGCCTTTATATGTACTTTAACTACAACATCACAATACCATCATCACACTACATGAATTGCATGCCTAAATAATGATGTAATGAGCCCAAATTTTTCATCTCAAATGACACATATAATTCAGCTTTGAAGGTTAAAATCTTCTCCTCATAGAGCTTGCTAGTAGCATGTCATCAACATATAGAACGATGAGCTAAAAACAATCATTACTCCTGTTTACATAGAGGGTACTCTCAGTTGGACTATTTTAATAAAAAACATTTGCAACCAAGTATGCATTTATCTTCTCATACCATGCTCTAGGAGCCTACTTAAGGCATATAAAACTTTTCCTAGCTTGTATACTCTCATATCCCTTATCAACAAATCCACGAGGCTGAGATACATAAACCTCCTCATACAAATCACCATTCAAGAAGGAAATCTTGATGTCTAATTGATATACATTCCAACCATAACGTGCTACCAATGTAAAAATATGCCTAATTATAGTCATATGAGACATGGGTGCAAAGATCCAATCATAATCTATGCCTTTCTCTTGATCATGAGCATAGCCCTTTGCAAACAAGACTTGCCTTGTATCTATGCTACCATCAGCTTTACACTTAAGCTTATAAACCCATTGGCCTTTTTACCATAAGAAAAATCTTCTAAATACTAAGTGTCATTTTTGAGGATTGAGTCTTTGGCCTGCATCCACCAATGATCAGTTTCATGTGCTTCAAAGAAAATAGGCTCCTCTTCATTGCATATACTAGCAATGAGAGCATGATCCATAGAAGAATAAGACACATGATGAGACCCTACATGTGTCTTGCTACATAAAAGAGTAGCTAATTTATTGTCTCACAATATTTGCACCAGCCTTTTTAGCATACTCTTAGGTGCCTGCATGGCTGCACTTTCCTCATCCACTACATCCATAATTCTAATCATTAATAAGCTGATCTATGGTTTACACTGTTTAAGCTGATTTTTCAGCTAGTATGGGCTGATATATGTAGAACCTTATTGAGAACTCACTTGCTCCATGCATGGTTGCTCAACATTGTACAAAGGTAGAAGTGTATCAAAGATGTCCCAATGAGCATACATTTTGCTATTTTTTACATAACAACATTGTACAAAGGTAGGAGTGTATGAGCATACATTTTGCTGTTTTTTACATAATAGCATGGGCTAAACTGAGCTCTTAACAAACACAACATCTATACTCACCAAAATTACTTTCTAGCTAGAAGTAGAGTCTATACCCTCTGCCTTTTGATCCAAAAATGCATTTTAGTATCTTATCATCTAACTTATTGTATTGTTGTGCTTAGGCATAAAAGCATAAGAAAGATAACCAAAAACACGCAATGAGCCCCAAAGGGCTTCTTTCCATTCTAAGCTTCATAAGGGATAACTTTTTGCAAGGTCTTGGTGGGATATTTGTTTTGCACACAAGCAGCCCACGTAACTGCCTCCAACCAAAAAACATGCCAGGCAAATCCTGGCCTTTAACCATGCAACGTGCTATCTCCCATGATAGATCTATTCTTCCTCTCAACCATACCATTTTACGGAGGTGTGTAAGGCATTGTGCATTGATGTTTTATGCATCTTTCACCCATATATACATGAAACTCCTTTGACATATAATCCCCACCTTGATCTATACGAAGGATGAGAACTTTACATGTAGACACATTTTTAGCCATAGAAACAAAATATCTAACGTATGTAAAATCCTTAGACTTTTCTTTCAACGGATACACCTAGATTTTCCTAGAGTAATCATCAATAAAAGTCACAAAGTAGAGATATCCCCCGATTGATGGTGTGTCCTCATAGGACCACATAGATCACTATGTATCAGCTATAATTTTTAGATAGCCCTTCCTAATCCATATTTCAAGAATGGTGCCTGTTTGCAACCCTTACTGATCCATCTTTCACGAATGATGCCCATATATCTTGCGCAAAATGCACCACTCACATACATCATAGTGAGTCCGTGACCTTCAAATTTTTGGGTCTCTCTCGCACAATTCCTTTTACAAACCTCAAGTTGTCACTTTCAAGAGTGTCGAAGAAGGCCTACCTTTCTGATCAATACTATCGTGTTTACTAATACCTTCCCTCATGCACCAAACGATACCATGGTGATATATACGTACTTGTCTTAGACAAGTATGATGAGACCTTCCCAACCCAAACTCGTGGAAGCAACAAAGGCCGCAAGAAGGCAAAGAAGATTGCTCCGAGAAGGGTTCACACCTACTATAACAAAGTGTTCTTAAGATGCACATGAACATGGAATGGGCCTAGGCACATGGGCTTAGCGTAATTTACATGTCGAATTAGGGCCCATGGGCCTTGGGACTATAAGAGGCATGTGCTCTACGCATATTGTACCTTTCAAAACCTTTTAATATTTTTGTCATCTTGTGATACTTATTACATTTATTTTCCATATTGCGTAGTCCTAATTTCTCTTGATTTTTTTGATCCAAGCTAATTAAGTTAATCTTAGGCTAATCTAGATGAATATTTCTTTCATTGGTATCAGAGCTCTTGGCTTAGATCTTTGCTTAAGGAGTGATTAGTGATAATCATTTTTGAATTATGCTTAATCTAGTTTTTAGAATGTAATTTCTTGATCTTGATTAATGATAATCATTTTTAGATTATGATTAATCCAATTTTATGAAATGTATTTTTTTAATCTTGGTTAATGATAATCATTTTTAGATTATGATTAATCCAATTTTATGAAATGTATTTTCTTAATCTTGATTAGTGTTAATCATTTTTGGAATTGATTTTTACACAGTTTTTCGATTTGCTAATTTCTTGTTTTGACAAGATTAGCAATGAAATTTGTGTTATTACTATTTTATTTCTTGAACTTGATCTTGATTTTCTTGAAAATTTTCTTGATTTTTGAAATTAGGGCTTGCAAAGATTTGAGCAACCAATTTGGAATGATTTTCTTGCATTATCTTGATTAGAGAGCCTATAGTTTCAAATATTAATCCTTTAAGCTCTTATTTCTTCAAGAACAAACCCTAGATTCCCAAATCTTGTGTTCTTGGAGAAGCATTGCAAGAAGAATATTGTGGTGTAGACAATCAAGGTTGCTATGCACAATTTTCAGATTACTGTGTAGAATATTCATATTGATGTGCAGAGTATTTAGATTATTGTGTGAGTTCTCAAATGCAGAATTGCAAAGTGCTGTGTGGAGTGCAGATTCATTGTAATTTTGAATAGATTTTCAAGATTTGTTGCAAATTAGCAAGAAAATGCAAAATCTCAGTACAGTTTCAAGAAAGTGCAGAATTTAAATTTCTTCAAATTGAGTGCAAGAAATGGTGCCAGTGAGTTACTCTAAACCTTAATCTTGTCCTAAAGTTGATTTTCTTGGAATTTGTACAAGATCTTTATATTCTGTGTGTAAGGGTATAGGCTCTCATGAGACAAGGGTGTTGTGTACCTGAGGGGTGCAAGCTCTGGTGAGAAGGGTGCTGCGTACCTAAAGGGGTGGTGAGGAGTAGAGAGGGCTCCAGAGTGGTGCAAGCTTTGGTGGCAAGGGAGCTACGTACCTGAAGGGTGCAGGCTCTAGTAACAAGGGTGCTGCAAGACCTGAAGGGTGCAAGCTCTGATGAGACAAGGGTGTTGTGTACCTAAGGGGTGTCAAGAGTGTTGCAAGACTTGAAGGGTGTAAGGTGCTCTGATGATGACAAGGGTGCTACGTACCTGAAGGGTGATGTGAGGAGCAGAGAGGGCTGATGTCCCATGGTGGCTTGTAGCAAAGAGTGGGCTGCTGTCCTGGGTAGTGGCCAGATGGCAACGCTAAGGTGCTATCCTGTCAGGCGGAGATGGTGGTGTAGAGTCCGGTAGAATCAGCAGCAAAGAGTGGTACTAGATATGAGTAATTAAGTGGTACATGAATGATGAATGATAGGCAAGGCTATATATACTGAGGGGGAGTGTTGGTCGGCTAGCCTAAAAGGTTTAGGTCAACGAAGATTAAAAAACCCCAAATAAAACATAAAAATACCTAGATGAGAGAAGATGATGGATGCCAGGATCCCACACTGAAACAATGATAGAAGGAATGTATCCCCCTCTAGAAACAAAATCTGATAAACTTAGAGGGCGATTATGATGGCAAAGGTAGTGTAAATGAGTGGATGTACATGCGTTGATCGTCTCCCAAAGAAGGATCCCACTAAGTAAGAAGTCCTATTCCCTTTTGACTATGGAATCTCTCAAGTGAGTTTGCAAAATTTAATTTCCATTTGATGTGCTTATCATCCCACTATTTTTTCAAGCTTCTTTTATACTCATCATCATGTTTTGTCATGCATAAAGCATGGCATTGAAAAAAATTACTTGTTGCCTTCATGTTATGAAACATGAATCACTTTTGCTATGCAGCCATATTTTATTATGTTTTAGAGGCTTTAAACTTTGTCATCATTGTGTGTGAGAGAATAGCACATCATAGCACATATCATAGCTTCATGTTTTTCTAACTCCACTATTGTCATATTGCATTTGGTGCATGTGGATCTCAAGCTAGGAAGTTTCTTGGGAGTTGATCTTCCCAACTACATTTATTTCCTTCGTTTGTGTGTGTGTGGCAGTGGTGGTGGGGGAAATTGGGGTGGTAGCCACTTAAATTAATACATGTCCTAAGATATCATTCCTCACAACACCTTTATACTCAATATAGAACTACTTTTCTTGTTATCGAGGGCAAGCCTTTATACCCAATATAGAACTACTCTTCTCATTATCGAGGGCTTGTGAGGAATGATTAGCAATCTTAGGACATGCCTTAATTTAAGTGGCTACCACCCAATCACCCTCCCCCCTCTCTCCTTCACCTTGCATGTGAGGTGGCTTCTCCTTATACTAGAAAAAGAGGGTTCACATGTGGAACACTTATCTTCATAAGTGGTTCAACCCATGCAACTGGTAATTTATGGGCAACATTTGCAAAACAAATTACCTAGCTTATGCATCTTAAACCCATTTTGCAAACACCTAACAAAATATTACACTAGCAATAACTTGATGCTAAATTTCTCCATCAGTGTTACCAACATGGTATCCTGTCAAGCTGGAATAATGCATTTCCATACTCACTCACTTAAACATGGTATCCTGTCAAGCTGGAATAATGCATTTCCATACTCACTCACTTAAAAAGTGCAAATATAACTCTTTTGATGCCAAACAAGGATGCCTTTTCTAATCTATCAACTTGCCCACATGTTTTTAAAATTTATGCTCCATGATGGGATGTTAATGTTGACATACCTTGAAGGATGCATCCAATTGGCATCAAAATGAGCTACATTGCCATAGTGCCAATAACATCTAAGGCGAGCTAGAGTAAATCATGTAAATAGCCTTTATATGTACTTTAACTACAACATCACAATACCATCATCACACTACATGAATTGCATGCCTAAATAATGATGTAATGAGCCCAAATTTTTCATCTCAAATGACACATATAATTCAGCTTTGAAGGTTAAAATCTTCTCCTCATAGAGCTTGCTAGTAGCATGTCATCAACATATAGAACGATGAGCTAAAAACAATCATTACTCCTGTTTACATAGAGGGTACTCTCAGTTGGACTATTTTAATAAAAAACATTTGCAACCAAGTATGCATTTATCTTCTCATACCATGCTCTAGGAGCCTACTTAAGGCATATAAAACTTTTCCTAGCTTGTATACTCTCATATCCCTTATCAACAAATCCACGAGGCTGAGATACATAAACCTCCTCATACAAATCACCATTCAAGAAGGAAATCTTGATGTCTAATTGATATACATTCCAACCATAACGTGCTACCAATGTAAAAATATGCCTAATTATAGTCATATGAGACATGGGTGCAAAGATCCAATCATAATCTATGCCTTTCTCTTGATCATGAGCATAGCCCTTTGCAAACAAGACTTGCCTTGTATCTATGCTACCATCAGCTTTACACTTAAGCTTATAAACCCATTGGCCTTTTTACCATAAGAAAAATCTTCTAAATACTAAGTGTCATTTTTGAGGATTGAGTCTTTGGCCTGCATCCACCAATGATCAGTTTCATGTGCTTCAAAGAAAATAGGCTCCTCTTCATTGCATATACTAGCAATGAGAGCATGATCCATAGAAGAATAAGACACATGATGAGACCCTACATGTGTCTTGCTACATAAAAGAGTAGCTAATTTATTGTCTCACAATATTTGCACCAGCCTTTTTAGCATACTCTTAGGTGCCTGCATGGCTGCACTTTCCTCATCCACTACATCCATAATTCTAATCATTAATAAGCTGATCTATGGTTTACACTGTTTAAGCTGATTTTTCAGCTAGTATGGGCTGATATATGTAGAACCTTATTGAGAACTCACTTGCTCCATGCATGGTTGCTCAACATTGTACAAAGGTAGAAGTGTATCAAAGATGTCCCAATGAGCATACATTTTGCTATTTTTTACATAACAACATTGTACAAAGGTAGGAGTGTATGAGCATACATTTTGCTGTTTTTTACATAATAGCATGGGCTAAACTGAGCTCTTAACAAACACAACATCTATACTCACCAAAATTACTTTCTAGCTAGAAGTAGAGTCTATACCCTCTGCCTTTTGATCCAAAAATGCATTTTAGTATCTTATCATCTAACTTATTGTATTGTTGTGCTTAGGCATAAAAGCATAAGAAAGATAACCAAAAACACGCAAATGAGCCCCAAAGGGCTTCTTTCCATTCTAAGCTTCATAAGGGATAACTTTTTGCAAGGTCTTGGTGGGATATTTGTTTTGCACACAAGCAGCCCACGTAACTGCCTCCAACCAAAAAACATGCCAGGCAAATCCTGGCCTTTAACCATGCAACGTGCTATCTCCCATGACAGATCTATTCTTCCTCTCAACCATACCATTTTACGGAGGTGTGTAAGGCATTGTGCATTGATGTTTTATGCATCTTTCACCCATATATACATGAAACTCCTTTGACATATAATCCCCACCTTGATCTATACGAAGGATGAGAACTTTACATGTAGACACATTTTTAGCCATAGAAACAAAATATCTAACGTATGTAAAATCCTTAGACTTTTCTTTCAACGGATACACCTAGATTTTCCTAGAGTAATCATCAATAAAAGTCACAAAGTAGAGATATCCCCCGATTGATGGTGTGTCCTCATAGGACCACATAGATCACTATGTATCAGCTATAATTTTTAGATAGCCCTTCCTAATCCATATTTCAAGAATGGTGCCTGTTTGCAACCCTTACTGATCCATCTTTCACGAATGATGCCCATATATCTTGCGCAAAATGCACCACTCACATACATCATAGTGAGTCCGTGACCTTCAAATTTTTGGGTCTCTCTCGCACAATTCCTTTTACAAACCTCAAGTTGTCACTTTCAAGAGTGTCGAAGAAGGCCTACCTTTCTGATCAATACTATCGTGTTTACTAATACCTTCCCTCATGCACCAAACGATACCATGGTGATATATACGTACTTGTCTTAGACAAGTATGATGAGACCTTCCCAACCCAAACTCGTGGAAGCAACAAAGGCCGCAAGAAGGCAAAGAAGATTGCTCCGAGAAGGGTTCACACCTACTATAACAAAGTGTTCTTAAGATGCACATGAACATGGAATGGGCCTAGGCACATGGGCTTAGCGTAATTTACATGTCGAATTAGGGCCCATGGGCCTTGGGACTATAAGAGGCATGTGCTCTACGCATATTGTACCTTTCAAAACCTTTTAATATTTTTGTCATCTTGTGATACTTATTACATTTATTTTCCATATTGCGTAGTCCTAATTTCTCTTGATTTTTTTGATCCAGGCTAATTAGGTTAATCTTAGGCTAATCTAGATGAATATTTCTTTCATTGGTATCAGAGCTCTTGGCTTAGATCTTTGCTTAAGGAGTGATTAGTGATAATCATTTTTGAATTATGCTTAATCTAGTTTTTAGAATGTAATTTCTTGATCTTGATTAATGATAATCATTTTTAGATTATGATTAATCCAATTTTATGAAATGTATTTTTTTAATCTTGGTTAATGATAATCATTTTTAGATTATGATTAATCCAATTTTATGAAATGTATTTTCTTAATCTTGATTAGTGTTAATCATTTTTGGAATTGATTTTTACACACTTTTTAGATTTGCTAATTTCTTGTTTTGACAAGATTAGCAATGAAATTTGTGTTATTACTATTTTATTTCTTGAACTTGATCTTGATTTTCTTGAAAATTTTCTTGATTTTTGAAATTAGGGCTTGCAAAGATTTTGAGCAACCAATTTGGAATGATTTTCTTGCATTATCTTGATTAGAGAGCCTATAGTTTCAAATATTAATCCTTTAAGCTCTTATTTCTTCAAGAACAAACCCTAGATTCCCAAATCTTGTGTTCTTGGAGAAGCATTGCAAGAAGAATATTGTGGTGTAGACAATCAAGGTTGCTATGCACAATTTTCAGATTACTGTGTAGAATATTCATATTGATGTGCAGAGTATTTAGATTATTGTGTGAGTTCTCAAATGCAGAATTGCAAAGTGCTGTGTGGAGTGCAGATTCATTGTAATTTTGAATAGATTTTCAAGATTTGTTGCAAATTAGCAAGAAAATGCAAAATCTCAGTACAGTTTCAAGAAAGTGCAGAATTTAAATTTCTTCAAATTGAGTGCAAGAAATGGTGCCAGTGAGTTACTCTAAACCTTAATCTTGTCCTAAAGTTGATTTTCTTGGAATTTGTACAAGATCTTTATATTCTGTGTGTAAGAAAACTTCAATATCAAGTTTTATTTAGTCACAAATGCACTAGAAAAGGAGATAGAAGTGAATCTTGGTATGTTGTCTAGGTGCAAGAAAGTGCAAGTGCAAATCTTGCAAGATAGCAAGATTGTTGATTGATTACGCAGTTTAATGGCAAATCTTAATGCATGCAAGTGAATATTGATGCAAGCAAGGCATCCATGGTTTGAAGTTGACAAATCTGCAGAAAGTTGATGTATACATGTCAGAGATGATGTATACAAGACATGAAATGATGTATGAATGCACTATTGAATGAAAATTTGCTGCAATTGTTTGTTGATACTCATTAAGCCCCACTGGGAGTCAAACCCAATCCTCTGACCATAGCCAATGTGCCCCGTACACCAAACGACATTATGGTTTCAGGACAAAAAGCTTCTCGATGCTCTCATATTGGGACACACTTGCAAGCTCTAGATCTATAGAAGAAAAGTAAAATAACACTATTGATCTAAGAAACTCAGAGCATTGCAAAATTATAGAGCATTGTAGATCTGAAGTACCAATACTGACAAACAACACAAAAGGGAGCTAAGCTTGACCAATATAGCAAGAAAGGGTTACAGAAATTACACTAAACCACATCTGACAGTGCAATATTATTGGCATTGGGAAAATCAAAGTAGTATGTGCCCTTATATTCTCCTTAGAAGATTTAGCTGCGTGAGGTACACAAGTTCGATGTTTTTTGTAGGGAGGTTCTCTAGGTCTAATGGGACTTGGAAGCAGCTGATATGTGGGATTGATTGAGCATATAACTTCACTGATCCTTGGGAGAAGATAAGCGATAGATTGAGAAGCACAAGATCTACTGCAGAGCGTTAAGCAAGTTTGGCTAGAATGAAGGGGATTGGATTGTAAAAGAGAAACAGAACTTCATTCTAGGATTGTAAAAGAGAAACAGAAGAGCTCCAGAATCAGAGAAGAAAAGCTATGAAAAAGGCGGATACGACATACTCAGCAACCACCAACCAGGGCTTTCCACCATAAAGAAAATGTACTCAATATAAAGGAGCAACCATGACTAGAGCCCGCAAAGCAACAAGAACAAAGCACATGGTGAAGGTTTTCATTGAGGCTTGGTAGGAGACAGAAGCGTAAGTTAAACAAAATTCATGGCAGTCAAAGCACGAGCAACGTTCCAGCACGTCATTGCATTGTGGTTCATTACAGTGTTTCCATCGCCTTTGTCTGCAAGCTGTAGTCTAGCCAAAGGCGATAACAAAGGCTCAATTTCATCGCTTGAGTGCAAAACCACATAGCAAGGTTCATTCGTTTCATTTTCAACAGCTGGTAGTAGCTTCATCGCCATTCAAGGCTCAGCAAAAGGCTTAGAACACATCGTTGGCTCTTGCTCAGGGCTAGGCGCAATATATATCACCACACAAGCAGTAGTTCTTCAGAGTCCATGTCAGCGCAGGTGTTGGCAGTTAGGCTAAACGCAGGTGCAGACAATTGGTTGCTGTCTTGTGATCACAACAAAGACCATTTTTGTTCGCTGATCTTGTTTGAGGCTAAGCTCCTAGCAAAAGAAAGTAACAGCCGGCAATCACAATAAAAGCTAGCCGTTAACGGTCATTGCTTTTGCAAGCTCTTAACAGTCGACATTCATCAATAAGAAAAGCAAACGTTCAGTGGTATTCAAAGTGTCAAATAAAAAACTAAGGTGCAGCTAGCGTATCATTTTTTTAAAAAAAGAAGAGAGACTCCGTCATTGAGCTCTCTAAGCTCTCAGGTATTAGCTACCTATTTGTGAAGGAAGGAGAAGGAGAGAGTAATTTTTTTAAAAAAAACTGGCTCTGCCAAGAGAAGGGAGGGTCTCTTTTGTTTTTTTTCCCCCCTTTTGCATCCCAACTTAGGGTTTGGACCCCTTTTCACATTTTGGCCTCCACACTTTTGCCATTCCCATTATCCCTATTACCCCACAGCCTACATTTTGATCCACATTTTATTATCCTTGCCTACCCTTTTATTTTCTTAGGGCTGTGGCTTTCGCGTGTAGAGTATTTGTGGTGTTCTCATACGTAGGTAGAAAATTTTGGGATTTTTTCCACCTTGTTCACATGCTTTGGCATATTGGTTACACATGACTACATTTGTATGACTTTTTTGCATGCATCGAGTTTTCATTGGGCATTGTTCACACGCTTTGAGCTTTGTGGAGGTGGTTTGTGTGCTGTGTGGTTGATTTGGTGTATTTTTGAAAGATCCATGCCCCCTCCGCGTAACAAATTCGGGGGTGCTAAAGCGAGGGCAATTCCTCATGATATTTTTATTCTAACGTAGTCAAGGTCATCACTAACCAAACTGATCCGACCAAACCCGTAAGTCATATGGTCAGATCAAGGAAAAGACTTGCACTTGGATCATAGAGACCAACGCTTTTTTCCTCATCGAGAGGCACAGCCGTTGATTCTTTTCCATAGAATAAGGACTGTCTGAGATTTACTTCATCTATTGTACCATAATAGAATTGAGTCTCATTTTAGGGATCCATCTAGTCGAGTCTAACCCCATCCAGTCCCATGGGTTAGCCAACTGCCCAACCATTGTAGTGATTGATAAGATCCATTTAAGAAATTTGGTTATGTTTTGTCCCGGGTACCAGGGAAAAGAGTTCCCAGGCCCCCTAGCCGACAGTTTATGTTTTGTCCCAGGTACCAGGGAAAAGAGTTCCCAGGTCCCCTAGCCAACAGTTTATGCAAACTTCAAGATAGTCACACCACGTACATACCCAATATGAAATTGCCTTTTTCACAGATTCAACTATCTTTAAAACAAATTTTTAAATTTTTAATGAAACCATAGTATCACTGATTATAATCCTCTAAAATATCCAATTGAATTCTAATTTTTGATCATTCCTTCATCGGTGTACTTATGGCATCATTGGCAACCAGAACGCTCACCACCTGTCCACTCAGGGGCCTTTTCAATAGTTCCTAGCTCATAATACCCGGAAATATATTCACTTATAAAAATCCAGATGGACTCTCTATTGAAGATCAGTAAGATCAACCAACAGATCCATATAAAAGAGCCATGGACTCATCCGTTGGAGGACCAGTAAGGTCAATCAACCAGATCCATACCCGAGTTTAGAAAATAACTCTAACTCCTTGTTTCATTATCTTCCTCGATGCACGCGTGGGTATCTTCGGAAGTCCAGAGCCCGAGCACCGTATGGTCAGCACCCTCTAGGATCCTTCGCAGGTCACCTAGCGCTTCACTCATAGGCCGCTTCCTTGGTCCCTCATCCACCGTACCGGAAGCTCACCATTTAAATCGAACCGAGGCTGGTCAAGACCTTGGTCGACCGTGCTACGTGAGATGTCCTCCGTTGACTCTCCATCAGCTGTTGCAACTTTATCACATAGGTCTCCCATGACCTCATTCACAAGACGGTCAAAATGCTTCCCCAGCATTCTTGACATAAAACAGTCATTTAAAAACAGGTCATAAATATAGTTTCCATAACGAACTCTCGTCTTTCCACATTGTTTCATATCAATCTACAAATTTTCTTAATCCACGTCCAATCATATGTATTCCCATCATCCTTCATCCATTCTCATCCAATCACATCATATGTATTCTCATCCAATCATATGTATTCTCATCCCTTCTCATCCAATCATATGTATTTTCATCATCCTTCATCCATTCTCATCCAATCACACCATATTCCATCTCATCACATCTATCCACATCTATCCTTATCACATCTCATCCATTCGCATCTACCCACGTCCATATCTCATCACATTACATTCATTCATATCTACCCTGATCCACATCAAATCACATCACATCACATCACATCCATTTCAATTTTCACATCACATCTCATCCATTCACATCACATCACCTGACATCCATTTCACTTTACATCTCATCCATTCACATCTATCCTGATTCACATCACATCACATCACATCCATTTCACATCACATCTCATTCATTCACATATATCCTGATTCACATCACATCCATTTCACATCATATCTTATCCACATTCACATCTATCCCGATTCACATCACATCCATTTCACATCACATCTCATTCATTCACATCTATTGCGATTCACATCACATCCATTTCACATCACATCTCATTCATTCACATTTATCCCGATTCACATCACATCTCATTCATTCACATCTATCCCGATTCACATCACATCACATCCATCACATCACATCACATCCATCACATCCATCACATCACATCACATCCATTCACATTCATCATATTCATTTGAAAAGATGCATGGGGGAAGAGAGCTTGAGCTCTTGCAAGCAGACACACACTCACAAAACCCTAAAAGAGAAAACAACAGGTGAGAGGCTGAAAATCTTCTTCTTCTCCACATAACACTCAACACACCATATACAAAGATAAGAGTACACACTATATGAAAAGGTACTCAACCAAATACATACTAGGGTTCTCTATAGTGTGAACCCAACTAAATGAGCTGGCGCTATAACTATGCCAGTCTCTAGAATGGCTATCACACAGCCTGTTATCCCACGGGTCGCATATCACCCATGATCTCACCAACCATGCCAGTGGTGTAAGTGTGGGGCCTATCCCCCAAGCGGGCCATCCAGTGTCCACCACCTCACTAGATGAGCTCGATATCTCAACACTTCCCCTTGAGCTCAACTCCATCTCACACCAAGCGAAGCCCTGAATCTGCTGAGCTTCTCTCTGTCTGTACCCAATGCTTGGGTGAAGATGTCAGTGACTTGATCCTATGTGCTGATAGAAACAAGGTCAACGTCTCCTGCCAAAACCTTCTCTCTGACAAAATGGTAGTGGACCTCTCTATGCTTCGTGCGAGCATGAAAAACTGGGTTCTTAGCCAGTTGTATACTACTAATGTTGTCACAGAAAATGACAACTTGTCTATCCACCACTGATAGACCCGAATCTGCAAGTAGCTTTCTCAACCAAGCTACCTCACATGCTACACCTCTGTACTCGGTCTCTGTAGTACTGATAGAGCAACCGTAGGTTGCTTCTTGCTGCTCCAAGTCACAGTAGCACTCCTCCCCAAAGAAAACATGAAGCCACTAATAGATCTTCTATCTGCGTTACTACCAGCCCAATCAGCATTTGTGTACCCATGTACATATATCTCTGTCCCAGTTTCATAAATTAGTCCCCACAATGCAAAGTAGACCTCACATACCTCAGTATGCGTCTCAATGCATCCAAATGCGGTTTCCATGGAACCTGCATAAACTGACTCACCAACCCAACAACATAGCTCAAATCCGGCCTGGTGATCGTCATGTAGATCAAGCTTCCTACTATGCGCCTATACATAGTAGGATCCTCCAAAATCTCTCCTGAATCTGCACTCAACTTGCCATTTTGATCCAATGGCACTGAGATAGGCTTATAGCCTGTCATACCATACTTGGACAACATGTCCAAGCCATACTTTCTCTCCAGTAATCCAATACCATGTGGTGACCTAATCACCTCAATGCCCAAGAAATATCTGAGCTCCCCCAAATCCTTCATCTCAAACTTCTGTCTAAGCAAGATCTTTACATTAAAGATCTCTACGTCATGGTCCCCCGTAATTATCAGGTCATCTACATCGATGACGACAAGCACAACCCCTCTATCACTGTGTCTCACATATAGCAAGAAATCTACCTTGGCTACATGAAAGCTAATAGTGACAAGATATTCAAAAATCTTGTCAGACCATGCTCTTGGTGCTTGTTTTAAGCCATACAAGGCTTTCTTCAACTTGCAAACATGCTTGGGATGACTCACATCCTCATAACCAGGTGGTTGCAACATATACACCTCTTCTTGCAAATCCCCATGCAAGAATGCATTCTTTATATCCATCTGATGTAAAGACCATTTCTTTAATGCAGCCCCCACTGCTATCACAACTCTCACTGTTGCCATCTTGGCAACTGGGCTGAAGGTTTCTTCATAATCAATGCCATATGTCTGCGCATATCCTTTGGCTACCAATCTAGCCTTGTATCTGCTTATGCTTCCATCACTGTTATGTTTTACTTTGTACACCCACTTGCATCCAATGGCTTTCTTGCCTTCAAGCAATTGCACTAAACCCCAAGTCTCATTTCCATATAGTGCATCCATCTCCTCATCCATAGCTTTCTCCCAACACACATTTCCAAATAGCCTCATCAATGCATGTGGGCTCTACAACTTGCACAACTTTTGCCATGTTTACGTAGTGATGTGCCACATAACCATCACAGGTAAACCTTTGCACAGGATTCTTCACTCTCCCAGATCTTTGCAGCTTTGCATTCATGGCTTCCATAGCCTTCTTTACACTACGTGTTCTCATAGCTGGTATCCCAAGATCCTCATCAAGGCTCATCTCTGAGTCACTAGACTCTCCATCAACATGAGAATGCTCTGTAGAAATGTCAGGCATACTAAGGGGCTCAACCACTTTCTCTTTGCCTTTATGTGATGTACTAATCACATTTGCAGGACTGGTATTATGACGCAACCTGTCACTCCATGGTCTATCAACTAAACCACTAGATGAGGACTCTCTTGGTCCACTCAATGACTGTGATTGCTGACTTGCATTTTGTGCAACCACATTTCCACTCACATCAGCCCTACCAATAGCTTCTTTTTCAGCAGCATACCAGCTGCTCATCTCACCAAAAACAACATTGTTGCTTACCCTCAACTCACGTGTAGCAGGGTTATAACACTTGTATCCCTTTTGCTCAAGGGAATACCCAATAAACACACATTTTCAGCTTTTGGATCCAGCTTAGTTCTCAGCTCATCTGGCACATGCACATATGCAATGCATCCAAAGACTTTCAGATGAGACAAATCAGGTTTTCTGCCAGTAAACCTCTCCTCTAGAGTTACATCATGTATGGCTGCAGTTAGAGTCCTATTCATGATGTAAACTGCTATAGAAACAGCCTCAGCCCAATAGCTATGCAGCATACTCTTCTCTCCCATCAATGCTCGCACAATCTCAGCAATGTGCGTGTTTTTTCGCTCAGCAATTCCATTTTGCTGTGGTGTATCTGCATGTAAACTATCTCCATATACCATTCTTCTTCAAAAATTCAGAGAACTCATTGGAGAAGTACTCTCCCCCCTCCATCTGACCTTAGGCACTTTACATATTTTCATGTTTGCTTTTCAACCACATAACTCTGAAATTTTAAAAATGAGTGAACACCTCACTCTTCTCCTTCATAAAGTATACCCACACTTTTCTTGTGTGGTTATCAATAAATGTCACATAATACCTACAGCCTTCCATAGACATGGTCTTCGTAGGACCCCATACATCTGAATGCACAACATCTAGTGCATTTTTTCTCACATTTATGTTACATGGAAATACATGCTTTGTTTGCTTTCCAAATTGGCATGCTTCACATATTTTCTACATACCTTCAACTTTAAACTTTCTGCATATTTTCTGCATACCTTCAACTTTAAACTTTGGCAGCCCTGTCACAATTCCTTTAGTCTGCATAGACTTCATTCTCTGCACATTCACACGTCCAATTCTTTTATGCCAAATGTCTGTGTCTACAACAATTCCTGAACCATTTGCAAACATCGCAGCACTCACTTCAGGCATGTTTACATTCAATGTAAACATTCTGCCCACTCTATTGCCTTTTGCAACTTTAAAGTCTTCAACATAACAACCAACCATCAGGGTTAAACTGAACCTGCAATCCCTGCTCAATCATTTGGCCAACTGAAACCAGATTCTTTGTTATGTTTGGAACATGAAGTATATCTGCAAGGTACTTCACTTTGCCATCCTGCATAGACAATGGCACATCTCCAACATGGGTAATGGGATGAGCAGTGTCATCCCCTCTGTTCACAAAACCTGGTCTTTCAAGGTTTTTCATCTCCTTGAACCACTCCCCATGACTTGTCATGTGGTTCGAAGCACCTGAATCAACGTACCATACATCATCTTTATGTACTGCTTCAACATTTTTAGACATGGCATTAACAACATGCTGCATAACAAACAACCTTTTATTATCCTCATTGTTTTTGCTCGAGGATGCGTAGTTGTTTTGCTGCAATTTTCCATTTTGCATGTTAGCCTACTTCTTATAACACAATTTGCCTGCACATGTCCAGGCTTACCACAATAAAAGCATCCACGTGTATCATTATACTGCCTTTGCCAATTTCCACGACCTCTTTGACTCCCCCTGCCTCTGAATTGGCCTCTTCCACCTGCATGTTGTTGTTGTTGTGTGAATTCTGGGACTGTTGTTGTTGCTGCTCTGCTGGCCATAATTTTGATTACCTATTCGGCCACCTCCTTGGCCGCGTCCCACAGCCTCCTCTATCTCGTCCTCTTCCTGAACTTGTGTAGAAGGCCTGTTGCTCTGAACTGTTTTTGTTTTGTGAATGATCTTCACCCAAGCTCTTCTCTTCTATAATCAACATAGACACCAAATCTGTGAAATTGGGAATGTTTTCCCGAGTCTAAATAGACGTCTTGAACGCCTTGTATTGTGGCCCGAGACCACGTAGACAGACTTCCACCTTATCATCATCATCTACTGAAACGCCAATAGATGCAAGGGATTCCACAATACCCTTGATCTTCAATGCATAGTCATTCACAGACATACTCTTTTTCTCCAATAGATGCAAGGGATTCCACATTACCCTTGATCTTCAATGTATAGTCATTCACAGACATACTCTTTTTCTCCACAGTATGTTCATTCTTCAACTGTATCTTTCGCACCTTGGTATTCGTTTCATAGAGTTTTACCAAGGTGTCCCATGCCTCCTTGGTGGACTTGGCATCTTGTATGTGCCCAATCATGGTGTCCTCTATACTGATGAAAGAGAGCCAATACATAACTATTCTGGCTCCTTGGTTCCAATCCTTGAACTCTTTCACATCTGCAGTAGTCAGATTGATCTCCGGTATCTCCGGTGCCTCTTCATGATCACCTTCTATGTAGTCCCAGTAACCCTTTCCCATCAGGAAATTTATCAACCTGAACCTCCAAGCATGGAAGTCGTCCTTATCAAGCTTCTCAGCAATAATCTGGTTTATGCCATCATTTGATATCTTACCAGACACAAATTTTTCAAAAACAGCATTCTGGTTTGTCCTGCACAAACTGCTGTATTTTCTGCAGTGGTACTATACTACACTCAAATGTCACAACAACCAGTGACCTCAATGTGCATACATACACCCAATGGCAACTGTTGACCTCCTTGAAGCACACACAATGTCTGTACAACCAATCTATCTTCCTGCAGTTCTTAAAACAGAGTTCTGCAAAGAATCGATGACTTACCCGCAGTGCTCGAAATCGTTTGCTTTCTAAAAAACGGAGGTCATAATGCACCCGAAATGCGTTTTTGGCCCAAAAAATGTTGTCTAATAGGACAAAATAGTTGCCCTATAGCTTTACTCCCGCGAAGAAAGCTCCTCAATCAGAGATCATTTACCAGTCTTCCATCAATACCTCCCAAACATTGGACTTTTGAGTTCAATGGGGTTCGTCTAATGGCCCACATTGTGCGTCCAACAGCCTCTTCCTTTACATGCATTTGTCCTCCGCTCATTGTGCCATAATGTTGTTTAGGCTCTTCATGTCCGACATCTTTGTTTCCTCCAGTCATTGGACTTTTTGGTCCTCCCCCTTGAAGCGTGACTTGCTGCACTGTTTGTTCTAGATCTATCTCCAAAACTTACTCTTCTTGCTGTTCCTTGGTTTTGACGATGTCTGCTCTGCATGACATAACCTGGACGATGTGAGCATTGGTCTACTTCTGTTGTCCTCACCCTCTTCTGTTGAATAGTCTCCTTATCTCCATGTAGAGGCCTTGATTCCTCATACATAGGAGTATTAGCTACTGTTTCATGGACCATGCGAGCCACTTGGTGTCGGTCTTGACCTTGCTGCCACCCTGTCTCGCAACTTGCTTAAGCTTGGTCCCTCACCTTTGTGCTTCCCCATGTGATATGCATATTGCTTTGCACTTTGTAGTAAAGTGTTTGCCATATCTAAAATGCACGCATCATACAAGCTAACCTTTTCCATATATCCTTCACCAGCAAGCCAACTCCCATGTACACTTTTAGATAAGTTTGTTCGAGGGGTTTGTGCTAAATCCACTGAGCTTAAGACCACCTACACATAAGAGGTTTCATACATGAATTCACAAAATTGACTCCAATGCAAATACATCCATACAACATATCATTTCTCCATAAAATTTCTCACCCTTGACATGAGGTTGCCCCAATGTGCTATTCGTAATTCCCACCATCTCATCCACGTATCCATTACTGATAGTTTTCCCTCACGAACATGTCCATTTCTCCACCACTCACGAATCTCTTCACTTTTTAAGAAAGCTGACTCCTTATTGGTTGCCAATCTCCATTCTTCACACAAGTCAATATGGTGTTGTCGACTTTCTGCCTTCATGCATTGTTTAGCATGCTTCATCAAACTTTGTTTCCAATGGAATAAGCACGTTTGCTCCCTGTCCTCCATAATGTTGTGCGGACCCCCATTGAAAATGGTCCTAACTACACACCAATTTGACCCTGCTTCATCAGCAAACCCATAGAAGTGTGCGGGTGCATAATCGCATTGCTCCATTGTGCTATTCAGCATTTCCCAAAATAGTACTCGGCTTTTTGTATCCTCCTCCTTCATTTCACATGTGGCAATTTTCAACAGCTCTTGAACACTATAGGATTTTGGAGAGAATTTTTTTCAATCAGCTATCATTCAAGGTAAATGAAAGAAAGGAAAAAATAGAAGTACGTAGTCTCACCTTGGGTCGTAAACATGACAAGCCATTGTTGACCAACCAAAAACTCGATGAGTGTGATCAAACAAAACCCAGGACTTTGCCAAGTCACCTCCACTATCACACCGCATGCGATTCACCAAGTCCACGCCTGATGCTGGTCCTCGCAAAGACATCTTAAAGACATAACATTCATCATCAGGGCCACCTTGTCTTGGGAAACGGCTACCTTGTATAAATGAATAGCGAGATCTTCTCTGTATAAGAAGGATGCTATCAAAGCCCTCTCCTGTCGGCATCAATTTTCTTTTCTCCTGGGATACAATGCGTCTAAACCTAAAAAACATAATTTCACAACAATAAAGAGAGGACTGAATGTAGAAAAATACATCCAAATATAATTAAGTTACAGAATGAATACTCACCTCTAATTTTCCACAAGAGGACTCAACTCCTCCAAAAAATTGCAGAGCTCATGATCCCCAATACTTGTAGGTAGCTCATCATTTTGATTCATCATGGAGGAAAACAGCATATCCTTCACAATATCCATCTGTATTTTTCGAGGACCTGCACTTCTCTGGGCTTTTAACACTTGAGAAACAAACATTTTCACGCGCTCCAACATTGACCTTGAAGTTCCTGGCTGAACTGGATGTTCATGCAGCCCAGTGTGGAGCATCATTCTTGTAATAGTTGTATCACGAGGCATTACGTAATACATAACACATCTACACACTTGCACATAGTGTGCAATTTTGCGACAAAAGTGAGAAACTATTTTAGTTTTCTCATCCTCTGTCAGAAGTCCAACTGCAATCTTTTTTGTTAGATGTCCATCAAAGAAGGTGTTGTTATACCTTTTATTGTTCGAGTAAAAAGGACAGCTGAGCCTATGGCACTCCAAAGTACCAACACAATAGCTAATATGCACGGTACAACTTACAGACATGTTTGATGTTACTGGACGTGTCCATAAGTGACCATCATATTTTTGCTCCATTCCATCCATATTTCCTATTTTGCCATATGTTGGTGGAAACTCTAGGATGGAATCACCATCATAATGTCTTGGCACCTCCTGGACTTGGATGACTCGAGTAACTTTTTCCAACAATGAACGTAGAAGAGAAGGTTGCTCCTTCTTACAAAGAACTGAAAGTATACTCTCTGAAGCAATACATTCATCTTCAGAGATATTGTGCTTCGAACCTTTTGGATTGCTTGTGCCTTCACCTGGTTGAAAAATAGTTGTTGAGCCATTCAAGTCACTCTCAGAGGAGGAGCTCGAGATATGAACATGGGTGTTTTGTGTCCCTAATTCTTTCTCCACTGAGGTCTCCAAATGTCAGACATCTTGGGCAATGTCATTAGCACTAGAATCAAGACTATCAACAGCACAAAGAGGACTACATTGTAGCATATATGTTTTACTTCGAGTAATATCTACAAGGTAGTTTTTACTGCCCTCCATGTCATAATGAGCGATGATTTCCTGTAGGCTTCCATTGGTCCTAGTAGCTTTCACTCTAGAAAGGGCATGTGATGAAGGCAAAAACCCTTGTAGATATCCATGACTGATAAGCGTGGTCTGGTGGAGAAGTATTAAAGTTTGAGATTTTTTGCTCCAACCATCAAGCTCAAAGGTGACAGTGTGCTCCACAGGGAAGGCAATACGAAGATAGAAAGGACAGGAGAGACAAAAATGTGAAATGAAAATATAAAAACGAAGGAACAGGTGGACTTTATAAAACAAAAATAGAAGATCACGTATCTAGGCCGAATCAATCATTGTCAGGTAAGGCGGCTGAAATGATAAAACAAGGTGGAGCAATCACGATTGAGAATGAAGGCGGCTGAAATGATAAAATAAGGTGGAGCAATCACGATTGAGAATGGTCACGACAAAATTTTTTTTATAAAAAATATACAAATGTATATGTATCTACAAATATATAAAAAAATATACAAATATATGTATCTTTTTATATTAGTTTTTTATATGTAAGTAACCTTTAAAATGAAAATAATATGTAACTGTCTATAGGCCCTATTTAAATAGTAGATGATTATTGTTGGTCTGCAAAACTACTTGTGGTCCGCTTTCAACCGAAGCACCCAATACGTTGAAGAGTTTGTCTTTTGCTCCGACCACTCCAGGCACCCGGCAGAGCCGGGGGATGACCTTATTGTTGGTCTGCAAAACTACTTGTGGTCCGCTTTCAACCGAAGCACCCAATACGTTGAAGAGTCTGTCTTTTGCTCCGACCACCCCCGACTCTGCCGGGTGCCTGGAGTGGTCGGAGCAAAAGACAGACTCTTCAACGTATTGGGTGCTTTGGTTGAAAGCGGACCACAAGTAGTTTTGCATACCATTGCAGCTTATGGCAATAAGATCTCAATTACCATGTATGTTTCAATTATTGCTTCAATTGTCTCTGCCACATACAACAATTCAGCTGCAGTCGTCTCCGTCTACAAATTTGTCACAAAAGCTTTCGACTGCGGATGGCTATCGAAGCTATCAAGTGCCGGCCAGCCTCCCAATTTAATTAGTTTTTTCTTTTCTTTTGGATTTTCTACCTACCCGGCTTAGAATTGGAACGCTGCTGTAGCCTTGAAAGGAGGGTATCCTTTAGACAAAGCGTATAGAAAGGGTAGTAAAAAAGTTAACCCTTACAAGGTCGCTTTCTGGAAAAAACGGTAGCCATCTCCTTATAGCCGTCTCCTTAACGAGTCTTTATGTCAAAAATAGTGGTTTAATCATCCCTAAATGGAAACCCTCTCAACAAAGTGATCCAGCACTTAACCAATTTATCACAACACAACACGGTTCCTTTTATGGCTAATAGCCACAACCGTTGTGGTCCACAATAGGAGCACACAATGAAGACGTACGTACACATGAGACAAACAAGATTCTTTTAAGATGGTTTCTCTTTATTATTCACATTACAAACCAAAAAGAAATTACTTCCCTTTTAAGGTGGTTTCTCTTTATCATTCACAATTGATGTTAGGTGCCTAGGAGACAATTATAAACCAAAAAGAAACTTCTCTTCTGTTTGTCGATCTACTATTAAGATTTGGGGGTAAATATGAAACACCTCTCTCTAGTGGAGGGCTGTGATAAAAGACCCCCCTTTTTGGTGGTTATCACTGCCTTACACGCATCCTTTGGATTTTTCAAGGGAAATACCATTGGATAGAGAGAGATAGAAGGTGCTTGATATTTATCTCGACGTCCTGCCCCATCATCCAGTACTTTGAGGACCACCATAAAGAGAATGTGGGGGGGGGATAGAGAGCTTGAGTTCCTTGATACGGATGGGTGTCCCTCATGGAATCAAGTTTCTTCATCATTGATACGTGCCACACTCAGTTTTGTTGGCTGATGAGGGTTGGTTTATGTGTTTGAGTCTAGTGGATCAACTTCCTAAAATATATTCCATGGGAAAGAAAGTTGGATTGGTCATGCATCGAACAATGTCTGTTCATGTGGAATCAAGTTATTTGTATGAGAATGGAGAACGGGTAAGTCATAATCTCTCAAATATTTCCCTTGATGTATACATGTTATGTGGTATGGATATCCAAACATAATCGTTATGGTAGGTGGATACATTGGCGCTTAGTATGTTCTATCGAGTAAATTGCCATGTCCCTATTATTGATCGCGAGGCTGGGCAAAATGTTTCAAAGAAGTTATTCAATGCTCAATGAAATTTCATTTTTGAGAAGAATAAGAAGCATCCATTCCAACGCACAATGGTCTTAAAGCACTACATTCGAGGTGATGCAGAGAAGATCTCCTATGTTCTTTAGGTGAGACAATTTTCATTCTGTTCATTTTCATAGCTACTTTTTCAAAATACTTAGATGCACATTTATGATTGCATTTCATTGTAGGTGGGTAGTAGAGACCTTCTCAAGTGAAGGAGATGGTGTCTTGGGACGTTTTTGCGGGATGTGGAGGCTTGGGACGTGCATGCCAAGAGTTAAAAAGACACTATATGGGGATAGAGAATGACATGGAGGTAGCCAAAGCATGTCTGGGAGATTTCTCATTAGGTCGGGATGACATGTAGAAGAATGCTATAATTTGTGGATCAAAAGACTTTGTAATCGAGATTATCATGGTTTGGAAGTTTAAAGATCGAAATATACATTTTTGATCTTTAAAAGATTGTGTTTTATATTTAAGTAAGTAAGAAAGTATGTATGTAATGTTTTTATATATGTTAGTGCGTAGGTAGCTCTTGTATGTATGTATGTATATGTATATGAACGAGGTGTATAAATTTAGGTAGATATATGTATATATATAATTATATCAATAAGTATGATGTGGATCAAAAGACTTCGTAATCGAGATTTTCATGGTTTGAAACTTTAAAGATCGGTTTATACATTTTTTATCTTTAAAGGATTGTTTTTTATATTTAAGTAAGTGAGAAAGTATGTATGTATGTATGTATGTATGTATATATGTTAGTATGTAGGTAGCTCTTGCATGTATGTATGTATATGAATATTTTGTATGTCTATATGTATGAGGTGCATGAATTTAGATAGGTATATGTATATATGTAATTATATCAATAAGTATGATGTGGATCAAAAGACTTTGTAATTAATATTTTTATGGGACTAGATCTTTAAAAGACTGAAATTTATATTGTTGATCTTTCAAAGCTTGTTATTTATATGTAAGTAAGTTCTTGGTCCTTTACAAAGCTCATAGTAAGTTCTTGGTCCTTTGCAAATCTCGGACTACTTGTTCATTGATCCAAAAAGCTCGGCAAAAAAAGCTCGCAAAAAAAATCCCCCAGATGCACTTAAACCATTGCCTAGTATACCAAACGACACACACACACACACACACACACACACACACACACACACACACACACATATATATGAAGCACAACCAAGTGAGGGGGAAAATCAACCTAGCGAGACAAAGAATCGGAGCATGCTTATGAGCTATGGTTATCCAATGATGATCTTGCTAGATGAGTTTAATTTATAGGTTATTGAGGTGCAGCCTCTCGAAGACCAAATCCAGATTTACAACATGCGGTGGACATGCAACCTTGATATGGACAATATTTTCCTTAATGCCCAGGTGTATTCTAAATCCATCCTCACCTTTTACTATTGTTTTAATATTTTTTATGATTCTCCATTCAGTGTTTGTTTGAGTGTGTGCTTGCATCATTATGTAACTAGTCTTTCAATTTTCAAGTTATTGCTTGGATAACCCTTTAGAGTATGCCAAAGAAGTATTCCAAGACTTTGGTCCTAGTTCAATCCTCGCTCATATCGACCTTAGAGTATGCTAAAGAAGTATTCCAAGTACTCAATCTTCCTTAGTGTGACCTCTTTAGTTAGAATTGAGCCTTCTAGTTGAATGTGAAAGTGAAACTAGTTTATTAAAAAAAAACAAAGATAAAACAATGAAAAGTAAAAATACCAAAAAAAACTCACAAGAAGATAAAAACTGCCATGTGTGAGAGCTAGGTAGGACTTTTGGTTCTTAGTAGGATGAAGCCTTGGGATTATACCCTTGATCTCCATGGGATGGAACCTTGAACCTCATCGACATATTCTACGGATGGAATCTGCATCAAGAAGGGGCATGTTAACCCTACTTAGAAACCTCTTCAGTGTTGATGCCATCCATTGGCAACCGTCACTTTGTTTAGTCATTGACATTAAAGATGGTAACATTGTATATTTTACATGTGCAATCATTGGTTGTCTATGAAAGGCACGCCATAGGATTAATTATGGAGATTGCATTCTTAGCTTAAGTGTTTGCACAAGCCTAGGTGGCCCTAGATAGCCATGGAAATATTTTTGAAGTATGGCCGCCCAAGGTGTGAAGGCTAGGGGGCTAAGATAAGGGTCATTTTGTATTGCTAAGATAAGGGTCATTTTGTATTCTGACCATTCATTATCTTATGCATTAGTCTCTTCTTCTCTACTCTCTTGCTTACTTGCCTAATTAAATTAGATCTACTATAAGATTCCTCTCTTCAGCTTTTGAGGTGTAAAGATGTAAGAACCTCCCCTTTTGTTCTTGTAATTATTTTCGTCTCTAAAATAAAAGAATGATCTTGTTTTATCCTAGAGAGAGAAAATATCTAGAGAGAGATAATCCAAAATTGAGATATCTTTGGATATAAAAATCCTCCTAGTGTCTAAAATGGTTTCCCCTGAAACAGAAGTTCAAAGTAAACTTTCCAATGTGCATTAGGAATCAATTAAAAATGATATAAGGGACCTTAGCCTAAGAGTCTAGATTTTTAAAAATTTCTGGATTATGGTCCAATTAAGGTTCCTATGGGCCAATAGGATTAATCCAAGTGTTGGGATGAGATAAATCCAAAGAATAAAAGAAAATACCCAAAAATGAGTAAATGCTCACATAAGATGAAGAGTTGACTGAGTACAAGGTTTATTAGTTAAAAATTAAGAGATATTACTTAAAAAATGAGATATTATGAGAAATGATGAATTTTTGACACCTTGGTAATAAGTAGGGGGAGACCTTTGAGGTAGGTGCCTCCTTCACATGTGTGGGAAGGTTTTTTAATTCAAAAAAATTGTGATATTTTTATCTCTCCTCTCTCCTGGATCAAACTGGATCACACGGGGGGGGGGGGGGGGGAGGGAGAAGAGTTAAGGACACTGCCTCCTAGCAAGAGGGGGATGGAGGAAAATTGCCTTATCTAAAAAGAGGCAAATGAGGGGGTGTGAGAGGGGTGGCTGCAAGGGGCGGCTGTACTACAGCAAGTACACTACACAGGGACAGACGACGGTATGGACGGCGGTACAATAGGGCATACGCTACGCAGAAAAATGCGTGTTGCCTGTGGAGCACCCCGGGGGTTTATATAGCAGAGGGGTAGGGATACGAGCGCTGCGCAAAGTAAGGACGAAAGGACAGTGTACCATCAAAGGCTATGGATCAGTGGCCTGCATGGGTCTAGGGGAAAGGTACGGTGTCGGTTATTATCAGGGAAAGGAGTGGTACGCATGTACCTTATCTGGTCTGGGGCAGCATGGGTGTCCACGTAGTGGTACATGTGGACCCTACAGTGGGCGGCCGTCCTTTGGTTCTTATGCGGCCATCGTACGAGCGCCCTAGTAAGTGTGTATGGTCTAAATTTTGGGGCGAGGTCCCCAAATTTGGGGCGTTCGCCGCCTCGCCCTGGGGGGCAAATTTTTTTTTTGTCCGAGAGGTTCTCCTGGTGGTTGGGGTTCAGACCGTTCGTCAATCGGACACCCGGTCGTGCATTTATTAAGGTTTAAAGGTCGTCGCTTTTTAACTAAAATGACTGAAATTTGCGTATAAGCTTGATCCGGTGTCCGTTTTGGATGCTGTAAAATCCTATATTAGGGTAAAATTGCACGCAAATTTCAAATTTGGGCTCAGAATTTGAAGATTCTAAGTAGAAATGACTCAAATAATAAAATCATTGATTTTTATACCATAAAAACTCATAAATTTATCTATTACATGAACATTTCTTTATTAGTGAAGATGGGTATGTTACATCCTTCCCCCCTTAAAGAAATCGAGATATCCTCATCTCGTCATGAATTGGGGATAATCCTTTAACAGTGTAGCTTCATCTTCCCAAGTTGCATCCTCTTCAGGGTAATCTTTCCACTGTACTAGATGTTGTACAAGAGTTCTATTTCGGAGTTGCCTTTCCCTAGAATCTATGATGCTATTGGGCTGTAATTCAAGGACTCCTTGAGTAGGGATTACAACTTTTTCATCATCAAGAATATGATCGAGACTGGGTACATATGGTTTTAACAAACTTACATGAAATACATTGTGGACTTTGATATGGGCTGGGAGTTGGAGTTTATTTATATAGGCACTTTTACCTAGACACTTGATAACTGTATAGGGACCACAATACCTAGGGCTGAGCTTCTTATATTTCCCAAGTGATAGAGAACTTCGTTTGGGTCGCACTCGTAGAAGAACTCTGTCTCCTTCCTTAAAGATCCTTTCAGACCTCTTGGTGTCAGCATAATGCTTTTGTCGATCTTGGGCAGCTTTAATATCCTTTTGGATTGCCTTGGTTTGTTCTTCCATCTCTTCGAGCATTTTCCTGAATGCCTCAACTCTTATGGTCGGATCAGAGAAATTTAGAGGAGACAAACATTCTTGCCCATAGAGTGCTTTGAATGGTGACATTCTTATGCGCTCTGATGATAAGATGTATTGTAGGCAAATTCTACCAGAGGAAGGTATTGAATCCACCTTCTTGGTTCCCATCCACAATATGCTCTGAGAATGTCTTCAATTACTTGATTGACTCTCTCAGTTTGGCCATCGGTCTCTAGATGATAAGCTGTGCTAAAGCAAAGTTGAGTTCCGAGGGCTTGAAATAAGGATTCCTAGAACTTTAAAGTGAAGTCAGAATCCCGATCACTTACTATCCTTTTTGGGAGACCATGAAGTTTGAGGACTTCCTTGATGAATATTCGAGCAACATCAGAGGCTTTGAAGGTCTTCTTTGCTGGTATAAGGTAAGCTACTTTGGTAAGTAAATCCACTACTACCAGAATGGAGTCATATCCTCCTTGAACAGTGGGGAGACTTGTGACAAAATCCATACTAATGCACTCCCACTTCATTTGGGAAATATCCAAGGGTTGAAGTTTTCCAGGCATCTTGACCCTTTCGGCTTTGATCCTTTGGCATGAGAGACATTGCTTCAAGTACCGCAGGACATCATTTTTCAAGCCTGCCCAATGAAAGCTCCTTCTTACGGCATTTAATGTTTTTGCATAGCCTCGGTGTCCTACAGCAGGACTATCATGAGCTTCATGGAGGATTAGTTTCTTTAAAGCAGGATCCTTAGGGATACATAGCCTGTGATTGAAGTAGAGGCTTCCTTCATGAGTGGAGTATCCCTTGATTAGATTCTTCTCTTTCTCTGAATTTCTCCCTTCTTCTACTAACTTCATCATCCTATGATAATCTGGATCATGAGATGAGACTTCTTCCACCTTGACCAGTATGGGATTATTTGACATTGAAATTGCACTCAAGAAAGATTTGCGCGGCTAAGTGCATCTGCTACCACATTATCTTTCCCAGGGCGGAATTTGATTTCAAAGTCATATTCTTGTAGAATTTCAATCCATCTCCTTTGCCGCATGTTGAGGTTAGGCTGGGTGAAGATCCACTTTAGACTTTTGTGGTGAGTTACAAGCTGGAATTTGCCCCCCAGGAGATAATGTCTCTATAATTTGAGGCAATGAACAACTACTAAGAGCTCCAAATCATGGGTGGCATAATTTTCTTCATATTGCTTCAGCTTGCGAGAAGTATAAGCGACTAGTCTTCCTTCTTGGCCTAAGACACCACCAAGTGCTAGACTACTAGCATCAGTAACCACTTCAAATTCCTTGGCAAAATCAGGAAGTTTCACGACTGGGGTAGAAGTAATAATGACCTTGAGCTGATCAAAACTGTTTTGATGGATTGGCAGCCACACTATTTTGCAATCCTTCTTAAGAAAATCCGTCAAAGGTGCAGCTACCAAGGCATAATCTTTGATAAAAACCCTATACCATCTCGTGATTCCCAAAAACCCACGAACTTCACGAACTGATTTAGGGGGTGGCCACTTTAAAATATCCTTGACCTTGGCGGGGTCTACTGAAATGCCATCTTTGGAGACGATGAATCCAAGATACTCAATTTGATGAGTAAAGAAGGTACATTTGCTCTTCTTGGCATAGAGTTTGTGTTTGCGCAACAATTACAGAACTCTACGCACATGCTCCTCATGCTCTTCCATTGATTTGGAGTAGATTAAGATGTCATCAAAGAAAACAAGCACAAATTCATCCAAGTAAGGACGGAATATATCTTGCATTAGGCGGTTAAAGGTTGTAAGAGCATTGGTTAACTCGAATGACATTACAGTAAACTCATAGTGGCCATAACGGGTATTGAAGGCTGTCTTGGGTATATCAACTTCCTTGACTTTGATCTGATAGTAACCAGACCTCAAATCTATTTTTGAGAAGACTTTGGCCCCATGAAGCCTGTCAAGAAGTTCGTCGATGCGAGGGATAGGATACTTATTCTTGACAGTGACTTGATTTAGCCCTCGATAATCTATGCAGAGGTGGAGAGTTCCGTCCTTCTTTTTTTGGAAAAGAACAGGTGCCCCCCAAGGAGAGCTACTGGGGCGTACGAATCCTTGCTGCTCAATGAGTTAGGAAAGTTGCTCTTTAAGTTCAATGGCTTCAGGAAGGGACATTTTATAGGGCATTTTTGAGACGGGTTGAGCTCCAGGGATCACCTTGATTTCATGATCAACTTCTCCAGGAGGCGGTAGCCCTGCAAGCTCATCAGGGAAGATGTCAGAGAATTTTTGGAGAGCCAAGAGGATTCTATCTCCATACTAGGTTCAATGGCTTTGTTGAGCTTGACTAAGAAAACTTGCTGACCCTTACGTGTTCCCTTGAGAAGATGTTTTGCCTTAACTACCCTAGATTTAGGTTTTCCTCTTATCCCCTGAACAGATATTACTTGGCCATGCTCATTTTCAAAAGTGATACTCCCCTGGTTACAATGAATGCTAGCTTTGTTTGTAACTAACCAATCCATCCCAAGGATTCCATCATAAATTCCTAATGGCAAGACTCTAAAGTGGCCATGAGTTTGCTCATTACCCAGCTCAAAATCAAGGTTTCCTATAGAGTGGCGAGATACTACTTCTTTCCCACTGGCTAACTCTACAGTCATTCTTCTAGCTATTTTTTGACTCAAGTTTAATTTTTCCAAACACCTAGGAGAAAGAAATGAATGGGTACTGCCACAATCAATCAAAAGCTAAAATGGCTTACCGTGATGAGTGGCTGGGGTTTGGATTACACCAAATTGTTTATTCAGACCTTGGTGTTCTACTGCCGCATGGACGGTGGCATGCTCTTCTTCAGCCATTTCCAAGGTCGGTTCTTCACTTATAATACAGGTGGTCCTAGCAACTGCTCCTCCGCAGCCTCTGCCACGCCCACCGCCTCTTGCACCTTGGTGGATAGGGGTTCCACGGCCTTGATTTCCTCTACTACCTTGGGGAAATGATGTTGCCATCTTGGGACAATTGGCTCTAAAGTGTCCCGGCTCATTGCACTCAAAACATAGAGGGCCTTCTCTGGAAGAAGCAGCATACAAGCGGGGGACAAAAGAGTTGCCTTGTCGCCCTCTGTTGTAGTAGGGGAAATTCTGTTGGGGTTTCTTGTAGGGTGGATCTTTAGTATTTCCAAATATTTACAAGGACAAGTTTTATTACAAAGATTTGAGACTAATATAATTAGTCTTATTTGCCATCAAGGGAAATCCCTAAGATTGACTATGACATAAAGGTAGAGAGGTCCACATAGGTGAGATATGGGGTTCCGCTGTAGTTTCTAAGACTCTAAAAACTAATGGTAAGTGTGGTAGACTCTGGATTGGGATAGGTCCCAACACAGCTACTCTATCAGATAAGATCTGCATCACTTGGTCATACACCCAGCAATCCTGAGGTATGCGAATCCCATCTATAGTCACGGAGGTGTCGGCCCTGGGGGTACTGAGACGAACCAAAATAAACAGATCATCTTCAACTTTTCAATCCAACGAATCCGCTTTAGGTCGGTGGTAAGGTTCCCAATTCGATCTCTCAGATGAAGAAATATCTCGGCCCACGACTCCAGAAATCTCTACCCCATCCTCTTTCAATACGAGAGAAATGAGGGAGGGACATCTTCTCTAGTATCTGCACCATGGTGTCACGGAACTCGAAATTTGAGGAGTGACTAGCAGTCTCGAAGATGCATTGGAAAACTAGAAACTTCAAGTAGGCATCTCCCTCTTTCTACAATCATTCAAACATCAATTTAACTTGTTTGTTTTAGTAGGCTGTTTTTATTAATTAGTGTTATGTTAGGTAAAACATTCATTGCAAAACAATCCTTAAATGGCAATTCCTAGGAGCTAAGATCGGCTCTGATACCAATTGTAAGGTTCCCCCCTTCTAAAATAGGGGCTCAAAATGCTCTCGCTAGAAGACCCAAATGGACTGAACCGTTGAATCTTCCAAAGAAATTGACTTAGTGCCCCAACACCATTGATGAAACAACTAAGTTTAAGGCTACTCAAGATTTGGGTTGAAAGAAACCTACATCTGATTAGAGGGACCTCGAGGGCCACTTCAGTCTGATTCCTATAGATTTATGCCTAGAAAAACCCTTGATCCTATTGTTGAAGGATCTAAGAGAGGAAGTGTGTTGTTTCCTTAAGGACCTTGCCTTGAAACCCAAAAGTTGAATCTTGAGCTTGTAACTATGCAAGCTACTAAGGTAAACAAATTCGACTCTCTTGTTGATGTGCAACAAGGCTAGATTCTAGTTCTACGTTGATTTGGTCCTCGGTCTGGTACTCTCACATCAAGAAGGTTATGGTGTTGGGATGTAATTCCCACAATTTATTTCATTAAGCCCGTACCATATCGTCGAAAGTAAGAGCGGCATAGCCAACAAATGTGTGAAGCTTCCCCTAATACGAGTCATACATTCTTGACAATGTGGAAATGGATGATGTTGTTGATAGAATAAAGTGACAAAGTGATGCCCACAGCAAATTTCACGTAAGGGAGCATAAAAGTACCTAGAATGAGTTTGAAAAGGAGGAGCACTATAACCCCCGCGATGTTCAGGTTGAGTACTATCAGGGTCAATGCATGGTGGACATGTATCTTGCGAACAAACCATGCCAGTGGTGTAAGTGTGGGGCCTATCCCCCAGGCGGGTCATCAGTGGCCACCGCCTCACTAGACGAGCTCGATATCTCAACAGCAATAACCGACCAAATTTTACAAATGGCTTAAGTCTAAACCCATTTACCCCCTTTGGTAGCAATGTTCCAAAGGCATCTGAAAGCATAAAGGTTCCTTGCCCCAAGTCTTTTTCAATTCTGTAGGGCCCAATGTACCTAAGCCTCAACTTCCCTGGGTGTGGCCCTAACTTGGAATTTCTAGAATATGGTAGGAAGTTCTCTTTTCATGCTTTGAATGAAATTATTTTATGTGTAATTTTTATAAAATTTTTAAGATAGTCCACTAAGTCTTAACTTGGAGAAAATTTCCTATTTATCGACACCTTGACCATGTAGAGATTCAAGGATACGATTCATAGGTAAGACCTAGTCCTATCCCGCAGGGGAAGCGTGATCTTCTAAAAGTCGAATCACCCATAGGGTAATTTATCATAAATTGGGTAACTACTAGACTTGATTTCTAGAGGCAACGCTTTTTTCCTCATCCATGCAAGGCACAGCTGCGCTGACCTAGTCTTCTAGAATAGAGTTACCCAAGAACCTAATTATCTAGCGTAGGGCTTTCACTTAATTTGTTGGAAAGCTACCCGACTAATCGGGTCCACCCGTCCATAGGATGGTGCCATCGGGGCATTCCATCCTCCCACTTTCCACCCTACTCACGCGTCAATTTATTTTCTAATTAATCCTACCACACTGTTTGACATAAATAAACATGTTCCTTAATTAAGGCCCTTTTCACAAGGTTTGTTAAAATAGCCTTTTTACACAATACAATCATGCCAAATACAAGATATATATATAAAAAGTTTATACCTGAATCAATTCCATACAAGCCAAACCGGCTCTCTTATTCTTTTCCTTCATTCTGTCGATGATCTAGAATTTGGCCTTCCAGCCTCTACATGCTGGGCAAAACCCTATGGGACCATACACCTCATTGTCGGCCGCTGGCGAGGACTCAAGCCAGCCTGTCGCCCTCTCAGGCTCCATCGCTCGATCCTCCCGCCTCTCATAGGGATGACTGCACACTAGGGTGGGCTTATTCACCGCACTAGCCTGGGCCCTCAGAACTAGGCAGCATCATAATCTCTCGCCTCAATCGGTGAACCTTATTCTCCCAATGGTATGAGGGATACCTTGGGCCATTCCCGAGCTTTGCTAACGACGCCGCCCGGCTACACAAGCACGGAACGGAGTTAGCGTTGAAGCCAGGAAAAACTTGCACTCTTTAAAGATAACAATTTCAAAGCAATTTATTGAATGCAGCATCACACAATTCGTAACTTCATACAATTTTATGTCATTATTTTTAAAAGGAAAAGATACACATTTATTAGCACTAATATAAAAAAACTCTTCTTTAAAATATAACCAAGCAAACATGGCCCACCATTTCCTTGAGGAGCTTGAAAAGGGAGGGTTGGGCATCGGGAGCATCTTCCCTAATCTCGTTGTTGCGCGCTCCTCTCGAGGCAATATTCTGATGTTTCCAAGAAGGGGCCATCTTGGACGTCGTCTTGTATGGCTCGCTGTCGCATCAGTCGGATCTCAATTCTGAGATCATTTGCTCACTGTATGAGCAAAAGACTATAGCGCATGAACCCTTTCTTAAGGCAAAAACCTCTTATTAAAGTCTAAGCAAATGTCTACGCAAATGGGGGGGGGGATTGTGAGATGTCCTTAATTAAGACAAAAACGTTTTTGCTAAAGGGGAGAAAGGCTGAGGGCTGCTATAAGTCTCTTCACACACGGGGGGGGGGGGGGGGGGGGGGGGGGGGAGAAGAATTAAGGACACTACAAGAGGGGGATGGAGGAAAATTGCCTTATCTAGAAAGAGGCAAATAAGGGGGTGTGAGAGGGGTGGCTGCAAGGGGCGGATGTACTACAGCAAGTACACTACACAGGGACGGACACGGTACAACAGGGCATACGTTGCGCAGAAAAATGTGTTGCCTGTGTAGCACCCCGAGGGTTTATATAGCCGAGGGGTAGGGGTACGGGCGCTGCACAAAGCAAGGACGAAAGGATGGTGTACCATCAAAGGCTATGGATCAGTGGCCTGCATGGGTCTAGGGGAAAGGTACAGTGTCGGTTATCAGGGAAAGGAGTGGTACGCATGTACCTTATCTGGTCTGGGACAGCATGGGTGTCCACGTAGTGGTACGTGTGGACCATACAGTGGGCGGCCATCCTTTGGTTCTTGTGCGGCCATCATACGAGCGCCTCGTAAGTGTGTACGGTCTAAATTTTGGGACGGGGTCCCCAAATTTGAGACGCCCGCCTCGATTTGCGTGTCGGACCGCCCGGGGTGCGATTTTTTTTTGTCCAAGAGGTTCTCCTCGTCGTTGGGGTTTAGACCGTTCGTCAATCGGACGCCCAGTCGTGCATTTATTAAGGTTTAAAGGTCGTCGCTTTTTAACTAAAATGACTGAAATTTGCATATAAGCTTGATCCGGTGTCCGTTTTGGATGCTGTAAAATCCTATATTAGGGTAAAATCATGCGCAAATTTCAAATTTGGACTCAGAATTTAAAGATTCTAAGTAAAAATAACTCAAATAATAAAATCATTGATTTTTATATCATAAAAACTCATAAATTTATCTATTACATGAATATTTCTTTATTAGTGAAGATGGGTATGTTACAGATAAGATGTGAATGTGATGTAAGGAGATGTGAGTGGATGTGATGAGATGTGATGTGATGTAAATGGATGTGAATGTGATGTGAGCAGATGTGAGTGGATGTGATGAGATGTGGATGAGATGTGATGTGATGTAAATGGATGTGGATGTGAATGTGATGAGATGTGAATGAGATGCGATGATATGTGAATGGGGGTGATGTGATGTAAATGGATGAGAATGAGATGTGAAGTGATAAATGTGCATGTGAGTAAATGGATGGATGTGGATAGATGTGAATGTGAATGAATGGATGGATGTGGATGAATGTGATGAGATGTGAATGGATGTGATGAGATATGGATAGATGTGGATGTGATGTAATGTGGATGGAATGAATGGGATGTGATGTGGATAGAGGTGGATGTGATGTGATATGGATGGAATGAATGTGATGTGATAAGAATAGATGTGGATGGAATATATGTGATGTGATGTGGATGTAATGAATGTGATGGATGTGAATGGGTGTGATGGATGTGAATGGGTGCGATGAGATGTGAATGGGTGTGATGAGATGTGAATGAATGTGATATGATGAGATGTAAATAAATGTGAACATGATGTGATGAGACGTGAATGGATGAGATGTGATGTGGATGGATGTAAATAAATGTGAACATGATGAGATGAGATGTGATGTGATGAGACGTGAATGGATGCGATGTAAGGTGGATGAATGTGATGTGATGTGGATCTAGGTAGATGTGAAAGGATGAGATGTGATGTGAATGGATGTAATGCGATGTGATATGGACTGGGTAGATGTGAATGGATGAGATGTGATATGAATGGATGTGATGTGGATATGGGTAGATGTGAATGGATGAGATATGATGTGAATGGATGTGATGTGATGTGATGTGGATTGGTGTAGATGTGAATGGATGAGATGTGATGTGAATGGATGTGATGTGGATATAGGTAGGTGTGAATAGGATAGATGTGGATAGATGTGATGAGATGTAATATGATGTGATTGGATGAGAATGGATGAGAATGATGGGAATACATAGCGGCTGGATGTGGAATAAGCTCGGGGGGATCACTATATGTAAATCCTCTATATCACGTGCGTTCAAGGCCTATTTAAAAAGTCCCTTATCTGTGAATTTTTTAGTGAATATAATGTATCCTTTTCTATTCAAATCTGTAAATTTTTTTTAAAATACAATAAATAAATCCCCTCTGTAAATATATTTCTGTAAGTTTTAAATATTTAAAATGTCCTTCTGTTGAACCCACGTGATACTTACATATTTATACGAGTGACCCCCCCGAGGGAATAAGCAATGTGAGTTGATGTAGAAGAATATGGAATAACGAGAAATGATGTGGAACAATGTGGAAAGATGAGTGCTCATTAGAAACTGTATTTATGAAACCTGTTTTTAAATGATTGTTTTATGTCAAGAATGCTGGGAAAGCATTTTTGACCATCTTGTGAATGAGGTCATGAAGACCTAAGTGATAAAGTTGCAAACAGCTGACGAAGAGTCAATGGAGGAAGTCTCGCGTAGCAAGGTGAGTCGAGGTCTTGACCAACCTCGGTTCGATTTAAATGGTGAGCTTCCGCTAGTACGGTGGATGAGGGACCAAGGAAGCGGCCGATGAGTGAAGCGCTAGGTGAGCTGCGAAGTAGCCTAGAGGGTGCTGATGACCATACAATGCTCGAGCTATGGGGTTCGCTGAAGATACCCACGCATGCGTCGAGGAAGAAAAATGGAACAATGTGTTAGAGATGTTTTTTGAACTCAGGCATGGATCTGGTTGATTGTCCTTGGTTGCTGGTCCGGATGAGTCCATGGCTCTTTTATATGGATCTGTTGGTTGATCTTGCTGATCTTCAACGGAGAGTCCATCTGGATTTTCTTATGTGATTATATTGCCGGGTACTATGAGCTAGGAACTATTGAAAAGGCCCCTGAGTAAACAGGTGGTGGAGCGTTTTGGTTGCCAATGAGGCCATAGGTACACCGATGAAGGAATGACTGGAAATTAGAATTCAAGCTAGATATTTTGGAGGATTATGATCAGTGATACTATGGTTTCATTAAAAGATTGTTTTAAAGACAGTTGAATCTGTGAAAAAGATTGTTTTAAAGATAGTTGAATCTGTGAGAATTATGATCAGTGATACTATGGTTTCATTAAAAGATTGTTTTAAAGACAGTTGAATCTCTGAAAAAGGCAATTTCATATTGGGTGTGTAAGTGGTGTGACTATCTTGAAGTTTGCTTGAAGCGTCGGCTAGGGAGCCTGGGAACTCTTTTCCCTAGTACCCGGGGCAAAACATAACCAAATTCCTAAATGTATCCTATCATTACAGTAGTTGGGGGCGGTTGGCTAACCCATGGGATTGGATGGGGTTAGGCTGGACTGATGGATCCCTAAAATGAGACTCAATTCTGTTAAGTTACGATAGTTGAAGTAAATCCTGAATAACCCTTGTTCTATGGAAAAGAATCAACGGTTGTGCCTCTTGACGAGGAAAAAAGCGTTGGACTCTATGATCCAAGTGCAAGTCTTTTCCTTGATCTGACCATGCGACTTACAGGTTCGGTTGGATTAGTTTGGTTAGTTAAGGCTCTTGACTACATTAGAATAAAAATATCATGGAAGAATCGCCTATGTCTGCTGGGCAAGGGAAGTTTTTCCGGGTTCGGTTTTGGAAGAATCAAGGGATTAGTCTCTTGTCTGGATATCTGTGGGCGAGGCCTCGATTAAGAGGTTTTGCCCTGTGCAAGAAGTGTTACTTTCACTGCTAGCACCCTCGGAATTTGTTGCGTAGAGGGGCAAGGATCTTTCAGCTACTGTATGCTCATTGTTTATGTGTGAGTTCATGTGAGAGAGGGATATTGTGAGAGGAGGGTTGAGCTTCCATTGGAGTGCGGCGGCGGCATTGGAGTGAAGCTTTGAGTGTGGCTACATAGCAACATCATCTCCTATGAGAATCCGAGCAGCACAAGCATTCATGAGGTGAGTGAGACACCTTTCCCATGCAATTGCGAGCTAGGTTATGGTGGAAGATAAGCTTCTTGGTTTGAGTTGTTTTATGCTCCTGAGTGCAGTTAGGCAAAGCCCCGTGACCTTGGTTAGTTCTTGCACTCTTTCTATGAGGCAAGGGATTCCCAAGTTGTTGAAGATTGTTCATCACATAATTGGGATTATCTACAATTTGAGCGCCTAAACAGATTGTCATATTATTCATTGAACGGATCATCGCAAAATGCTAATGTCATTGGAAGATTTGGATCGCCTATGATCGTAGAGCCCAAGCAAATCATCAAATAATGCTGTGATCAGCGGGATTACTAGAAGGATGGGATTATTTGTGATTCGAGAGCCTTAAAAAATCATCAAATGCTGTGATTGTTGGATTATTGGAAGGCTGGGATTATCGTTTGCAATTTGAGAGCCCAAATGGATCATGAGATGCTGGGATTGTCATATCATTGGAAAGGTAGGATTGTCTACGATTGTGATTTTTAGAAGGCTAGGATCATCTGCACTCTGAGAGCTTTAATGGATCATCAGATCACTGGGAAGCCAGGATTGTCTATGATCTGAGAGTGCAAATGGATCATCGAATTGTTGTGTAAGGCTAGGATCATTTGCAATCTGACAGTGTGGAAAAATTGTCAGGATCATTGGAAGGCTAGATCATCTATAATCTAAGAGCTCGAATGATGTGGATTATTAGCAAGTTAGGATTATCTACAATCTGAGAGCCCAAATGATGTGGATTATTAGAAGGTTAGGATTATCTACAATCTGAGAGCCCAAATGATGTGGATGAGACTGTATGTATGTGCAAGACGATGGTGGCAAGGGTCCCCTCTACAACTATGCTTCCTCCTCTGGTGTGATAAATGCTAAGCAGGAAGCCTCTTGAAATCTTTTGTTATTGTCAAAGGAACTATCTTAACTATCTCAAATCCATAATTTTTTATTAATCTAATCCCCTCGATTAAGTTTTAAGCATACTTAATCTCTGTATAATCTAATAATTTTCTTGCTGCACACTTGTTTTATCCCCTTTTAAGCCTTAATATTCCATTAACCTATCTTAACCCAATATTATAGATTTGCAATGAAGATCATAGGTCGAGACGTCACCAAGATTAACACTAATCATAATTATTAATATTAACCATTATTGTTAACAAATTTCTTCATCAAAAAATTTCTTAGATGACTCTCAATCTTCAAACTACTACATATTTTGCCACTAAAAACCTCAATCATGCACCAAACTTGCTTAATCTCTACATAAATTGCTTGTTGTCCACTAATAGTTTTGACTTTTGTGCAATATTTCCATGTTTCTTTATAATAGAATCAGTAAGAACTATAGAAAGGATGAAAGATTCACCACCACTTACTTTAATTCTTGCACTCTAACCATTTGTTGTAGGCTAATTTTGCACAAGAACACTCTACATGCTTTCTTGATCAGGTAAATTTGCAATTAGCATCTTCAAAGACTTGAATAGCAAACATTTCTTGATCTTTTTCCACCAAGATTTATAGTAGAATAGGAAATGTTGATGGTGGTTCTAGGGCTTGCTATAGTATTGTGTAGAAATTAGGGGTTAGAAGTGACAAAATTAAGGTTTCATCATGCATTATAGTAAAAGTAACTCTAATCAAGAAATAGTGTAGATTAGAGTTTAAATAATGATTAACATTAATCCCAGTACTAATCCACTCTTAACAAAGATTAAAGAAAGTCTTTGAAAAAATATGTAAAACCTAATCTAAAATTAATTAATCACTAATCCTTTCCTAAACAAGGATGTAAGAAAAGCTCTAATACCAATGCAAGAAAGGAATCTAGTGAGAGATTAGAAAATTACACTCATACTACATAGAGTATATACATGTCTACTCATCATAGAGAGTAGCCACCTAAACATGGAAAGTATGCCATGGATTAGCTATGAAAACTTGGGCCATGAGCTCCAAGAAAGGTAACAATGTATAATAGGTCAAAAAGTACCAAATACACAAGACATTTGCCTTTTATAGTCCCAAGGGCCATGTGCCCACATGTATAAATAACCCCAAGCCCCTAGGCCCATAAAATCACTTCACTACAATATGTGTGTGTGTGTGTGTACATACTTAAACATATATACATATACATGTATATATATATATATATATATATATATACACGTAGATATGTATAGATAGAAAGATAGAAATATATATATGTGTGTGTGTGTGTACGTCTGTATGTATGTACACACAAAAATGTATATATATATATACACACACACACACACACACACACACACACACACACACACACACACACACACATATATGTATGTATGTATGTATGTGTGTGTGTGTGTGTATACTCTCTCTCTCTCTCTCTCTCTCTAAAATGGTTGGCCTTTTCTTTATCCATATCCATAATAATTTTTCCTTTGTGTATTCATGTGCCACATAAAGCACACACTCACAAACATACATATGTATATATAGACATACATGTGTGTGTGTGTGTGTATACATACAAATTTGTGCATTTTTATTTTATTTATTCCATGCATACTCAAAGGTTCATGTATTATGGAAAGAAAAGCCAACAATGAGAGAGAGAGAGAGAGAGAGATGTAAGATATTGAGTTGCACATGACGGGGACTATTTTATGAACTTTTTTGTTGTTGAAATGCAAACACTCCCAAAAGGCTACATAGGTTTCTTTGTCCCTATAGAGAAAGAGAGAGAGAGAGAAATAGTTACACATGAAGAGGACTATTTTATGAAGTTTTTTGTTGTTGAAATGCAAACATTCCCAAAAGGCTACATAGGTTTCTTTGTCCCTAGAGAGAAAGGACATGGTCTCTATCATCCGTGCCTCCATATTGTCACATGGAATCTTATAGTCTCACAATGTTACAACTTGGCTATTTTATTGGTGCTAGGTGAGTTTTGATTTTGGAGTGACGAGAAAGGGTTTTAAGCTAAATAGATGTAAGATGGATTGGGCCATTTTTCATCAAAGGTTTATACATATAGGCGGTTTCAAACCTTGAAACCTTTTGGTTTCTTTTTGGGTATTGTCCTTGAAAGAGAGGTTAGTAAAAAAGAATTCTTCACATCAATATCAATCATTTTGATATGTTTTTAATACGATGGTGAACATGCTTGCTTGAAGATCCCATGGTGTAATTTTACCTTCAAGTAGTATAATAATGCATGCTAAACCCTATGTCACAAAGCATAATTCATACTTTGAGCTACCTTATAAGTGATATTAGGGAAACTTTGCTACACCAATAAATTAAATTAATCAAGTTTCTCTTCTTCAAAGTGGTTCCAAAAACCCATTTTACTCCTCTAAACCACCACCCATGTGGTTTTGAAGTGCCAAGGTTGATTTGGCCAAAATGTGAAGTCATTGAGAGAGGTATTTTGCTATTCCAATTTAGGCAAAAGATATTTCATGCACTGTGTGCGCCTGTTTCTTTTGTGAAATGGAAGTCCTCTCTGAGTGACATGAGGAAAGGCAGAGAAGGTACAGATTCCACCAAATGGCTATCTAATTGAGTTGATAACTCCTTTGAGTTATAATGCTACAACTTGGTTGACATGTGGTAATTAGCTTTTCATAGAGTGAAACTGAAAGATGATCTGCCCACAAACGAAAAAGCCTTAACATAACGTACTACAAGTATGGCACTAGCAGCCCATCTACAAACCAAACGGAATCGAGCACTTCAGACCAGAACAAACCGCACTATCGTACCCCCTTTTGAGCTTTGTAGTGCATGTATAACAGAATAAGAGTAGTGCTCACCCCCTTTTTGGAGCTTTGGTAGGGCAAGATATATCTGCTGCGCCTAGTAATCATAGATCCCATTCAAGAGGTGGCCAATGGCAACCACGTGACGAGTGAGGTATGTCTCTTGATAAAAAAAACACTTCAGGACAAGGGTAGCATGTTATGTTATGTTGGATGCCTCTCTAGGTGGTGAGAAGGCTTTATGAGTACCCCACCTTCCACTATAATAATTGATAAACACATGCACTTTTACTTCTCTCACCACCTCTAGGCCTATTTGAAGTACAATAAACTAACTCCAGAATGAACATAGATTAAACAAAGCCTCTCTTGTCCTTCACGAGTTTTTTTAGAAGGATTTGATGAGTTTTTCAAGCATGATTGCTCAACACACTAGGCATAGCATGGATTACAATCAAGTGCTTTTCCTTGTCATTGCTTTAAGAATATCCAAAAAGGGCTATGATATCCACTCTCTGTCTGTACGTGCACACATGTGTCAATTCAGTAAGAGTTTTAAATTCAAAGAGTTGGCCAACAAAGGCTTGATTGTGTGAGAATCAAATTAATAACTTTACAAGATTTTACATTTGTAGTACAAGTAAATACTTATGTCCCCAATGTTGCAGTAATGGTTATTTTCTAAGAAGGCCAACAAATGATAGGATTTATGCGATCATTTTAGGCCCTAAAGGTTGAAGCATCTGTTACCCCCTAGTGTATACATACTAGGTTGACATGTAATATAATATTTTTTGGTTTTCATTATGCCATTCCCTATCTTTGAACAAAAATTTTAATGTGGAGTACTGCATTCCTGTTTTTCTCTTTGAACAAGAATTTTAAATCCCTCTTTTTCTCTTTTCATAACTAAGGGAGATACAAATCAATTCTCTATGCAAATTTTTGAATTAAGTAGTAATGTTATCATAGGCAAAATACTTGTTTTAATGTGATGTAGAACATTAGAAAGATTTATCTGAGCACACACTAATGCACAAAGAACGTTCTGATTATGGATAACCATTTTTGTTTTCCTTTATAAACCTAAATATTGAAATCCTTAGATTTGGCTACCCTTAACACAATTAATGTTCAAGAAAAAGCTTAATGGAAACTAGTTCAAGGTGAGTGCACAATTTAAATTGGTTTCATTAGCAACACTAGGCCATACATAGATAGTTTAAAGGGTTTTCAAGATAGGATACCATGCCTATATTACTTAGAATGGGTTCCAATATCAAGCTAGAGTCATCATGCTTGAAGATGCTAACATGTATGGGCAAATGGTTGGTACCCTCATCCACTTTATTATGCTAACTAGGCCAAACCTAAGATATGTTATAGGTCTAGTTAGTCAATTCAAGCAATACTTGAAAGCCAAATTTGGGTGTAGTTAAGATGACCTTGATATACATGAAAAGAAAAATGTAAAATGAAGTGCACTGTAGGGATGAAACTTTAAGGATATACTGATGTTGATTGGGAAAGGAGGTAGTGTAGTTGAAGTTTACCTTTAGAAGTGCAACCGTATGTAAGTTATCGAGTAAGTACGATATAATAATTTTCTCCTCTATTCAATAGAATGTCAAGGATAGTTGCAATTATAGCATATGCATTTTCTTAGCCTCACTATGATAACTATGATATTAAAGCTCATAGATGGGCTAGTAACCTTTTCATCACCCACCATTTAGCTAGCAATTGAACAGTTGACAATATTAAATACATTTACATGGGATAGGAGTTTTCTACCTCAGGATAGATAAGCTAGACTTGTATACAAGGAGGTAGATGAACATGTATCTGATATATAATCAAAAACATATAGATAAGTAACATAATTAATGATAGAACACACGAAGTCCACTACCACTTTGCAAGATGAAAAGTAGTGCTAGATGAGCTAGAGCTATGCTTACACATAGCTAATGTATAGGCTGAATTATTTCCCAAGGATACTATTACAAGAATTATTTGATATAAGTAGAGCTATACTTACACATAGCTTACATATACTCGTGGGGTACATGAGCTAGAGCTATGCTTACACATGGCTAACGAGCCAAATTATTTCCCAATGATACTAGTACAACAATATAACATATTAGTTGGCAATTATATCAAAGTGTAGATAAAGCACACCCTACCTCAGACATGCCATGACTAGACCACATAATGATTCCATATGTGGAAAGATAGAGAAGCATCTTGGTATGATGCATTAGCATTTAGCATCTACTAGCATTTAACACCATACTTATTGTACCACTTTATTAGGATAAATTTGGACTCAAATTGGGCCTTTTAAGGATTGTTACACATTCTCTCTCTATAAAAATGGGCTTATCATCATGAAATTTTTACAAATCATTTTAGAAGTGAGTGGAGTTTGGATATAGATCATGATGGGCAATTTTACATATTCAAGAAGGCCCATCATGCTATATATCATTGGAAAGGTCTCGAGCAACGAAGAGTAGATTTCAAATGTCCAAACTCCGGTCACTTTTGCATTGATTTGTAAAAATTTCACCACCATGAGCCCATTTTTGTAGAGAGAGAATGTGTAGCAATCCTTAAAGGGCCCAACTTGAGTCCAAATTTTTCCTAATGGAAATCTAGAACATCAAATCATCTACATGAGTACTTCTACATGAGTAGTTAGACAAACTAATTCCCAAGGATACTAGCACATAGTTTACACATACACATAGTCATGTAGATAAGCTATGATTACACATAGCTAATGTATAAGCCAAGTTATTTCCCAATGATACTAGTTACTATACAAGAATATAACATATTAATTGGCAATTATATTAAAGTGTAGAGAAAGTATGTCGTGCTTCATGCATGCCACCTCTTATATGCCATGATTTCAAACAACATAGTCATGGTAGATGAGCTATGCTAACACATAGCTACTACTGTAAAAGCTAAGCCATTTCCCAAGGATACTAAAACAAGAATTTAACATATTAGTTTGGAGTTATATTAAAGTGTAAAAAAAGTACACCTTGCCTCTTACATGCGATGATTAAAGTCCCTATACAAGATGATGTAATGATTCCATACATAGAAAGGTCAAGGAGCTTTTTTTGACATGATGCAGTAGCATTTAGCATCTCTTGAAGTGTAGAACATCAAATCATCTAAATGTGAGAATTAGATAGATAGTTCTAATTTGGTTTGGAATTTCATGTATGCATACATGTTCACCAACAAAAAAAAGGTTAATATAGTAAAAACAAAATATGCCATCTCATGTTCATGTAGTATGTATTTTAAATCATTATTAACATGTGTGTAGATATAGATCTACTAAATAAAACCTAAATTTTTACATTTCTATACATCTCATATAGTGCACACATACATCAGAGAAACATTATTATCAAGTTCATATGATGATACGTGGTAGTTAAGCAATGGTGGAGAATGCATATCATCTCACAACATTGATTCGTTATATGCTACATTCACATTAGCCACTTGGACATCAAATCGATCATAAGCACATTGTGGAAGAGTATAAGATCATTATATCCTCTCAATCTTGTCTTTTTCTAATAATCTATAAGTGTGTATATGCCATTTTGAATTTATAGTTAAACTCAAAACGCAATCATACACACAAATACAAACAAAAATATAAATGTACATACATAGCAGCATAATGAATCCATACATACATGTAAATACACATATACCTACATACATGCAAATATATAAACATACATAAATACGTGTATACATACATATACAATGTGTGTGTGTGTGTATACATTTATACACACACAAAAACATATACATATACATATATATATTTTAATGTAAATGTAAACATATATATGTACGTATGTATTTATGCATGTATATAGATATGTGTATGTATATAAATGGATGCATAAATGTTTACATACATTATACGTATACATACATACATTTGTGTGTGTGTGTGTACACAAACACACACACAAACACATATACTGATATATATATATATATATATATATATATATATATATATATATATATATATATATATATATCAGTATATGTGTTTGTGTACACAAATGTATATATATATATATATATATATATCAGTATATGTGTTTGTGTGTGTGTTTGTGTACACAAATGTATATATATATATATATATATATCAGTATATGTGTTTGTGTGTGTGTTTGTGTACACACACACACACAAATGTATGTATGTATACGTATAATGTATGTATGTATGTATATATATATATATATATATATATATATATATATATATATATATATCAGTATATGTGTTTGTGTGTGTGTTTGTGTTTGTGTACACACACACACACACAAATGTATGTATGTATACGTATAATGTATGTAAACATCTATGCATCCATTTATATACATACGCATATCTATATACATGAATAAATACATACATACATATACATATACATATATATGTTTACATTTACATTAAAATATACATAGCATATGTCTCATATATGTATATATGTATATATGTATACATATGCATATAGTTATACATATAAGTATACATATATGTATATGTATAAGTATATGCATATACATGCAAACATACATATACTGTATGTATATGCAGGTAGATATGTATGTATGTATATGTATATATATATATATATAGATACATACATATACATACCTATATATATACATATATATTTACATATACATACATACATACATATTCATATACATATGTATATGTAAACATATATGTGTACACACACACACACACACACACACACACACACACACACACACACATACATATATACATATATGCACATATACATATACCTATATACACATATACATATATGTATACACACACACACACATGTGTGTGTGTGTATGTATACTTAAATATTTATGAATATATATATATTTATGAATATATATATTGTGTATACATATATATGTGTGTATATGTATGTATGTATGTATATATATATACATATATACATATATATATATAGCTATATATACATACATATATATATATATATATATGTATACATACATACATACATACATACATATATAAATATAGACACACGCACACGCATGTATATCTACACATAGACACACACACATGTATATGTATACATATAGACACACACATACATACATACATACATACATATATAAATATAGACACACGCACACGCATGTATATCTACACATAGACACACACACATGTATATGTATACATATAGACACACACACACACACATATATATACATGTGTGTATGTATTTAAATATACATGTGAGTGTGTGCACGTGGTGCATGTGTCTCTATATATATATTTAGACACACATGTGCACTCTCTCTCTCACTCTCTCACACACACATAGGTGTGTGTGTGTGTGTATGTCTGTATGTATGTACATACATACATACATATATATAGATGTCTTTATATATATAATAATGTATAATAATAATGAATACATTATTATATATATAAAGATATATGTGTGTGTGTGTGTGTGTGTATATGTATGTATATATATACATACATAAGTATATGTATATACATACATACATACATACATACATACATACATACATACATACCTACATATATATATATATATATATTTTGTTCAGGGAAGTTGTAGCTTCACTAACAAGCATTGTCTTCAACAAGGAGTACAACCCATCTAGATCGTAAAAACACATTGAACGTGGGAATTGAAACCTCAAGGAGTGTCAAGCCCTCAACCTCTACCAATCCAATGTTTATACCTTTGTAATCTAATCACTCATGAGGGAGTAGCTAGCAAGCTTTCTATCTTCTCTCTCTCTCTCTCTCTCTCTCTCTCTCTCTCTCTCCACACCTAGTTAATTACAAGCAAGGATCAAGAAAGCTTACCTCAAGTACAAGAAAGGATCAAACAAGCTTACCTCAATTGCACACACACATACTCAAGCACTCACACATGTAAGCAAGCAACTCATCAAGACTCCATAGCTAATGACAAACACAAATATGAAACCATGCAAGAATTAAGAAGAGATTTAGATAAGAAAGAATGAAGGAGCTCCCAAGTTTGAGCTCAAATGTAGATTGTATTATTAAAAAGTTCCTTTACACACTCCCATAAGTCACTTATATACAAGTGGGATTTGCTCGATTGCCCACACTTGCGGGGTGCCCAAAACATATTCTCATTACAAATTCAAGCTTTATATGGGTCAACTTTTGTTATAATGGTGGGACTTTGGCCATATATAATTTAAAATATGTAGGATGGGGATTACAAGGGCTTTACAAAAAAGGAGTCACATCCACACTCCCTACCTAGGCTAGATTTTGTCCTCAAAAGCCTCATTACATAGCAAGGAGTGTGATTTTTGAGGGAGCTTGGTGGAGGGAGCTTTTCCAGGGTTTCCTCTCTCTCTACTTGAATAATCTCTCTCTAACTATTGCTACCACCATCTTTGCCCCACCACCACCCAATCCAACCCACACCACTGCCTCTCTCCTTCTCCCACCCTCTTCCCTCCCGTTCTCTCTCTTCCCTCCCTTTCACTCTCCCACCCTCCCTCTCTCACTCTCTCTATCCTTGTCTCTCTTTGCTAACTCTCTTTCCTCCCCCCTGTCACTCTCTCTATCCTTCTCTTTTCTCACTCTATGTATCCTCCCTATCTCATTCTCTCTATCCTTCTCTTTCCTAACTCTCTATCCTTCACTCTCCTTGTTGGTAGCTCTCTCTACCCTCCACATCTCTCTCTCCTTCATTTCCTTCTCCCTCCCTCCCTTTCACTCTCACACCCTCCTTCTCAATCCTTCTCCCCTCCCTCTCTCTCATGTCCCTCCCTCCCACCCAATGTTGCACCCTCCTTGTCTCTCCTTCTCCCACCCTCCCTCTCTCTGCTCTCCCACCCTCTTCCCTCTCTCTCTCTCTCCTTATCCCATGACCACCTAGCCCAAAACCCTGCCTAGCCCACAACACCCTCTCTATCCTTCTCCCACCCTCTTCCCTCCCCCTCTCTCTCTTCCCTCCCTTTCACTCTCCCTCCCTCCCTCTCTCACTCTCTCTATCCTTGTCTCTCTTTGCTAACTCTCTCTATCCTCCCTCCATAACTCTCTCTTTCCTTCTACTTTCTCACTCTGTGTATCCTCCCTATCTCACTCTCTCTATCTTTCTCTTTCCTAACTCTCTCTATCCTTCGCTCTCTCTGGTAGCTCTCTCTATCTTCCCCCCCCCCTCTCTCTCTCTCCTTCATTTCCCTCTCCCTCTATCTCTTTCTCTCTCCCACCCTCTCTCTATCTCCTTCTCCCACCCTCCCTCTCTCTTTCTTCTCCCTCCCTCCCTTTCAATCTCCCACCCTCCCTCTCTCTCCTTCTCCCACCCTTAATGTCATCTCCCCAATTCCAAAGAGGGACACAAGTGTTCTTGATGTTCAATGATACCAAGGTAGCTACTAGTACTGTTTTGCATGTAGACCCCACCATGGATATTGTCCATGGAATTGGTTTGCTACTTACATTAGGAGAAATATGGAATCTCAAATTTTTCCCTTAAGGAGTGAATAAAAAAAGATTGGCCTGACCAATGAGTGAGCTAGGATTATAGATCCATGTAACATGGATCTTTTTGTCATATCTTTGCCCAAATCTCTTAAGACAATAAAATAATAGAGCCCATATCTGTAGACATATACAAAGATATGACCTTGTAGGCTAGTCTAGTACTTAGTCTTTTTTATGTTCTACTTGGGTACTATATATACCAAGTACTTTGTATCTCTTATCCATCGAACATCTATTGGAGCTTTCTTGTGTGAGCACATTTCGTTCACTCGTGTTCACTCTTTGTCTCCATCTTTGTTCCTTCATGTGGTATCAGAGCATTCGTCACTAGAACCCAGATTCAGCCTTGCCTTCCGTCTCGCGGCAAGTTCCCTGGTGTTCTTGTGTTGCTTTCGATCCGACATTCAGCTTGCTCCACTTTCCAGCTTGTTTCCTGACAGTTGGTCGCAAGATTTCTTCGGTTTACTTTAGCCATTGCTGCCCCGGGTACTCTACTTCAGGTCGCCTGCTCTCTGAGATTACCAAGAGCAAGTTTGTTTAATTTTTGCATTGCCGCGCACGCGCGCGCGCGCAGTTTACAGACTTATTGGTGGAGTTAAGCTCTTGAAATCAATCTCGGTGTTCCCGGAGCTGTGGAGCCAAGCGTCTTGGGGTAATACCCCCCTTTCGGAGCTGTTCGTGCACTCAGAATTTCATTCTGAGCTACGCTTCAAAAGTTGACTTTTTGTGGGCTACGAATTCATTTAGCATACAGCACGCTCCTATTCAACACGACTTTGTTCCTGGTAAGAATCCCTTTCATCCTTACAGGATCTCGGTGAACAGGTACCTCTTGCTTGGACACAGTTGCCAGCTTGCAATTTCAGATTGTGTTGGCAAGTGATTGAATGCATTTTCAGATTTGAGGTGCAGTGGTTTATGCCTTGGTAGTGATTGCAAAGAGCCTATTTGCTCTGTGTTGCAAGGAGCCTGTTTGGTCTTGGTTGCATTGGATTTTACTTGCAGTATTTGCAATCAGTTATTTGTGCAGGCACTATGTCTCTTTCAGAGAACTTTGGCACTATTACAGATGGGGACAAATTGGAAGGTCCAAACTATGCCTTGTGGTCATTTATGCTTCGCAACATTTTGGTTGGCAAGGGACTGTGGGATATTGTGAGTGGTGACGAAACTAGGCCAGCTGCTGCTGCAGCTAGTTCATCTTCATCCATCTCATCTTCATCCACAGCTCCTACTCCTGCCTTATTGGAGGAGCAAAGGAGGTTTGATAGGAGAAATGCCCAGGCTCTGTCCTTGATTTCCCTCTCAGTGAAGAGGCACATTATGTCTACCATCAAGTCCTGCAAATATGCTAAAGCTGCTTGGGATAAATTGGAATTCATGTACCATGTCAAGAATGAAGCTAGAGTGCTAGCTTTGACAAATCAACTCAAGGAGTTGAAGATGGAAGAAGGGCAGACAATTACAGAGCACATTGCTAAGATTACTGATCTTAGAGATCAATTAGCAGGTGTTGATGAGGAGATAGAGGACAGAAAGCTGGTCACTATCACTCTCAATAGCCTGGCTCCGTCGTTTGGCACTTTTGTTACCTCTTTGTCTATCATGCTTAGGGCTGCTCCTGTTTCATTTGATGAGTTGGTAGGTCTGCTCCTGCAAGAAGAGGAAAGAACCTCTAATTTTGCTCATTCATCCCGCCAAGGTGAGCAAGCTCTTGCCATGCAAGGAAAGGGCAAATTTCAGTCAAAAGGAGGCAATTTTCAGAAAAAAAACAGCCATGGATTTCAGCCCAAAAGTGAGGGCAATGCAAGCTCTCAGGCAAGTCCCGCATCTCAGAAGAAGGGCAAATGTAACTATTGCAAAAAGCCTGGTCATTACATTGCAGAGTGTCAGAAGAGGATTGCTAATGAGAAAAAGAGGGGGGTTACAAACAGTAATTTTGTTGCACCTGTTGAAAATTCAAATGCCTCTTCTCATGCACATTATGCCCAGGATGACAAGGATTTTGCTTTTGGTGTTGTGGATCATGAGATCATTGACACAGGGGGGGAATCCAGTATGTCCAGTATGTCACATGCTACACATGCTCATGCTCTTATTGAGCCAGTGCCAGAGGGTATTGATGCATCTTTGGCGACCACTGATCCTTGGTATTTGGATAGTGGTGCTTCTAAGCATATGACTCATCACAAAGATTGGTTTGAGGACATTACACCTGTTCATGGCAGACAGGTTGTTTGTGCCAATGATGCCACACAGGATATCACGGGAGTGGGACATGTTCCTATTCTTTTCGATGGTTCAGGGAAGAAACAATACATCCGTGATGTTTGGTATGTTCCAGATTTGAAAAAGAATCTGATTTCAGTTTCTTCCATTGCTTATGACCAACATATGTTGGTAGAGTTTCAGGGCAGCCAATGCAGGATTAAGGATCCTAAAAAGGGTTATGCTATTGTGGCTACAGGCACTTATGAGAAGGGGTTGTACAAGCTTGATGCTCAGCCCTATACTCAGCATGCTATGGTTGTATCATGTGTATCTCAGGGTGATTTATGGCATGCAAGGTTTGGCCATGTTCATCATAGGGCATTGACCTATTTGTTTAACAACAATATGGTCATTGGAATGCCAAAATTACAGCAGCCAGTCAATGAAGTATGTGAAGGGTGTGCTCTTGGCAAATTGCACCGCTTACCTTTCAAAAAGGATGGGAAAGGTGATGTGAAGGCAATAAGAGCATTGCAAATAGTGCACAGTGATGTTTGTGGCCCCATGAATGTTACTACTCATAGAGGGGCAAGGTACTTTGTTACCTTCATTGATGACTATTCCAGATTTACATGGCTCTTTCTCATGAAGAACAAATCAGAGGTGTTTTATTGGTTCAAGATATTCAAGGCTATGGCTGAGAATCAGACCAATTCCAAGATACAAACACTTAACACAGATAGAGGGGGAGAGTACACTTCAGATGTATTTGAAGGCTATTTGCGAGAATATGGCATCAAACATCATTTGACTGTGCCATACACACCCCAGCACAATCCTATTGCCGAAAGGAAGAATAGGACTCTTGTGGAAATGACAAGGTGCATGCTGAAATTCAAGAAAATCTCAAAAGGATTTTGGGGAGAGGCCATTACTACAGCCACATACATTTTGAACAGATGCCCAACAAAAGCTTTGGTTGACAGGACACCATTTGTTGAGGCATACTATGGGTACAAGCCCAAGGTCAATCATTTCAGAATTTTTGGGTCGGTTGCTTATGCTTTGATCCCTGCTCAACATAGAACTAAGCTTGATGACAAGAGTGTCAAGTGCATATTTGTGGGGTACAGTATTGAGAGTAAAGGATTTCGTTTGTATGATCCTGTTACTCGGAGGGTTATTATCAGTAGAGATGTTGCCTTTGCTGAAAATGAAACCATGCAACCGGTCAATGTTGACTTGCCACCATATGATGATGTGCCTCTTGATATTATTCAGTTTGATAATGGTGAGATGAATTCTCCATCCTCCTCACCCAGTTCAGATTTGGTGCCACGTGTTGAGGGGGGATTTCCCTCAAATGTTCTAGAAGGGCAGCCAGCTAGTGGGGCAGGACAGCCACATGTTTGGAAACATTACCACCGTCGTGCCAAGGATGCTACACCCAGTGGTACAGCCAGCGGTAGTGCTGAAAATTCAGTTCCAAAATGGGCACGGTTGACCCTCAGAGAAGCTAATGTTCAGCCAACTTTGGGGAGAACCAGGACAGCCACAAAGAATGCATCATCACAGGTGAATTATGCTTTGATGGCTTCAGTTATGGAAGCTGAAATTGAGCCTCAAAGATTTGAGGATGCCAAGGAACATCCCGCATGGCAGGAAGCCATGAAATCAGAAATTAGATCCATTGAAACGAATGCCACATGGGATTTGGTTGATAAGCCCATTGGAAAGAATGTTGTTGGCACAAAATGGATCTATAAGGTTAAGTATCATGCAGATGGTACTGTTGAAAAACACAAGGCCCGGCTAGTTGCCAAGGGGTATGCCCAAAAGGAGGGAGTTGATTATGAGGAGACCTTTGCTCCGGTAGCCAAGATGACTACCATTCGGTCTGTCATCTCTCTTGCTGCAAGTTATGGCTGGCCCGTCTTTCAGATGGATGTCAAGACTGCCTTCTTGAACGGTGATTTACAGGAGGAAGTTTATGTGCAGCAACCCCAAGGTTTTGAGGTTGAGGGACAAGAGCACAAGGTGTGCAAGCTACGCAAGGCGTTGTATGGGCTCAAACAAGCACCCCGTGCCTGGTATCACAAGATACATCAGTATTTGCTGTCCCAGGGCTTTGTGAACACACATACAGAGTCCAATCTATATGTTCTGCAAGAAAAATCAGATTTGCTGGTTTTAGTTCTTTATGTGGATGATATACTACTCACAGGCAGTAGTACTCAGCAAATTGCAGCCATAAAGACTGCGTTGTGTCAGACATTTGATATGACAGATTTGGGCCTCTTGCACTATTGTCTTGGCATTGAGTTCTGGCAAACCCAGGAGGGGATATGTATGTCACAGACAAAGTATGCAAAGAGTCTCTTGCAGAAATTTAAGATGGAAAATTGCAAACCTGTGGCCACTCCATTGACAAAAGGCCTTAAGCCTTCAAAGCATGACACAGCAGAGAAGTTTGATGGCACACTTTATAGACAGTTGGTGTGTAGTTTTATCTATCTGTGTTCTACCAGGGCTGATATTGCACATGCCACAGGGGTGCTAAGTCAGTTCATGCATTGTCCCACAGTCACACATTGGCAAGAAGCCAAGAGGGTTCTCAGGTATCTGCAGGGCACTCTTACTCATGGATTGCACTATGCTGCAAATTGTGACATTTCTCTGAGTGGTTTCACAGACTCAGATTGGTCAGGGGACATGGATGATAGAAAATCAACCACCGGCTATTGCTTCTCATTGGGTTCAGCATGCATATCTTGGCTCAGTAAGAAGCAAGACCGTGTTTCTCTTTCCTCTAGTGAAGCAGAGTATAGAGCAGCAAACGCAGCCACTACAGAAGCAATGTGGTTAAGGAAGCTTATGTTTGATTTGCATCATGCACAAGATGGTGAGGCCAGCTCAATTTTGTGCGACAGTGTGAGTTGCATTGCCATTGGGAAAAATCCTGTTTTTCATGCCCGCATGAAACACATTGAGAATCATTATCATTATGTTCGGGATTGTATACAGGATGGCTTCATTGATCTTATCTATTGTCCTACTGAGGATAATGTGGCGGATATCTTCACTAAAAGCCTGTCAGCTCCACTTTTTACTCGTCATCGACAAGGCTTGGGGATACGAGATATAACAACAATGTCAAGGGGGGTTATAAAATGACATTGTTATTCATGTGTTACCCCATAGGTTGCTATATCCTGATGGATGAATTTGTGCAACCATGGTACTTCAGGTGCCCTAGGTACTTCTGAGACGTTTCCAGAGTACTTCAGTCATATCTTTGAGGGGGGATTTGTAGACATATACAAAGATATGACCTTGTAGGCTAGTCTAGTACTTAGTCTTTTTTATGTTCTACTTGGGTACTATATATACCAAGTACTTTGTATCTCTTATCCATCGAACATCTATTGGAGCTTTCTTGTGTGAGCACATTTCGTTCACTCGTGTTCACTCTTTGTCTCCATCTTTGTTCCTTCAATATCTTCAAAAAATAGAGAAATGTTAGATTCCATATCTCTCATGTCAGATGTACCTTGTGGTCAGCACATGGAAGTTTGAAAACCAAATTTTATTTTTTTTTCCATTTTTTATGTTTAACTTTTTAGTTTCCCTCCTTTTGCATTTCACTACCTTTTCATTTTCCCCCTTTTTTTGGCAGAATTCAATTACACCATATCTTCTGCAACTCTAGTTCTTTCTTCACAAAAATTTACAGGCATGTTGTTCTCCACCATATCTCAGAGCCAAAGGAGACCACTCTAGACCCTATCGTTTTGAGGCTACAGAGAGCTCTCACATGGCGTTTGTATCCATCTAGCCTGATGAAACCCAAAGTCACGACCCACCACCACTAGCTTCATTGATGAGTGCCATCACCACCATCGAATGGGTGGAGTACCTCCTCATGCAGGATGTGTTAAAGCTCTTGGACTTGAGGGAGGAGAAACTATATAGTATACTTGTGCGAGATACCAGTGATGATCTCTTCGACTTTGATTACCTAGAAGCCCTACCATAGGTTGATGAGGTAGGGCGATATAATAAAAGTAGTGTAGATGATATCTCTGCTATCATTGCCATCCAGAAGCAGATTGAGGATACAGCTCCTCAATATGAGATCACAGAGATGAAGAGTTTAAGCGCTTGCAGAATGAACTCTTTGGACCTCGACCACAACATGCGACACTTGCAGTCCCAGCCAGACGATGGCAGACCCATTCCAGGAGCAAATCTAGAGGCACCCTTGCAGAAGGAGCTTGATGAAGCAAAAAAGGTATTTCCTTTTACCAGTTGCTCCCCATATTTGATATTTAGGGCCTCTAGGGCATGTAGACCCCACATGTATGATCCCATGCCCATCAGAGGCTGGGAAGTGTACTGTCCAAAGGCTCGCGTCATGGGAAGCCCTGAATCTATAAAAATCAAGGCTTCCCACACGAGCTTTTGGACATTGCACTTCCCAGCCTCCTCTGATGGGCATGGGATCATACATGTGGGGTCTACATGCCCTAGAGGCCCTAAATATTAAATTTGGGGCCATTCTTTAAAAAAAATCATCCTCTCCCCCCATGCATTGCATGATCGATGCTGACATCAATTTTATTTTGCAGGAAATTGTGTATCTTGATGAATTTGCATCAAGGCAGAGTGGAAGATCTGGGGGCCAAGGAAGGGTTCAACACTCTGCACTCAAGGAGTACATTAGCAAACTTGCCAATGATGTGATAGTCTTCCACACAAGACTTGCTCTCTGGGGTATGCGGAGAACTTTTTAAAGATTAAAGCACTTACAAAAGGTGCTGCATTCAAAATTATTCTGACTAAATCAAGTTTGGAAAAAATTGTTCTACTTCGACGCTCAAAGTAACTTTACTTGTTCTTGACTTAAAGGTCAGGGCCTTTACATTCTGTGGTGGCCCATGGCATTGTTGAGGGTACAAGATCCCACCGTTCATCAGGGCAGAGCTTTAAGGGTTCCATGTTTTGATTCTAGCCATCAAGGTGGCTTCAGAGCAACCTGGAGAGCCTAGTAGTAAGAAGCCTAGGATATAGCTATGATGATTATGTAACTTTGATGACTATGTTTTGATGACCATATAATTTTTAATTTTTTATGCTATGAATGGAAATTTGGATTGCAGAGTTTTTTGTTTGATACATGTCTTGTAATGTATTTTATTAATTAACTCAAGAAAATAAATTCAAATCACACACGTAACTCAAATAAAAATTGTATCTATTCGAAGACGCATATAAATCAACAAATTATATAAACTCAAATTAAAAGAGACTTATTTGCAACACAAGATAAGAGAAACTTTTTTTAAAGATGTACATCAAGCTTTACATAGCTTTTGAGAATTACAATCATGTGAGATATACAAAAATAAAACTAAAGATCTTGGCCTAGAGGATCTCTCAAGTGTCACACCAACTACATGTCCTTTTCACTGATTATGACCCTCTTCACATGGACAACTGCAAACATCGTGTCACCAAAAATGTCCACTATGTACGCTCCACAGCCTCCTGGAGTGCCTCCCAAAGCTTTGGCTATCCACCGCATAGGTAGTGGGCTTGATGCTGCGTGAACCCAAAACCTCCTATCACAACGGTCTTGTAGATCCTACATGATCTCTCGCACCACGCGTTGGAAGGAGAGCTTCGGTATGAGCAGGTTCACCATCTTTTGGTATTTCCTAATCTCACGAAGAGCCATAGTGCCAGGCCTCCACCTACACTTGCGATGTTGCTGCTATGGTGGTTGGATGAGTGGTACTCCACGTTCCACCTTGGGGGGGGGAGACTCTCCTAGCAATTTGCTTGGTGTGAGCCATGCTCTTGGAGGTGAGAGAGAGAAATGAAAGATGAGAAATGAGGTGAAATGAGGGTTACTTCCATACTTATAGATAAAAATTTATCTATTTTCTAAATTAGCCCAATACATAAATTTGATACTTTTTTATTTTAAAAAAAAGTTTTCCTTATTAGAATGAGCTCTAATTTTATGTGTACATATAAGTATCATGGAACACCTCAACCCCATCAGAGGTCTGTTAGGGCCCTTGTCCGAAGGCTCGCGTGTGTAAAGACTTGGTATTAAAAAAAGAAGGCCTCTACATGCGAGCCTTTGAACAAGGGCCCTACAGGCCTTTGATAGGGCTGATATTTTATCTAAGACATGTAACTATATGATCTATGCACATAATAAATTTCAACCCATTCTGATCACTACACACCATGCATCAATTTTTTATAGGAAAAAAAATAATATCGTATCAGACAGCACTTGCACATGCACATGGACTTGCTTGCATATGCACATGCATGCTCATGATGTAATCCACGTGATCTGTGCACAGAACAAATTTCAGCCTATTATGATCTATGCACACCATGTGTCAATTTTTCCTACACATGCACAAATAGAAAAGCATCTACACATACACATGCACTTGTAAATTTTTTCCCACGAAAAATTATAAGAATATACACTGACATTAGAAATGAAGAAAACTCAAAATATTCAAATCAATGGGCAAGTCCAATACACAACATTGAACACAAGGAAACTTAAAATATCCAAATCTAGTACATCGCATAAAGTACAACTAATTGAGTAGAACTGAAGGAAAATGTGAAAACACAAAACGATACACGAGCATTTACATAGCGCTTCAAACTATGTCATGGCTAAGGTTTAATGCATCACTATTGTTTACCGAATCCTATGAACAAGAGTGAGATCCAAGGGCTTGAGTGTGATGCGTCCGGCATGGATGGCTAACAGCTAACCATCATGCATGAGATCCACCAAGTAACTTTCAGCCACCTCTTGAAGAGCAAGCAACGCTTGGACTGACCATCACTCCACATTATATGCTTGATCTCTTGAAAAGTACTTGTAGTGATTTTCTCTTTGTAGATCTTGCAGTATTTCTCACACCAACCTCGAGAAGGGCGCCTTGGGTATAATCAACTCAGGACTCTTCTGGAACCTCCTAATTTCATGAAGAGCAGCAGTGCTCGGTCTCCATCTTCTCTTCTTATGCATAGGTGGATGAGCATTTCCAGCTGGAGCAGTGGGAGCAGCTTTCCTAGAGCTGGAGCAGTGGGAGGAGCTTGACGTTCATCATTGTCGGTGTCAGTACATTCACTAGATCCAGATGAATGAACCGGTGTCTTGGAAGGCATCTTGTTTTGCTCTTTGCTTAGTATGCACCATACTCACAAGCTAGAAGGAATGCAGAGAAATGGATGAATGGAGAGAAATGAAAGAAGTGCCTTTATTTATAAATAGAACTTACTATAAGTTATTGACGCTTACTTTAAAAAATATCAACACTATCAAAAAGTTATCCATATTGACTTTAGTAAACACTTATTTTGAAAAAGTTATCCATATTGACTTTAGTAAACACTTATTTTGAAAAATTTATCCATTAACTTACTTGAGCAAACACCTATTTCTTTAAAACATCGGATTGCTCCAATACTCTCATAAACATAAAATGTTATTTCATAATTACAATTCTATCGATATTTCCATTTGCTACCGACTCTCTCTTGGGTTGTCAACCATTCTGCATGATGTTCTTCGACCATGCTATTTTCATATCTTGCTTTCCTCACTTCATATATTGCCCTGAGCGAACAGCTTCTGTATCATTGGATTTGGACTTTATTAATTTGTCCTCATATCTTATCTCTATTCTCCTATACCACCATTCGAGTAACTGCCTCATAGGATTGGAATCATTGATTTGTCCTCATATCTTATCTCTATTCTCCTATACCACCATTCGAGTAACTGCCTCATAGGATTGAAATCATTGATTTGTCCGAGCATATCTTATCTCTGTTCTCCTCATATCTTATCTCTGTTCTCCTATACCACCATTCGAGTAACTGCCTCATAGGTTTGGAATCATTGATTCCACCTCCATGTGCCATTGCTTTTTGGAATCCACATCGAGCTTGCCAAAATGGGATCGCTCCATGCCTTGTGTGGACCATATCACCAAACTTCCTTCCTTTCTTTCTGGATTGCATAAAATATAAGCAAGGGAACTCAACTGATGCTGAGTTTGAAACACCAAACATACATTTCAATGTTTTCAAATCACCATAGCAAGATGCCATTCTACCTTTTATTAACCAAATCCATCCACATGCAAAACTTCACCATTGTTTTGCCATCGTACAATATCTGGTATCTCTATGTTAAGTAAAAAAAAAATTAAGTACTTCATGGTCCTCCTTTGGTACCTCAAATATAGCAAGCCACCATATTTCATTCTCCGATTGCACACTGAAATATTTTGGATGTTTTAAATTGATGTTGGGATCCAATGCCCTATTCATCATTAATGTCAAGCTAACACGTTCAAGCTTTTGGCCCTTAGAACTTCACTCTCATCAAGCTTCAAAACAAATTGAAGCTTACCTTTACACTCTGCAATACATTTTGTAGAACTTTACCATTGCTGCTCTTGTAGCTTACATACATCCAATACAAAGTTATTGTCTACATGTAATTTGAAGGGCACTTCCTTTGATCCAGACTTAAGCATTTGTGTATGTTCCAAATGCATTGGCTCACCAATTGTGTCTAATACTTTTGCATTAAGATCTTTTCGTGCGTGCTTTACATGGAACAATTTAGAGATGGGGCACCACCCGTCTCTTGTTTTAAGAACAGCCTTAAACACTGCATCCAATGGCTTATAAATCATGGCATAGGATTCAGGGCTAATCCCTATCTTGTCACATATGCCTTGAGCATCTGTAGTAGCTGCTGTGAAGGTATTTCCTACCTCCTTCAAGTGTACTCTTGCAACATCATCACCAATGGTTTTGAATTTGGGGTTTTCCAATGCATACTTCACCATACCTTTACTTAAGATCCCTGCAATTGCATCATCAACCTCTTCACTTGGGTTGGAAAACATATTCTTCATGTTTGCACATTGTGCATAGACTCGTCGATTATATTGCCCACTCCCTTTGGTCAACTCATGAAGTGGTTTGGGCAACCTCACATGCTCACGTGCTTGTTTGGTTTTCATTTGGGTCCAACAACAACAGTCTTTAAAAGCATTGCTACCATCTTTTTATTGTCCTTCTCCAAACCTTGCATTTTGCAATGCATTTCTGCATTGTCTAACTCGACAACATGCATCGCATCTTGCAGACTCGGATTCTCTCTCTCCTTTTCACTTAGTGATTTTGTGAGCTCCTTAATCCTTGCATCCATGCCCATCATGGTCCACTGAACAAATGTGTAAACACTATGAGGAAGCATTGCTAGCCTCCTAGTGTATCCCAATAACCCTGCATTATCTTTGTACACACATACTTAATGAAAGATGTAAGCCCACTAAATTGTGGAGGTGTTTGGGTAATTGGATCGGGTGGATAAATACACCCCTCAACCCAAAGATCGACATGTTTTTTCCCTGCATTTTTTTCCTTTTGCATTATCTCTAGTTGCTGTTATCAGCAGTGTGTCCTCGGCCTCCAATTAGAAGTGAATGTCTCTCTTCTTAGTCTAGCCTGCATTTTTTTCCTTTTGCATTATCTCTGGTTGCTTTTTATTGCTGTTATCTAGCAGTGTGTCCTTGGCCTCCACAACTGGAAGTGAATGTCTCTCTTCTTATTCTAGCCTGCATAAGCATTTGGACAAAACACAACTATTAACCAAAAATTAACTCTGGATAAAATACAACTATTAACAAAAAAGTAGCTTTTATACATTTGTACAACTCAAAAATTTAACCAGAAATAACATTATTGAACACAACTTTAACTAGATATAACTTCAATATAATATAGAACTAAACCATAACTTGTAATCAAAATAACACACTTGTTTCACCCAAATAACACAGAAATAATATCATAAATGAGAAATGACATTATTGAATATAACACATAGACTTCAATATATCCTAAAACTAAATCATAACTATTAAAATGACATTATTGAATATAACACATAGACTTCAATATATCCTAAAACTAAATCATAACTATTAAAATCAATAATTATATTTCACACACTTGTTTCACTTAGAAAATCACTAAGATATAATAAACAATCCAAATACCACAGAAATAACATCATTAAACTCAACTATTATCTTCTATTTCACACATGACTAAATCACATTTAGAATAATAAGATGGTCAAAATAGAAAAGAAAACATAATAACTTAGACAAAATTAAACCATAACAAAACAACATAACAGATAACAAGATGTGCATACCTCCATTGCTCTCTTGTTCTTTGATTCTTTTGCAGAGAGTAATGAACAGAAAGATGATTGAAGGGAAAGATGAATATGTGGTTCTAACTAAATGGCACCAAATAATCAACCTACCCTTCAATTTCTCTGTTATAGAGAAGAGAAGAAACCCCATGATTAAGAAGATCTAAACTCATTATTAATGTGGTTTAGGAGGGAAAGAAAGCTCTTGAGCATAGCTACGAAACAAAACAAACACAGATTTGAACTTTCTTTGTACAAAGGAGGGAAAGTGAATAACCTAAAGCAATATCTCATCAAAGCAAACTAAAATCACCCTATACTAAAAACCCTACTTTTCTTATTCTAAAAAATCAAGAAAAGTCTCTAAATGAAGAGAAAAATTCATAAACCCATGTATACTTAATGAAAAATGATGAAAATTAACAATCACACTCTTAGAGCATAGAGGTAGGCGTGGGTAAAAAGAAATTAAAAAATGTGATGTCTACATCAAGTTATTCCGTTTTTTAGCTTCTTCCATTTTGAAATGCATAAATGCAATCTATTTGGAAGGCATTTAAGAGTGTCATATCATAAAACGCTTCACATTTTTAGATCAAATAGAATATTATTATTTTAGATTTGAAAATTTTGAGGACAGGTGGTCTTACAATAAAATAATAGAAGAATCTCTTTTAAAAATAATATAAAGAGATCTCCTTGATTCTACAAGAGCTAATATTATAACATTATTTCAGAATCTTTTTCTAGAGAGAGAGAAGTGAGAGAAACCCCTTAAGGGTAAAGTGGAGACTCCATATTTCTCTTAATGGTCATGTTGGCATGTCGATAGAAGATGTTGAAGTGGGAGAAGTTCCTCTTCATTTTCCCCTCGAAGATGGTGATATTGACAAGTTAAATCAAACCAAATGATACATCATTGTGTGGCCAGCTAGAGATTGCGTAGTAAGTATTAATCTACCTCTCTCCACCTTTCCAATTATGCTCTTTTTTAGTGGTTTTTTAAAGAGCAATTTGTCTTGTATATGTCGATATGTTTATATTGTTGCCAACACATCAAAGGAAACCCCACATATCCAAAGCGTGCAAAATACATAAAGAACACACCTACTAGACAAGCAAGCCAAGAAGTGATAATAAGTAACAAGAAGAGGAAGAAAGTGCAAGAGGAAGATGATGATGATTGGAGTCCTCCAAGGAATCCAAGTCAAGTTGCTAAGTCTTTGAAGAAAGGTGCTTCTTAAAAATCCATTAAAGAAACTAAGAAAGTAGGAGAGGTGGACGAGGGAATTGAAAAAGAAGGCGAGAATGAAGAGGGTTTCATGGTGAGACTCATGCAACTCGCTTGCGATTAGAACTTCTACAAGAAAGTCTTAACAGAGTGAAGGTATTGTTAACCACTTTTTATCAAATCTTATGTGAGGTATCTTTTGGATTTCCAAGCATAACGTGTGAGTGTGTGTGCATTGCATGTGGTAAAATCCACTCCTTTGCCATCTATTCCCTTATGGAGACTTGTGCCTAACCCCTCTATACGAAGAGTGTAGTTTAAGTACAAGAAGCTGGCAAGGGAATTTTATACGAATGGATATGTTATCGATAGATGCAGGTTCATTTGCTCTGTCTCCTCATCCCATAATCCTATTAGAGAAGTGACTCAATATGATGTGATTGTATGGGATGACATCTTACGATTAAAAACCGAGGAGTTCAAGAATATGATCAAAGGCATGGAGTGGGAATTCATAAGCAACAAGATGTTGTATGTGGGATAGAAATCATCGCATTGTAACATGGATGGAGGAGCTTAATACATGTGAGTCTACTAAAATTACCTACCTTTTTGAATGCAATCTTTTGTTTTATAAAATAGTTTTGGGACTAATTAGATTTGGACTATCTAACTGTAGCATCCAACAATGTTGCATCAAGCATCCTTGTGTTGATTCTATCCTTATTGAATTCAATAAGGGTAGCAAAGGGGAGGTTCTCATAGTGATAGCTCGCTTAAATAGGTAATAGAATATATGTCTTAAGTCTCTTTGAATTAGGAATATTTGATGTACTATGTTTCAACCTTTCATCATAACCTTAAATTTTGTTGCCATAGGATGAATGAAGTGGGCTATGTTTCTTCTTCCCTTGTGGACAAAGTGTGCCTCATTAGGGCACTTAGGCTAGCAAACAAAGAAACCTGAGATATTATCCATTAATGTTGTAATTCTTGAATAATACAATGAGTACCTCACAACCACCCAAGATATTGAGACCCTAGTAGATAGTTTGCCTGCACATGAGTTTGAAGAGAAATGAGAAATAGCATTTTATAGAGATGAAAGAAAGTGGAGGCATGCTACAAGGCAGCTAGCAGTGATTGCAAACCCTACACAAGGGGAAGGTTTCTTTGAGTAAGAAATCCTACATTCTTTCCTCTCTCTATTACGTAGGCAACAAAATTTTATGGTTTTAATGTTGCGGTTTAATTTTGGTGTTGTGTTGTAGACAACTAATACAAGTTAATTGGGATGAGGACAGAGGATAGGCTATACAGTCTGGTAGCTATCTCATTGTCAAATGACCACCACAAAGTATAAATTTTGGATATCTTGATTGATGGCAATTTGCACAGGCTGATGAAGGATTCACAAACCAACCATACAAAACCTTTCTCACTTGATTATATCATTGATCCTTGCAACATGATGCACTGGGGCAAACGCCAGATGGGACAACATGGTGAGGTATGGAGTTGATATTTTTGTGCTCCAAAATAAGGGCCTTACATTTTTTGTAAAATTAAGAGAGATGTTTTCTTTGCAGGTGGATCTCAGTATGGATATAACTTTTGGGATAGCATGTGCATCATGTAAAGCAAGGGCAAGTGATAGTAGAGCTTTATGTTGGATGTGGAGATTCTGCTATGGTAGCATAAAAATTAGGCATGAACATTGTCTGTATTGATCCTCAAGAGGATGTAGTGGAGGGTGTCTTGAAGATGAAGATTTCATTGTAGTGCAGTAAACATATTTATTTATGAATATTCAAGTGACTGGGTTTAGCAATTGTTTATGATTGTGTCATGATCTTATTTTTCATCATTCCCCTCTGCAATGTACAAACCAATAAATAATCAACATTTTTTATATTGTATGGATGAATAAGGTAGTGAAGCGTTTGTAGACTTTAGGATATGTATGCAGAACATGAGTTAAGTATGTTGTGTTGAGAAATGAGAAGGAAATATAGAGAGAGTGAGCAAAGAGAAGGACAGAAAGAGTGCGTGAGAGAGAAAGAGAGAGAGGGAGCGAGAGCAAAGATAAGGGAAGAGAGAGAGGGAGGATAAAGAGAGTGAGCAAAGAAAGGGACTGAAAGAAAGAGTGAGTGAGTGAGAGAGAGAGAGAGAGAGAGAGAGAGAGAGAGAGAGAGAGAGAGAGAGATGAAATGAAATTTTATTACTGTCTTCGAAGGACCATAAATAACGGGTCCATGAGACACATGTCAAACATACATGAATACATAAGTCGATGCGCTTGGGAGCCTCATTGGAAAGCATAATGAAACTGAAATGTGTGAAACTAGAACTCAAACTGAAATGAAAATCAAACATACATGAATACATAAGTCGATGCGCTTGGGAGCCTCATCGGAAAGCATAATGAAACTGAAATGTGTGAAACTAGAACTCAAACTGAAATGAAAATCAAAAAGCTATGGCAGCATGCTATAAGTGTACATCATGAGATGAGAAGCATGTCATGCCATATAGGTACTCATGAGGGCTGGGACCCCTCGTCAGGTGCACCATGGCAAACGTGTGGGGAGGATCCATGTACGGAATGTGTAGAGCTGGAGTAGGTCCGCACAAATGACCTAACTGATTTGGTGTCATGATAAGTATAAGTGAGGAGCATCGAGACTGTATCTGAATGGCAGAACCCTGAACTAGGTTTAGGCGAAGCGACTGAAGCCATGTACGGAGTCTATGGAACCAGCATCTCTGAGTACCTGCATCTGCCAGAGCCTATGATGAAATCAAAGCAAGCCATGGAAGTCGGGTGCGACCCTCTACTGTGTCTCCAAATCTAAGGATCCGCTAGAGGTATATGATAGTCTGGAAGGCTACATCGAGGACCAATGGTGAGGCTCCAAACTCTCCCAATAAAATGTGGTGGGGTATCGAAGGCTTGGCTCTGATGAGCCTGGAAAATAGTCGAACATGTACCCTCTCGATTGCTCTCCAGTTGTCCAATCCGAGGTCGTAGGCTCAGAAAGGACTCCCATACATGGTGGCAGGTCGCACTAATGTACAAGAGGGACTTCGTGTCCGGGTGCTAGAAATTAGATTGATGGCACTATCTCTCGAGATGCGCCAGTGAAGGAGAGAGAGAGAGAGAGAGAGAGAGAGAGAGAGAGAGAGAGAGAGAGAGAGAGAGTGAGTGAGTGAGGGAGAAAAAGCAAAGAAATGGGTAGAGAGGGAGCCAAGAAAAGGACTCAGAGAGAGAGAGAGAGAGAGAGAGAGAGAGGGGGGGGGGGAGTGAGAGAAAAGAGAAGGGTAGATAGAGAGAGAGGAAGGGAGGCAAGAGTGAGAAAAGAGAAGGACATAAGAGTTCGCAAAGAGAAGGATAGAGAGACAAAAAGAGAGAGGGAGGGATAGAGAGAGAGTAAGAGCCAAGAGAAGGATAGAGAGAGAGAGGGAGGAGGATAGAGAGAGGGAGTAAAGAGGAGGATAGATAGAGTGATCAAAGGGATGGATAGAAAGATAGGAGGATATAGAAAGCGAGAGAGGGAAGGAGGAGAAGAGATAAGGATAAGGATAGAGAGGGAGAGGAGGATATAGAGAGCAAGAGAGGGAAGGAGAATAGGAGGTAAGAGAAGGATAGAGAGAGTTAGCAAAGAGAAGGAGAGAGAGAGAGAGAGAGAGAGAGAGAGAGAGAGAGAGAGAGAGAGAGAGCAAGAGCCAAGGTAAGGATAGAGAGAGAGGGGGGAGGATAGAGAGAGAGGGTACAGAGAAGGATAGAGGGAGTGAGCAAAGAGATGGATATAGAGAGAGAGGATGATATAGAGAGTGAGAGAGGGAAGGGAGGATATATATATATATATATATATATATATATATATAGAGAGAGAGAGAGAGAGAGAGAGAGAGAGAGAGAGAGAGAGAGAGAGAGAGAGAGTGAAAGGGAGGGAGGGAGGGAGGGAGAGGGAAAAATGAAGGCAAGAGCAAGAGGGGGAGGATAGAGAGAGTAAAGAGAGGGATAGAGAGAGTGAGAGAGGGGTGGGATAGAGAGAGTGAGCAAGAGGGGGATGATAGAGAGAGTAAAGAGAGAGTGAGAGAGGGGTGGGATAGAGAGAGTGAGCAAAGAGAAGGATAGAGAGAGTGAGAGGGGAAGAGAGAAGAGAGGGAGATGAAGGAGAGAGAGGGGGAGGGAAGAGGGAAGAGGGTGGGAGATGGAGAGAGAGGGAGGGTGGGAGAGTGAAAGGGATGGAGGGAGGGTGGGAGGGTGAAAGGGATGGAAAGAAAGGGACGGTGGTAATATAAGACAGAGAGTCCCAACTTTGAGCTCACACCAAAAAGATCATCCATGAATTATCTTTAAGAATTTCCTGAGGAAATCTTTGTATGGAGTGCACATCGATCTCTAAAGCGTAGATGGCACACTGGGTAAACCAAACTGCATTACTTTATAGAATAGCTCCAAGAGAATACATCTCTAGAGGGACTGCTTTTAGGTAAACATAGTTCCAAGCAAGTACATCTCTAGATGGACTCCTTTCACGTAAACATAGCTCCAAGTGAATACATCTCTATATTCTTTGAGAACTTCTACAAGTTCTATCTTCTCTTATTGGTTTAAGTCTATGGCTATCCACACCAGTTTGGGCTCCTCCCTAGGCAACGCTAAATCCACTTATTTTGCATCCTCTGGTCACACCAACAGTCCCGGTTCCTCATATTTTGCTTTTTGGCAGTGGCCATGCACACCTTTTTATTTTCCACTTTATAGTTTTTGAATAGAGAAGGGACTTGTTTGAAGTCCTCTTCTGATCATCACTAGTGGTTCGGCTTGAAGGCTCACCCTCTTTCTTAAGTCTCCCTTCCTTTATGGCCTTATTTCATCTTCTCTATCTACACCTGGAATTATTTTTAGAGTCCATCAAAATTGCATATAAGAGTAGTCATGAGTTAGCACTTTAGCTATCTCAAGATCTATTTTCATGGAATTTACACTTATCTTTTCATTAGATCCTTCTAGTTAGATTAGAATTCTTGAATTTCCTTCAAGTCTTCCACATATTATAGTATTATTCTTCCCCCTTGAGGCTTAGTGGGTCTCTAGCTCTAATCATTGATGGTTTCTTATCTCTTTTGAGTAGAGATTCTCTCTTTTTAAGAAATTATTTGAGTGTTCTGGTGACACTTCTCCTTCATCGTCTTTGCTCTTAAATGAGATGCCTAGTGCAAGACTTACAACTAAGCCCTTGATTGGTATAGTTTTAGCTCCTTGAAAGTCTTTTCTCTAATTTTTATTCCTTCTTCCTATACAAGCACTAGGGTCATAGTCTTGACTGGGATTATATATCTACCATTTTCATCTAAAATTGTGTTCACATAGGTGTAGGATATACATCCATCATTTGTTTCTAGCAAGTGCATCTAGTTTTCCTCCTCGTCAAGGTTTGGTAGTGAAGCTATGGAAGCTTCCTTTTCTGACTCACATCTTTTTTCCCACTTTGTCTACTAAAGTGACGCATGTGTATTAAGTCCATTGAAGTGATGCATGTGTATTAAGTCCAAGGGAGCCATTGTATATTCGATCCCAAGTCATTGATATGCATGCTGTTGATATGCATTCTGTTGTGACTTCTTCGTACTTAAGGTCTTTTAGGTTTACTTTAAATGGTATTTCCCTCTTGACGAAGTTAGATGATATCATAACCCTAATCGTGAATCATTAACAATCGACGCATGAATGGTCTTCCAAGAATCACATTGTAGTTGGTGGTGGGCCTTACAAAGTTAACAGTACCAAATGTATACTCATGGGTCAGGCCATACGATGTTACCTCCACATCCTTCAGGATTCCCATAGGGGTTTCTAAATTTTCATCCACTAGCTTGAAGACTATTTTTTCTCTTTTAAGGGGCTTGCTTCCCCATCTTTGTCACATATCTTCAGTAGAAATGCTTACTCTTGCTCCCCCAATCAAGCACTACAATGGTGGTGACTCCTCCCAATTTGGTCAGAATGGTGGCATTTATATCATCTCCCTCTCATAGAACTTCCCAGAGCTGCACTGGCTGGAACATCCTTGAATGCCTATCATGGATTATCTATTTTAGCTTGGTCTTTGTCCTCAATTTTCCCAATAGGTTTAAGCTTCTCTTTCACCATTGATAGATTGGTCTCTCTTTTCAATTTTCCCAGTATGTTTAAGCTTCTCTTTCATCCATTGATAGACTTCATCCCAAGATTTTGCCTCGCATGTTGAGTATTCGACCACACTTATGGAACTGGGGCTAAGAGGATTTCTCTCAAGGTTCCCATTTTTCCTTTCAATGGAAGCCTTAAAGATGGCATGTTGTTTTTGTAACTCCTCATCTACACCCATGTAGGATGGTGTAGTCGATAATGAGTGAGGTTTAGATTTGCATGGCACCCACATCCATTCTGAAGGGAATCTCTTCATTTATCCTCCCATAAGGGGGGCATATTACCTCTCTTGGTTGAGCCTCTCTTTTATGATGTGCTCATGGAGCAGCCTCGTATTCTGTATTTTTGTAAGATCTTGGAGCTCTTCCAATCTTTTTGTTTCATTCTTTAGGTCTTCATGAGACTCTGGCATTTATGTAGGAAATTATTATTCCTTACTTGAGACACTCTCTTCACATGTGATTCTCTCTAACATGCTCTAATGGTGTCATAATGGGGGTTCTATGGTATCGTAATGGGGATTTTGTGTGGGAACATAGAAACTATAGGTCCTTCTATTTTTAGTTGGATCTACTACACCAACTCTTGCATGCCATTTGGCATCAATCTTTGAGAAGCGCATGGTAAATTCTAGTTCAAGATCCTCCATGGTCCCTTTTTGTGAGTCTTCTAGCATTTGAAACCATAACATTGCATTACCTTCTAAGGTCAATCCAAAGGTATCTATCTTAGTTAATACATACATGGTAAGGAAAAAAGAAAAGTTACTAGAAAGAGGCAAGGCCTTAGTTGATGTGTATTGTCTAAATGTGGATGGATTATATAGATTTGTCTAAATGCAGCAAGGTGTTTGTAGGGATCCCTTGATCATTCAAACCTGGACACTAGTTTAGATATGTGTGAGGCTCTAATCCTTGGATGGCCATGGTCATATTCATCTCTCTTTCCTCTTGGTAGTATGACCACCATGGGAACGACATCTATAACTCTTCTTTCTTTGTCAGGAATATTGAGCTCATCCTTGGATGGCCATGGTCATATTCATCTCTCATTCCTCTTGGTAGTATGACCACCATGGGAACGACATCTATAACTCTTCTTTCTTTGTCAGGAATATTGAGCTCATCCTTGGATGGCCATGGTCATATTCATCTCTCATTCCTCTTGGTAGTATGACCACCATGGAACGACATCTATAACTCTTCTTCTTTGTCAGGAATATGAGCTCATGCTCTAAGTTTTGTGTTAAGATTCTAGAAATGGGATTGATCATGGTGAAAGACATAGATTAAGCATAAGAATTAAGGTGGATTAAACCACACTAAGAACTCCATAACTAGAGAGAGAGAGAGATTGCACACTCAACACTATTCCCTTGTATTGCATATCACAATGAACCATACAATGATATAGGCTCTCTAGCCTTATCCCACTTTACATGTCATCATCCATGTGGCAACTCCTTTTCCACTCTTTTAGTCAACACTCACACACCATACAATATTACATGTGGCATTCCATCTCACCACAATATCTTGCACTTCTAGAGTGCTTTCCCACATACACACATACACACAATATCTTGCACCTCTAGGGTGCTTTCCCACATAACACAACACCACGTTTATATCTCTTAACACCCCTTCTTAATCGAGGTGTTCAACAACTCACCCATCATCCATCATCCATACAATGTAGCATTGCACAACCGCAACCGCTACCTCTCAACACTCCCCCTCAATGATACATTGGAGTGTCCATCATCCAAACATGTGTGCGCATGTCTACCATTTAGACACCTAGTCCATTTTGAGTCGACTCATCGCTCACAGCGGAACCACTGAGTCCAATTTGAACATGGAAGTTCGGGTGGGATCCAACCCATGCGCATGCACCTCACACGTGCATCGCTCATGCACACATCACAACAACTACCATTTCGAGCTTCTAGGTGAGCTCGGGCAGGTTACCCTCATACCATGGATGATTACAAAAAAAATTCTGTTTTGAGCACGCATGCTCGTGGACGCTTGTCCATCATCATTTTTGGGTGAAAAATACAAAATTACAAAGCCCTTTGTCGCAACCGGGCAGGGGACCCTCGATGTGTGTGTGAACATGTATCAACGGCTTTTTCACTTGTGTTTTTACAACAAGTATTCAAAGACCATGTGAACTCAAGCTTATGAGGGAATGGTGTGAAGCAACCCTTATTCATTAAGGGTAAATTGAACCAAACAAAAATTTAATTTAACTTTTTTTTTTGTTGTTAAGAGATATAATCGTGGTGTTGTGTTATGTGGGAAAGCACCCTAGAGGTGCAAGATATTGTGTGTATGTGTGTATGTGGGAAAGCACTCTAGAAGTGCAAGATATTGTGGTGAGATGGAATGCCACATGTAATATTGTATGGTGTGTGAGTGTTGACTAAAAGAGTGGAAAAGGAGTTGTCACATGGATGATGACATGTAAAGTGGGATAAGGCTAGAGAGCCTATATCATTGTATGGTTCATTGTGATATGCAATACAAGGGAATAGTGTTGAGTGTGCAATCTCTCTCTCTCTCTAGTTATGGAGTTCTTAGTGTGGTTTAATCCACCTTAATTCTTATGCTTAATCTATGTCTTTCACCATGATCAATCCCATTTCTAGAATCTTAACATGGTATCAGAGCCAAATGGGCTCTTGGTCATGGGTGATTATTATGTATATTAGCTTGTTTGTGTGTTTGTTTGATTAAGCATAAGAATTAAGGTGGATTAAACCACACTAAGAACTCCATAACTAGAGAGAGAGAGAGATTGCACACTCAACACTATTCCCTTGTATTGCATATCACAATGAACCATACAATGATATAGGCTCTCTAGCCTTATCCCACTTTACATGTCATCATCCATGTGGCAACTCCTTTTCCACTCTTTTAGTCAACACTCACACACCATACAATATTACATGTGGCATTCCATCTCACCACAATATCTTGCACTTCTAGAGTGCTTTCCCACATACACACATACACACAATATCTTGCACCTCTAGGGTGCTTTCCCACATAACACAACACCACGATTATATCTCTTAACACCCCTTCTTAATTGAGGTATTCAACAACTCACCCATCATCCATCATCCATACAATGTAGCATTGCACAACCGCAACCGCTACCTCTCAACATTTTGTAGGTTCGCCTATTAGTTGTAGAGACATTAGGGCTACGTATCTAGGTTCATTAGGAATATGAGCTCGTGCTCTAAGTTTTGTAATATCAACTGTTGGTGTGGAGCCATCTAGGGTACGTATCTAGGTTTGGCTCTAGGTGGTACAGGTGCCAAGGATTGTCCCACGTGTACCCATAGGCTGATACTCTAATTGAGGATTCTGGTAATGATTCTAGAAGTACGTTTTGTCATATGGGTCTTTGGGTATCCCACGATCGATATCTCATTAGCTAACACATAGACTCATTGCTCTCTATTCATGACTGTATAGCCTCTCAGTTTCCCAAGCTCCCTGAGCTGGTACTCTAGTTTCTAAGGGAGTGGTTAAAGGAAAATGGAGTTAATGATGCATTTATGGTGGATCAAAGCATATGTATGCCATTAGTGATGGGTGATTAAGAATATGATTAAAATAAGATTAAGCTAATCACACAAGCATGGAGAGGGTATGAACCAAACTCAAAAACTGATTTTTCATTTGCAAAGGTGCATTTTTATAGGCCAATAGTACATCCTTGAATATAGGAGAGGTGCCTTGATTTTAGGAGAGATTGAGAGGAATGTGGAGAGGTAGAGTGATTGTAGGAGAGGTGGAGTGAATGTAGGTGGGAAATGCCCTCAATTTTCTCCTTGATTCTCTACAGGGGAGGGCGCCCTCTTTTCACCTCTTTGACTATATTCTTGTGCCCTTTACAATGTTGTAGTTACATGGATAATAACCTTTGAACCTTTGTCTCTAATCTTGGCTTTATGTATAAGCCAAACATGAACACAATGACTTATGATTGACTTTTCCTAACAATAAAACCTCCTTGATACATTGAGATAGAGCCCCCCCTTAATCACAACATAGGGTGTGTACTCTTGTCTTACAAACTTCAAGGTATGGATTAAAAAAAAGTAGGTATACACATCAAAGAGTTAAGCCAGCAACACAATAAGGCTGACTCAACAACTAGTGTTTCCACAAACATAAGGCATAGCCAAATATGAGCTAGATAAAATTTTAAAAGGTATAAGAGTCCCCTACATCTTTCCACACTTGAGCAAGGTTGGTTTCTTCTGCAACAGTGTTGACTTTCTCCTTTCCTTTCTTCTTGTCCTTGAGGTAGCACTTTTGAGAGATGAGTGGTTTGTCTTTCCACAATGAGCAGGCTTTAGTAAGATGATTTGTTCTTCCACAGCTTACACACTTCTTTTTCATGTTGTTGGAGGACACAGCATAGGCACCTCCAAATTCATCTTTAACTAGCTTCTTCTCTTCTTCCCGCAAAGAGTTAATCACACTTTCCTTGAAGAGGAAATGGGTTCCTTCTCTTTAAGCACAGTGACTATTTGATTGAAATTTCAAGGCATAGCCTTTAACATTATGGCAATGACATCTTCTTTAGCCTTCACATACACAAGTTGAGTCATAAGACTCTTAAGTCTGTTGATTAGTGAAGCCACACTTCACTGTCTTCCATTTTAAGCTCATACAATTGCATTTTAAGACTATTTTAGAGTGTTTATCCTTAGCACCAAAGATCTTTTCAAGTGTATCCCATGCCTTTGCAGTAATGTCATCATCATCATCAATGTAATGAATGTAACCATCATAAAGTGCAATGATTATGATGCCTAATGCTTGCTCATCTTTGGCTTGCAATGTAACAGTAGTTTCTCTAGTACTAACAGCATAAGTTTCATCTCCATCAAGTTGTGGTTTGACAAGACTCCATCGATTCTTCTTCATTAAGTACCCCTTAATTTTGGTTTGCCAAGTGTGGAAACCTTGGCCATTAAACTTATCTGTCATTTTCGATGAAGCCATGAGAAGGTCTTACCGCTTAGATGAACCTAGGGAAGTGTCAAATCTCTTAAAATTGTGATAAATGTAAGTAATTATCTAGTTGTGTGGAAGCTATAACATTGTAACACGTATGCTTCCCTAATTCTAGTGTTGTTAACCTCTAACTTGTTCGGCTTATGGCCTTTCTCTCGCCCACCATTGGTCTTCCATCTTGGGGCCTTTTAGCTCCTTTTGATGAATCATCTCTTCATGATCTTGTTTGGCCATATCTGAGTTTGGATGTTTAATTGGGCTAATGCCCCACAAGCCTACTCTGGTACCCTCTGTTGTGAAGGATTCCTAGTCTTCTTTACGAATTGGAATATGGAGCTCGTAGGATGGTTCCATCGACTCTTGGTCCTATCCCACTTCCTAGTGTTGGCATGTACGATAATGTTTCATGTTTAAAAGATGGGTTTGAGTATGAAGTTACAATGATTTGGCCCGAACATAAATGCATAAGCACTTAGTCCAATGCTAGAATCACTTGTTGAGATTCTTTTTATGATTTTTCTTATTTTTTAGGTTTTTATGTTTTTTCTTTTTTTTCACGATTTTTTTGTTAAATTTTTCTTGATTTTTAATGCTTTAGTACTTTGAGGAAGTTTTATATTTTTATAATTTTATGGTTTTTCTCTAGGATTTAGTAGGTCTAGGTTTTAGGTGGTGGTCAGACACCCTCACATTTGCAGTAATTATTTTTTGGAATTTCAATGTTTGTGGATTTTAGTCTCAGTAGGATATCGATGATCCTACTTGGGCGATTCACCTGTGTGATTATGATATCGATGATCCTACTTGGGCGATTCACCTGTGTGATTATTGTTGGAAATAATTCTAGACAAAACGATTCTACTGAAGAACAATTTAGAAACTCAGACAATTCACCTCGTCGATCTAACTTAGCAATTTAGCTCCTGGATCATAATGATCCTAGTTGACTCATAATTCAAGACTTGGATGGGTGATTGCACTTTTGGGATTGTCACAATCTACCTCGATTACCATCGATTACAAATGTAATACTGTATTATCAATGTCAGGTTGGCAGTGCCTCAATTGTGGTTGATTGCGATGTAATTATTATATTATCAGGAAAATTACCCTAGAGATTTGGTGGGTAGAGTGGCTCTGACTCTCCCATGTTCACGATTGCTAATTAACTTCTCACATTAATGCATTACAGACATCAATTTAGCAATCATGCAACCTGGTGAGTCAATTCAATCTAACTCCTGGACTTGGATTCGGATGATTTTACCCCAAGCGATTCTACTAATAAGTAGGATCAAAAGGATATGACTCGAAAATTATCCTTTCCTTAGTTTTTACCTATACCTAGCTTAGCAATGATTCCAAGATGGTTATTCTAGCATAGAAACATCAATATAACCGATTATTGAATCAATTGAAAGAATGGGACAATTTTTTCCTTGTGAACATAATGGGAGAATTCCTAGTTTCACCTAATTAGCTTATTTAACCTAACTTAATGCTTAAGATATTAATGGAAAAGCCTCACAACAGAGATTACTAACCTCAATCTTGCAAGGGGGAGCTCAACTTGAACATCCATCTCCACAATTAAGCAAAAATGATAAAAAACATAAGAAGGGTTATGGGTTAGGAAAAGCTCATTCTAATCATACATTCTTCTCTCCCAATCACCTAAACACACCTTTAACTCCACCATACGTTTTGTAACTTATTGGTAAACTAAATCAAACAATGGATCAATAGAATTCTTCTATTCCTTTCTAGCACTAGTTCTACTCCTTGTTAGCAATGCCTCTTATTCAAGGAAGTTGTAGCTTCATAACAAGCATTGTCTTCACCAAGGAGTAGAACCAATCTAGAGCAAGAAAGCACATTGAATATATGAATGAAAACCTTAAGGGGTGTCAAACCCTCAAGCTCTACCAATCCAATAGTTGGACCTCCATAATCTAATCACATGAGGTAGAAGTTAGTAAGCTTGCTCTCTTCTCTCTCTCTCTCTCTCTCTCTCTCTCTCTCTCTCTCTCTCTCTCTCTCTCTCTCTCAATCACACTCCACACCTAGTTAATCACAAGTAAGAATCAAGAAAGCTTAATTCAAGCACACACACCCACTCAAGCACTCACACATGCAAGCAAGAAGCTCATCAATTCTCTATAGCTAATCACAAAAATAAACATGAAAGCATTCAAGAATTAAGAAGAGATTAAGATAAGAAATAATGAAGGCCTCCCAAGCTTGACCTCAAATGTACATTATATTATCAAAAAGTGCCTTTACACACTCCTATAAGTCACTTATATACAAGTGGGCTTTACCCAACTGCCCACACTCCTATAAGTCACTTATATACAAGTGGGCTTTACCAAACTGCCCACACTCCTATAAGTCACTTATATACAAGTGGGCTTTACCCAACTGCCCACACTTATGAGGTGCCCCCAAAACATATTCTCATTATAAATTAAAGCCTTACATGGGTTGACTTTTGTTAAAATAGTGGGCCTTTGACCATATATAAAATGTGAAATATGTAGCCTAGGGCAGGGATTACAAGGAGTCTATGGAAAAGGAGTAACATATATACACATATACATACACGCACACACACACACACACACATATATGCACATACACACAAAGTATATATATATATACATACATACATACATACATACATATATACACACACACACACACACACATATATGTATGTATGTATGTATGTATATATGTGTGTGTGTGTGTGTATATATATACATACATACGTATGTATATGTGTGTGTGTATGTATGTATGTATGTGTGTGTGTGTGTGTGTGTATACATACATCTGTACATACATACATACCTATATGCAGCCAGATTGGTAGATGTACCTCACAAGGTCTTAACACGATCTCAAACACAAATTCTACAAAGGACCCGATTGAGAATTTTATTTCTAACTCGACACTCAAGGCCGAAAGAAGAAGAAGATTAAGGAAGGTTGGAAAAAGCAAATCATCTCAGTTCCTATATAGGATAGGTTCAATGAGGGAACTATCAAAACCATTAGTGACTATATTTAGGATGGGTTCGACGAGGGTCTGATGCGGGAACTATCAAAACCATCGAATCATTAGTGCCTATAGAGGATCAGTTTGACTAGGGTCTGATGAGGGAGCTCTCAAAACCAACAAATCATTAGTACCTATATAGGATGGGTCTAATGAGGGAACTATCAAAGTCAGCAAATCATTAGTGCGTATATAGGATGGATCTGATGAGGTTCAACATTCTAGCCCAGACGAAACACAATCCTTGGTAATGAAGAGTGAATATGTCATGGAGAATAGAGTTGAATCGCGGCTAGCCACTACAAAGGGAGTTGGAGAATACCCCAATGCATAGCTAGAAATTGAAAAATTGGAAGTAAGAGCCTTCTAGGAGAGGAAAACAAAACTTGACAAGAGACTAAGGAGAGGCATAAGAAACTTGACGAGAGGAGGAAGAAATTTACCTTCTAGGAGAGGTAGAAGAAACTTGACGAGAGACTAAGAGCCAATCATGCTACAAAGACAATTTATCCAGTGCAAAAATGACAAGGGAAACTAAAAGAGCTTTTGATCCCTTAATGGAACAAATTGTGGAAGGGTCTAACTCTGAGTAGGAGATGAAGGAGGACATGTTCAATCATATGTTTGAACATGTTTAAACATACAATTGAACTTTTAGTCCCTTAATGGAACAAATTGTGGAAGGGTCACTCTCTAAGTAGGAGATGAAGGAGGACATGTTCAATTGTATGTTTATTGAAGGAGCATAACTTTACCCCATGGAACCAACCATTCTTGAATAAGGATCCCTAGAATTTGATACAGCACAAGATGTATAGGACTTACAACCTTCCTTTCTTTGGAAATTAAGATGCCTATAGGACCATTTCTTAGCTGAAACCAATGCTTGTGGATGGATTTGAAAGAATGGGTAGAAGGAAGACTCCAAAGTAGACCTAGATCTAATGGTGGGAGTGTACCAACACCCATTAATTTGAATATGATTGGAGAAGCATAAGTGCTATTTTAACTTGCATAGATTTTGGTCAACCATCTCGGGAATTACGAGAGTGATGATATGAAATACAACAATACCAATATTGCATAAGGGTTATCAAGCTACAACTATCCTACATGGATGAGTGGGAGTAAGTATCATTACCAAACAATGCTAGGAAAATTAGGGTAAATTGGCCTTAGAGAAAATAAACCTGATTGTGAAAATGGCAGATAGAATGATAGCAAAAGCCATCCATGGGAATTTTATGGAACCTGAAGATTAAGATCTTCTCATTTTTCTTTTGCCATACTTTTGTGGTTAAGACAACCCAACTTGTATGACATCATCCTTGGTAGACCTTTTATGAGGGAGGCTAGCTTGGGCTATTGACCACATATATTTATGAAATGATTTACAAATTCTCAAGGCTGGCTTGCTCTCATGGAAAATGCATCCTATGTATGGCGGTTTGTTTAGAAATGATTCTCATACCATGAAGAGAGCTACGATAGTGCAACTCTACGCGGCACTAGTAGAAAAAAAAAAAGAGAAGAGTAAGGATGAAGACATGTTATATGCTTCTCTTCGTACATATGAGTTTTGTGAAAGTTGGATGCATCTATTAGCAATAATAGATGTGGTGGGGAAGGTAGGAATAAAATATGTTGAGGAAGACCCTTAGGGGGGTTCACTATATGTAAACTCTCTATATCACGTGCGTTCAAGGCCTAATTTAAAACCCCCATTATCTATAAATTTTTCATAAATAAAACACACCCTTTTTTTATTCAATTTGTAAATTCCCCCTTAAAATGGTCCATTTGTTGAGGAAGACCCCAAGGGTGTAAGTGAGCTTACCAATGTGCAAGTAACGACGAGCTCGTTGAGGAAGACCCCAAGGGTGTAAGTGAGCTTACCAATGTGCAAGTAACGACGAGCTCGTTGTTATCAACACTTAATGAGCATGTTAGCATGTGGACCAGCAAAGATACTTATGTTTCGAATCAAATGAAGCCATCAAAAACCATGTCTTTGGACACGAAAGGCTCACAAATGACTAAAGAAGAAATGCTACCAAGCTAGATGATGTCATGCTCAAGACACGAAGGTGACCCCCCCACTGATGATGAATGACTAAGATATATCGAGGCTACTGATATTCATGAAGAGTTCTCTAAGAATTGGAGAGAAGATTTGAGTAGATGTAGGAAGATGATGAAGTGATGAAGAAGCCTAAACCTAGAAAAGAGACTAAGTTGTCTAGATTCAAAAGGAACAAAGCCTTGGTAAAAGCTGAGAAAGAAGCAAAGAAGATTATGGCTAAGTAGGATAACGAGAGGAACTAGACTTATGTAAGGTTCCAAAACACTTCAAGAAATTACAGGCAGCGAGATGAGAGGAGCATAGTCCATTTGAGAGCATGACACTCAAAAAATGAACCGACTAAAGTTAAGCAGGTGGATATTACTAACCCTAGGGATCCACCCAATCGAGTGTACATCTCTCTATTGACCAAACTTTAAAGGAAGAGGAGGACTTAATAAAGTTTTGGAAGGATTATAAGGATTTCTTTGCTTGGACCTATAAGGATATGAAAGGTATGCCACCTCGGAGGTTGATCATTGAGGGATCAAGGCCCTAGCAAACGGCTTTCTGATGGGTTTTTTTAGTGGTGCACCACATATCCTCACCATATTAAAGCTAAAACGCTAGACCCTCAAGATAAACATGGCCACTCTTACCCTAATAGAGGAACAAAATCAAACCTACAGGTTAAGGGTAAGCGTGTCTATCTTAGGTAATTGCACACCCTGCATTGCGTTGATTGACACGAGAACTAGCAAACAATCTTCTCTCATATGAAACATGGAAAAAATGAGACAACTTGAGGGGTTGGAACCAATAAGGACCAAATTCAAAGTATACACTTAGGGATAGTCAATCCTATTTAGAGTATACACTAAGGGATAGTCAATCTTATTGGAGTTTTAAAGGTTTTTGTGTCAAGTAGAAATAATCCCATTCCTAGGAAGGTATATGTTATGCTTACAGCACGATGCGCAAGAAGAGATGTTGAAGAGCTTGGATTAGTGCATTCGCACAACTTGAGCATGAGGGGATGTTGTATGCCATGCCATTATCAAGAGACAAAAAGGAGAAATCAACCCAGGAATACCAAAAAGAGGTTACAAGTCTAGTACTCATGGTGACCACCTGAACAACAAAATCTAGATTCCAAAGAAAGTAAGAACAAAAGATCTCAACAAGAACAAAAGAAAACAAGAACAAACAACAAAATAATAATAAAGATAGAAACATAAGAAAAAACCTCGAAAGGGGAAGTTTGAATGGTATGGTAGCCAAAAACTGAACAAACCTTGAAAGGGGAAGTTCAAATGGTATGGCTGCCCAAAACTGTACAAATCTCAAAAGGGGAATGTTTGAACAAAAGAACAAACCTCAAAAGGGGAATGTTCAAATGGTATGGCAACCCAAAATTGTGCCTAAAAGCAACTAAGAAGCCACAAGAGCCTATATTACAGCCACAAGAGTCTTCTCAATGAAAATTGCACTTATAGCCCCATAATATAGAGTAAAACATGAACTCCCAACATATGGTTGCTTTAAGGGAAAGGAAAGGTGGCAACAACACATAAGAACACAATTCAGAATATGAGTTTTTGCCACAAAAACCTACACAAGATGAGATGGTTTCTTATCATGTCCGTACAATATGCATCATGCTTTGTGCCTGCTCTTGATCAATTTCATCAAATATCTTCTTTCTATCTATTTCCAAATGGATAATTGATGTGTTTATAGAAGTAGACCATCCTGCTAAAATAGGCACATCCACACTATTCACACAAAAGTCAACCACTCAGACCCACCAAAGCTTCAAAAATAAAAGGAATCACTAGCCATGATTATGTAGTCAGCCCCGCAGTTGTCTCATTGGCCTTTCCAATTAACCATTTCCACTATCAATGCTTCAAAATCTCTTTCATGTCCCAAGTAAAAATCATGGAGGTGATCAACTAGTAACAGCAGATGTGATTGGCCACACATGTGTCTGGCCAGTAACATCACATGTGATTGGCTAGTAACGCTACATGATCATTCTCAGAGGCTTATCAATAGTGGCTTGTCTGATTTTGGACTCAACCTTCATAGAAATCTTTGCTAATAGATTTTTAGAACTGGTGTCAAGACGAGTGATAACATAAAATTTGCAAGGATACAGTGTAGCATGATTCGTCCATTTCAAAAAACACCTCAATTGCTAGGGTAGGCTAAATAGAAGCACAATTCTGTCTAGCCTCTTCTGCGGGGTTGTATGAAGAGAATAATGTTATGTAAAAGTCAAAGTCAAAAGATTCTTTATTTTTTGTCATTTTGGGCTTGGTTACTAGGGTTATGATTCTTGTAGGTTCTTCTCGAGCACCCAATTTAATGGCACCAACTATAGCATGATTTTGTCTCGTTTCGTGCTGGGGTTGTCATTCTTGTAGGTTCAGAAAGAAAATTCTAGTAAAAGTCTAATTCATCATTCTCTAAGGACTTATTCGCATACAAATAGTTGTGTTGTTACTTTTTTAGCTTTATTGCCAATATTCTCATTTTGGGTGGATATATCCAATCATCCATAGTGTAGTCGTTACTAAACTCTTCGTTTTGAGATCTTGATTTTAACCAAAAATTGCATTTGAAAGGCCCAATTGCATTTGAACCAACTGTATTTTAACCAACTGCATTTGAAAGGCCCAACTCCATTTTAACCAACTGCATTTGAAAGGTCCAACTGCATTTGAAAGGCCCAATCCCTATCGATCTTGATTTTAACCAACTGCATCTGAAAGGCCCAATCCCTATCAATCTTGATTTTAACCAACTGCATTTGAAAGGCCAAATCCCTATCGATCTTGATTTTAACCAACTGCATTTGATTTTATTAAGGGGAGGTGTTGAAATATGTAAGTGAATAGGGTGTGTGCGGGAACAAGCCCTTGGCAAGAGGTTGTAAAAGAGAATCTGTAAATGTGAGAGAACCTATGAAAAGGTGAGAAGTATCTACTGGGAGAGAATAAAGGGTAGCATGAGGACATTTAGGAGGTGTGGAGATATTCTAGGGGAGAGGTGGAGAGAATCAAGCAGAAAAAGAGGTGGAGTGATTCATCAAGGAGAAATCAGTGGGATTGGATGCTTGGATGGATGTAAACTCTATAAATTGAGGCATTGGCCTAATGAGAATTTGATGGTTTTTCATTATCCATGCCTACATTAAGCTATCAATTAATTACTCACTAATCACGTCTTAATTATTATCTAACCTCTTTGTTAATGATGTTGATTCTAGCATTTGATCCACCATAGCTCATCACATTGTTGCAAATTTATCAATTTTGTCCTCGAAATTGAAGGGTGGTCGTGCCGAAAAAAGAAGACATATACAAGTGGCTATGTACAAAAGCTAAAAATCACATCCATGACTAAATGTTGATGTAGCGGAAGACCCATACATGAATCGTATGACACCCAAGGTCAAATGGAAAGGATAAAGGGCTCCCGTCAATGATGAGGGTATCTATGCAACCACCTGAATCGAAAGGAAATCTGAGCCATGTAAAATCCAAGGCAATGACCCCACAATAATTTGGTGCAAAAGGAGAGGATAATGAACCACTTTCAATGACTAAGCTAGTGGAGTATCCTCCAAGATCAAAGGGATATGTATGGTATACATCCCAAACTGTCAAAGCTGAAATGATAGTAGCTCCTGGATCAAAAGGAAAGCTCAACTCCGAGGCCGAGGTAATGGTAGCTCCTGGATCAAAAGGAAAGCTCGAATCCAAAGAGATAGTAACTCTAGGGTTAAAAGGGAAACTCATAAGCCCATCCTCACGACCACAGTGTGAACAGTATGAAAGGTATCCACCAAAGAAGCTTGAAACACCTGGCCGCCAGAATGTCAAATGGTCCTGTACAAAAGAATCATCGTGTAGGCCAAGACTAAAATATGTCATAGATGCATCTGAATGTCAAGCCACATATCCAAAAACTCTGCTCCTCAAATGGCAAAGATTGCATCCAAAGGAAAATGTCCTAGCTCCAAAGAACATAGGCTCTTGTTGACATCTGTGGAAGCCAAATGAACATAGCTCAAGGTCGGCCTCATGTAGAGTCAAATGTGAACTCATGCCACCATCCCATGTAGCACCACTCAAAAATTCGAAGGCATGATCCACCATATCAATGTATGTATGAGTATGATCTGACCCATATACAATATCTCCATGTGTAAGACACTATATATGTGTGTGTACTTCTAAAATAAAAGCTCGATCATCATCATAAAGATCACCATTACTAAGCACTAACAAAGTGTGTACACAAGAGAGATAAGTGGTATCAACCAACTCACTATCAAATGGAATCTCCAAGGACACTAAGACTTTATCAATGGTATCCCTATATTACCTAAATACCATGATAAATAAATCTCCAATAACACTGGATCTAAGAAAATACCTAGATCAAATGTAAATATCTTGAGGTCAATGTCATAGGATATGCAAAAAATATGATCTATATGCATACTCCTAAGATGTTTGACCTCCACGAACTCATCACACTACTCTCCTCGGGAGGGGGGGTCACTCAAAAATATGTAAGCATAGCACATGGGCTCAACAAAAGGGATTTTTAAAATCTCTGTTTTACACATTTTTTACATACAAAAAGGTACCAGTTAAAGGGGGTATTCGTAGGTTGAATAGAAAAAGGGTATGTTTTATTCATGAAAAATTCACAGATAAGGGATTTTTAAAAATAAACCTTTAATTCACATGATATAGCGGGTTTACTTATAGTGAACCCCCCGAGCTACTCTCATGCACTATCCCTGACTGCTCAATCACAACAACTCGATCCACATGAATGCTGCCAAGAATGCTATGAAAACTAGGAGTAGTGGTCCTATTTGAAATCTCTCCACATGTGACAACTCTAGAGAAATAGCCCAACATATCTAATACTAGAACCTCAAGTCTATGTTCCTCGTGGTCTGTGATGTGCTCATAAACATGTGAAGTATCATCCCCATGTGTAACTAGGGATGCATGACTAGCCGAATGATCATGACTAATTAAAGTCCCATCAAGATCATTGGATGCATCACTATGGTCATCTAATGTATCCCTATGATCACTAGGAATAGAGATAGGTAGCTCTATGATGCTCGCAATGCTTGATGTGCTCGCTACCATCCCTCCCATCAAGCTTGCTACCATCCCTCCCATCAAGCTCATGCCCACATGATCTAACTCACACACATCACTCTCACTATCACCATCACATACATCATCATCATGTGCATATGTGTCAATGGCAACATGTACACATGTGTCATTATCATCATGTGTATGTGTGTGCGATACATCAATATCATCATGTGTATGTGTGTACAATACATCATCATGGGTATGTGGGTGTGATACATCAATGTCATCACATGTGTGTGTATGATCATCACCATGCGTACATGTGTCAACATCAATATCATCATAAACATGATGATCATCACTATCCACATCTTCATCTACTGAATTCATGTCATCACTCATGATACCTATCCTAGGTATACAGTCATCTCTACTCATGCGTTTAGGGAACTCGATCAAGTCCCCACATACATCATTCCATGCAAGCAATGTTGAACCATCCCCGTAAAGATAACCATATAGATCCTCGACAAAATCACCATGTATAGAATGTATGGACCATCTGGACGGACATCCTCCTCATCAAATAAGTGTCTAAATTAGCTAGGCAACAATATCTAAAGCTCAAACATCCATATGTAACATGAATATGATGTGCCATCGTAGCATGATGTTGGTGAAGAAATATCTAGAGGTTGAAGCCACGATATGCCAAATGTATGTATGAACTCAGCAAATGATATGTATCTCCACACCTGAAATGGTAAATCAAAATGACAGACATAGAGCCAGAGTGATAGGGTATGAGCGGATGCTGCACGATCAGTGTCTAGGATGGAGTCCTAGTGATGTCAATGATGATGATGGTGGGTAGCACGAAGATTGTAGGTGGGGTAGAGGTAGTAATGGATCCCCGTGTCATCTGCCAATGCCCAAAAGTGTGAAAACACTCCCAAATGTGCTCAAAAATGCCACACAGCATATGGAAAAGACACCAATATGCTTAAATGACTAGCCACGCATGAACAAGGGCCAAAATTGAATGCGAATCACCACCAAATATCCAAAATAGTGCAAAGATCAATCCACAAGGTAGGGCTCACGTGTGAACCCTTAAATGCACCAAATGGCCAAGATGTGCTTGTAAAAGCCCAAAATTATAAGATTCCTCCCTCCAGCTTTTGAGGTGTATATGTGTAAGAACCTCCCCTTCTGATCTTGTAATTATTCCCCTCGATGAAATAGAAGAAAGATCTTGTTTTACCCTATTTTGTCTTGGAGAGAGAAAATGTCTAGAGAGAGGTAATCCAAAATTGAGATATTTTTTGATATAAAAATCCCCTTAGTGTCTAAAATGGTTTCCCCTGAAATACAAATTCAAAAAGAACTTTCCAATGTGCAATTGGAATTAATTGAAAATGTGTATAAAGGACCTTAGCCTAAGGGTCTAGATTTTCAGAAACTTTTGGATTATGGTCCAATTAAGGTTCCTATGGGCCAATAGGATCAATCCCAATGTGGGGAGGAGATAAATCCAATGAATAAAAGAAAATACCCAAAAATGAGTAAATGCCCACATAAGATGAAGAGTTGACTGAGTACAAGGTTTATTAGTTAAAAACTATGAGACATTACTAAAAAAATGAGATATTTTGGTATAATGATACATTTTTGACACCTTGGTAAGGAGGGGGAGAGACTTCAAGGAGGCACCTATTTCACACATGTGGTAGAGTTTTTAACTTTAAAAAAATGTGATATTTGTATCTCTCCTCTCTCCTGGATCAAACCAAATCAAAAGGGAGCCAAACTAGGTGTCAAAATCTTGTCCAAATTCAACCAAACTAAACCTAGAAATTCTAGAACCTAGTTGGACTTCGTTAGAGGTCTCCCTCACCTATAAATAGATCCTTAGTCTTTTGTAAAAAAATCTGTGAACTATACCATGCCAGTATTACATTAAAATAATATTTTTTTTAAATCCCTTAAAAATCCTCTACTTTTGGAGAGAGTGGAGCCTCTCTCTCTCTCTCTCTCTTCAATCATCTTTGGAGCTTTCCTTTCAACACACCAATTGATTGGTTGGGGGCTTCTTCTAAGATAGAGAAGCAGCAAAAACAAGAGGTAAAGTGTAATTTTATGGTTTTTCTCTACTATTCTCAATGTTTTCACTTCTCAACCCCTCTCAAGCTTGAGAAATTTCTAAATTAAGTGTTTATAATGCAAATCAAGCTTTTCGTAAGAATTGTAATGAATAATTAAGAAAAGTTTACATTTATGCTTAATTAGGATGCTTTTATGTTTATCTCTCTCCCCCCCAAAGAATGGTCATTCCTTTGACCAATTCTCTATTCAATTGATGCTTCTCATGGAGAAATTCTCAATTCACAAATCAAACTCTAGGCTTGTGAAGCTAGAGGTTAAGAAAATGGTTTTTTATACTTATATGCTAGTAAATTATGGTAATCTTATGAGTTAAATCCATAAATTGGATCTAAGAACACCATATTAGATAATTTGGAAAAAATCCCATTCCCATTTGAAAAATGGGAGCATGGTGAACTTGTCCAAAAGTTTTTCAAAACCCCCTCATGTGACATATCATCGGAAAGATCTTGAAGAGTAGAATCTAAATCTATGATCTCCGACAAATTTGGAGTTAGTATGTTTAAGATATGTCCAAAACTATATGAAGTAATTGATTCCCAAAATGTGAGATTTTTCCCAAATTACCTAATATTGACTTAAAGGTTAAAATATAGTTATACTATCATAATTACATTACTAAGTCTTATTCTTTTTAAAAATATTAAAAATTATCAGTAATAATAGCAACGGTAAAATTTTTAAGAAATTGATACATAGTTCATTCTTATGCATAACGTGAAAAGAGGACTTCCTACCATATTCTAGGATTGAATATCCTAGGCTAAAAGAATGATTTTCATCACATTCAATGGAAAACTAATTTTTAAGATTTATGTATAATTAAATAATTAAGAAAAGAGAAAATTATGATAATTTTATTTAAATGATAAAAGAGGAATTCCCATGACATTTGGAATTCAATTATTTAGATAGTAAAAGTGAAATTCTTGGCATATTGAATTAATGGATATTTTAATTAAATTCAAAGAGGAATTTCAGATAAATTTATTTTATGCATGAGAAATATTTAAATGATAAAAGAGGAATTCCCATGACATTTGGAATTCAATCATTTAAATAGTAAAAGTGGAATTCTTAGCATACTGGAATTAATGGATATTTTATTTAAATTCAAAGAGAAATTTTAGATAAATTTATTTTATGCATGAGAAATATTTAAATGATAAAAGAGGAATTCCCATGACATTTGGAATTCAATCATTTAAATAGTAAAAAGTGGAACTCTTAGCATATTGGAATTAATGGATATTTTATTTTAGATAAATTTATTTTATAAGAAATATTTAAATGATAAAAGAGGAATTCCCATGACATTTGGAATTCAATCATTTAAATAGTAAAAGTGAAATTCTTGGCATATTGAATTAATGGATATTTTTATTAAAGAAAAGAGGAATTTTAGATAAATTTATTTGATGATAAAAAAGGAATTCCCATGACATTTAGAATTCAAGCAATTAAATGTAAAAAGAGGAATTCCCATGATATTTGAGATCGAAGAAATTAAATGAAAAAAAGAGAAATTTTTAGTATAATTCAATTTATGAATATTTATCAAGAGTGCAAATATGGGTAGAATTGATTTTTGTAAATCCCATGAATTCTTTTATTCAAAAGAGGAATATTGAATATAATTCATTTGAGAAATTGAGAAAGAATATGGAAATAGTCATCGAGAAAAAGAACCTTTATCTAACCCAACAATTGGCAGAAATTTAAAAAAAGTCCCATTATCGGTATCGAAGTAGGAAAAGCTACTAAATGGGAATAAGATGTGAATGGGATGCGATAGGATGTGAATGGATGTGATAAGATATAAATGGGATGTGATAGGATGATGTGAATAGATGTGATAAGATATAAATGGGATGCGATAAGATATGAATGGGATGTGATAGGATGTGAATAGATGTAAATGGGATGTGATAGGATGTGAGTAGACGTGATAAGATGTAAATGGGATGCGATAGGATGTGAATGGATGTGATGATAAGATGTGAATGAGATGTGATAGGATGTGGTGTGATGAAAAAATGAATGTGGATGTGAATGATGAGATGAGAATGAGATGTAAGGTTACGTGAAAGAATGTGATGTAAATGGATGTGAATGTGGATGTGATAAGATGTGATGTAATGTAAATGGATGTGGATGTGAATGTGGATGCGATAAGATGTGATGTAATGTAAATGGATGTGAATACGGATGTGGAATGAGATGTGATGTGATGTAAAGGGGATGTGAATGTGAATGGATGTAATGTGGATGTGATGTGATGTAAAGGGATATGGGTGTGATGTGATGTAAAGGGATGTGGATGTGAATGTGATGAGATGTGAAGTGATAGGTGTGAATGTGAATGAGTGGATGGATGTGAATAGTCGTGCATGTGAATGACTAGATGGATGTGGATGATTGAGATGGGATGTGTATGAATGAGATATGATGTGGATAGATGTGGATGTGATGTAATGTGGATGTGGATGAGATATGATATGGATAGATGTGGATGTGATGTAATGTGGATAAAATGTATATGATGGGATGGATGAGAATGAATATGATGGATATGAATGGATGTGATATAAATGATGTTGAGATATCAAGCTCATCTAATGAGGCGGTGGACACTGATGACCCGCCTGGGGGATAGGCCCCACACTTACACCACTGGCATGGTTGGTGAGATCATGGGGTGATATGCAGCCAGTGGGATGACAGGCTGTGTGACAGCCATTCTAGAGAGACTGGCATAGTTATAGCGCCAGCTCATTTAGTTGGGTTCACACTATAGAGAACCCTAGTATGTATTTGGTTGAGTACCTTTTCATATAGTGTGTACTCTTATCTTTGTATATGGTGTGCTGAGTGTTGTGTGAAGAAGAAGAAGATTTTTAGCCTCTCACCTTGTGTGTTCTCTTTTAGGGTTTTGTGAGTGTGTGTGTGCTTGCAAGAGCTCAACCTCTCTTCCCCCCTGCATCTTTTCATGGTATCAGAGCCTGGTTCATGCTAAGGGTTGAGCTATAAGCAAGAGAAGCACAGGAAGCAGTACGAGGGTAAGAGCTTCAACTGCTCTTCCCTATTTGTGTTAGCAAGACTACACCCTTGTCGGGAGCTCTACGGGAGGCACTTAAGTGCAACTCATACATACATGGAAGCTCTATTGGAGTTGTTGCCCCCTAGCTTCTACTTAGAGCGACGACATCCTGGTCCCAGAGGGCCAAAGGCTCAAATGTTTTGTCCTTCAGATGTTTCACACACATGGCATGTAGATCCAAACATAATATACAAGTCATCATACCCAGATATGTGGAAAGTGGATGTTGGGACCAACATAACTAGCCCCAAGAGATAGAGAAATTAGTAAAGGCAGGGTTCAAGTTAGATGTTACTCACATGAAGAACCTTTTGCGTCAGGGGTGGGAGAAACATCCACACAAGCAGCGGGCAACAAAGAAAGTGACAAGAGGCCACATGATGCTACACAGAATACAAAGAGATCAACCAAGTGGCAGCATTGGATTTCCAACAAAGTAGAAAAGAGGATTGGTAGTGCCGAGGCCATGACAGCGACAGTCCTTAATGAGAGTGCAATGCAGCCGTCCCCCTACTCTATTTTTCATTTGGCATGTGAGAGTGGAGAGGACTATTTTATACACATCAAGGTACAACCTTGGTGTACATGTCCTGATTTCATGCAAAGAGAATCTAGAGGAAAGTCTTACGTTGCATGTAAGCATATCTATTTTGTCTTCTTGCGAGTTTTGGGATTACATAAGAATAAGGATATGGTAATGCATAAACCGATATTATCACCAGAGGATGTGGGCAATATACTATCATGTCCTCGAAGCAAGGATGTTTGTGCCTATACTTAAGCTTTAATCAAGCCTCTCATCTTTGTGCCTACTTAAGCTTGTAAGGAAATGTGAAGTCAATCTTTTTGTAAGAAAATTTGAACCTAATATTTTTGTCTTGCTTTGGGATGGAGTATACTGTCACGTACTCTAAAGTCTTATTGTAGGTAGCTTGCGATGCTATGGTAAAGGAGTTGTACCAACCATATATCTTCTTGTAAGGAAATGTGAACTCAATATTTTTGTAAGAAAATATGAACCGGGTATACTTGTTTTTACTTGTGTTGAAATAAATAATGGTCTTTTCTTTGAGTATGCATGAAAAGTTGAAGTATCCTTGTCATAAATTGTATGTATTGGAAGAAAGGTACATAGATAGGTATGTTTGTGCCTATATTTAAGTTTCTTTGACATAAAATGTGTGTTTATATGTAGGAAGGTAGGTATGTAGGTATGTAGGTATGCATTCATGTATATGTTTGGGAGTATGCATGCATGTATGTATGTATGTATTGTACAAATGTGTGTATATATGTATGTATGTATACATGTATGTATATATGTTCCTAGGAAGGTAGGTAGGTAGGTAGGTAGGTGTGTTTGAGAATATGCATGTATATATGTATGTATGTATGTGAATATATTTATCTCTTTCATAAATACTTACTATATAAAAGCTCACCAAAATGTATCATTTTTCTTACAAGCTCGCATAAAACTTAGATCTTATCTCCAAAAAGCTCGCCAAATAAAGCTCGCAAAAAAATCAAACCCATATTTTCATCTCTCCTCTCTCCTACTTCAACTAGATCCAAAAAGTAAGCTAAACTGACCTAAAAATGGTCAAAAATTGACCAAGCTGATCTAGAAAACTCTAGAATCAGTTTGCTTGGTTAGAGGCTCACTTTTTCCTATAAATGAAGTCTCCCCCTTTGTAAATGGTTAATAGTGTTTTATATGCAATGTTACTCTACTCCTCCTCAGAGCCAAAAACACTGAATTCATTGATAATTCATTTGTTTTTTGACCATTTCCTCTTCAAAAGAATTGGTGGCCACTCTTGTTGCAAACAAGAGTAGATTCCTCAAACCATCAAGCCCAACGAAAGCTCACAAAACTCCTAGTAAGTTAGAAATTCTACTTTTTCTTATTCTATTTTATGATTTTATGATTTTTACTTTCTTTAAAATAAAAATGGATGTTATGCCTTGCTGGAAAGGCTTTTCCCCTATTCTTCATTATTGAATTCAGCCTTTCTTTATCCTAGATGTGTAATCAAATTGATGGAATTAAACTTTTCATATTGTTTACTCTTAATAAAGGAAAAATTGATTAGATTAGAATGATTTAAATCATCTTGGATAATTTCTAGTAGATTTTAGAGTGAAAAATTTTAAAAATGGTCAGCCATACAAAGGAGGTTATGGCAAAATTTTCTTTAATTTGGTGAAATAAGTTTTATCTTTTTATTATTCAAAAAGAGTAATCCCCACCGCTTGTGTATTCTAAAAGTGTTATTTTTATTCTATGCATAGAAAAATGCATATTAGAAATATTTTTATTATAAAAGTGTTATTTTCATTAGAATTAGTTTCTATGCATAGAAAGATGCATATGGGAATATTGTGATTATAAAAGTGTTACTTTCATCAAAATTGATTTTTATGCATAAATAGATGCATAAAAGAATTTTTTTTATTATAAAAGTGTTACTTTCATTAAAATTAAATTTATGCATAGATAGATGCATAAAATAAATTTTTTATATGAAAAGCATTACTTTCATCAAATTTTGATTTTATGCATAGAAAGATGCATAAAGAATTTATTTTTATTCCAAAAGTGTTATTCTCATCAAATTTTGATTTTATGCATATAAAAGATGCATAAAGAAATTTATTTTTATTTCAAAAGAGTTATTTTGAGTAATTTTTATTTTATGCAAAGAAAGATGCATAAAGAAATTTATTTTTATTTCAAAAGAGTTATTCTCATCAATTTTGATTTTATGCATAGAAAGATGCATAAAGAAATTTATTTTTATTTCAAAAGAGTTATTCTCATCAATTTTGATTTTATGCATAGAATTATGCATAAAGAAATTTATTTTTATTTCAAAAGAGTTATTCTCATCAATTTTGATTTTATGCATAGAAAGATGCATAAAGAAATTTATTTTTGTTTCAAAAGAGTTATTCTCATTAAAGATGTGGATGGATGTATGGAAGATGTGGATGGATGTATGGAAGATGTGGATGGATGTGTGGATAATGTGGATTGATGTGGATGGATGTGTGGATAATGTGGATTGTTGTGGATGGATGTATGGATGATGTGGATTGATGTGGATGGATGTATGGATGATGTGGATTGATGTGTGGATGATGCGATTGGATGTGATTTGATGTGGGAATGATGTGATGTGATAGGGATCGATGAAGAAAAAAAAATTTGTGGGAAGATGAAAAAAGATGGGGACTAATGTGAAAGAATGTGGAGTGATGAGAAAAGATGGAAATATTGTTGGAACTGTATTTGTATGTGAAATCTGTTTTTAAATGACTGTTTTATGTCAAGAATACTGGGGAAACATTTTGAATGTCTTGTGAATGAGGTTGTGTGGAGACCTATCTGTTAAAGTTGCAACTGCTGACAGAGAGTCAACGGAGGACGTCTGAGGTCTTGATCAGCCTCGGTTTGATTTAAATGGTAAGCTTCCGGTACAGTTGATGACGAACCAAGGAAGCGGCCTATGAGTGAAGCGCTAGGTCATCCTAGAGGGTGCTGACCATACGGTGCTCGGGCTCTGGGTCGCCACAATACCCACATGTGCATCGTGGAAGATATTGGAACAAGGAGTAAGAGTTGTTTTCTGAATTTGGGCATTTTTCTGGTCGATTGACCTTGCTGGTCCTCAACGGATGAGTCCATGGCTCTTTTATATGGATCTGTTGGTTGATCTTGCTGATCTTCAACAACAAAGACTCCATTTTTGTTAAAGTGAATACTTGCCGGTTACTATGAGCTAGGAACTATTCAAAAGGCCCCTGAGTGGATAGGTGGTGAGCGTTCTGGTTGCCAATGATGCCATAGGTACACCGATGAAGGAATGTTTATAAATAAGGATTCAACTGGATAATTAGAGGATTATGATCAGTGACTCTATGGTTTCATTTAAATGATTGTTTTAAAGACTGTTGAATCTGTGAAAAAGACAATTTCATATTAGGTGTGTAAGTGGTGTGACTAGTTTTAAGTTTGCATGAATATCCGGCTAGGGGACCTGGAAACTCTTTTCCCTGGTACCCGGGATAAAACCTAACTAAATTTTTAATTGGATCCCATCACTAGAGTGGTTGGGCGGTTGGCAAACCCAAGGGACTAGATGGGGTTAGGCTGGACTGATGGATCCCTAAAATGAGACTAAATTTGTGTTCATACGATAGATGAAGTAAACCCCGGATAAATATTGTTCTATGGAAAAGAATCAACGGCTGTGCCTCTCAATGGGGAAAAAAGCATTGGTCTCTATGATCCAAGTACAATCTTTTCCTTGATCTAACTATGGGACTTTCGGGTTCGGTCAGATCAATTGAGTTAGTTAAGGCTTCTGACTACGTTAGAGAAAAGTTATCCTGGAGGAATCGCCCGTGCTTTCCGGGCAAGGGAAGTTTTTCCGGGTTTGGTTTTGGAAGAATTTATGGATTAGTCTCTTGACCGAATATCCGTGGGGTGGGCGAGGCCCCGAGTGTGGGACCCTGCTCCGCGCAAGAAGTGAGACTTCCGCTGCTAGCACCGCTGAATTCGTTGTGCGGTGGGGACAGGGATCTCACAACTGGTATCAGAGCGAATTGGCTAATGAGGATCAACTGAGAAGCCAAAAATGTCAAAAATTTATGAAGAAGCAGTAAAAGGTTGTAATTGTGTGATAAAATTCATACAATTTGATATTCAAACTGAAATTTGAAAATTGGTAATTGGGTCTTCAGATGGAAGTACCGCAATTGTATGGAATCCCTGACTTGCTTGAGGCCTAGACATGATGGTATTTACCTTATAGTTCCAACGACCGTGACTACCCGTATATACCGAGGGTATAACTGTAGCTCTTTACTGGCAGTATATACAAGTAAATCTAAGACTTGAAATTATAAGCATTAATACTATCCAGACGATGAATTCGAATGTGGTTGATATGATTTTAAATTTTGGTTGAGAACTGATGAGTTGATTTGGATTCTGATTGAAAAATGAAGTTTCTTGAATTTTGGTTGAAATGTAATAAACTAAGCAAAACCACAATGAGGATGAATGGGACGAGTCCCTGTGATGATGTTCGTAGCTGGAATGACGTTAATGACTTCAGCAAATCACTACTATGAGATTAGTGGATTATGCTGCCAGATTGCTACTATTAACACCCAGTGGATCAAGTAAAGGGATGTCAAATTAAAAATCTGTATAATTGAAAACAAAATCATGTGTGCCATTCTGACCAAAATAGTGGAGGCCAGCTGACTAGGAACAGAAATTTTTGGTTGTACTTTGGGCTTATAGAACTTCATATAAGGCAGCAACTAACACTACCCCCTTCAGTTTAACCTATGGCACTGAAGTAGTCATGCCCATGAAGTTCTTAGTCCCAAGCCTACGTGTCGTCGCGGTGAATGAAAAACTCACCAAAAATGCTTTAAGTTGTCACTTGTTTGAACTTGAAAAGCTTGATGAAACCCGCGTCCTTGCAGTCTACAGCATGATTGTCGAAAAGCTAAGGCATAAACAGTGGTTCGCCAACTAGCTCAAGGACAAATAGATGAATGAGGGTGACATGGTCCTCTTATTCAGCACAAAAACACATAAGAAAAGGCTTAAACTCCATGGGTTAGGACCTTTTCTGGTCTCTGAAATCACACCACAAGGCACTGTGTGTTAAAATGCAAGCAAAGTTATGAGCTATGGTGGATCAAATGCAAGAATCAACATCATTTTAGCAAAGTGATTAGACGATGATTAAGATAAGATTAGTAAGCAATTAACTAATAGCTTAATGTAGGCATGGATACTTAAAAACCAACAAATACTCACTAGGCCAATGGCTCAATTTATAGTGTTTACATCCATAAGATATAAGATGCCAAGCATCTAATCCCATTGATCCCCTTGATTCACTCCACCTCTTTTGCTTGATTCTCTCCACCTCTTCACTTTTCCCAGAATATCTCCAAACATCCTAGAACTTCTCATGCTACCCTTTATTCTCTCTCAGTAGATACCTCTCACATTTTCACTACTACTCACTCATTTATAGACTCTCTTTTATAGCCTCTTGCTAAGGGCTTGTTCTCGCACACACCCATTCACACTCATTCACTTGTATATTTCAACACTGTGCACATCAAAACCCTTGATGGTGTTGAGATGGCAGGATACTTCAATGGTAGCAAACTTAAACGCTACTATGGCCCTCTCACCACTGAGGCCACTTTGAATGCCATCCATGATAAAAAAAATAACAAAAACAAGGCCATGAGGATATGAAAAAAAATTGCACAAGAAGAGGTCAAGGCGAGGCAAGCTAAGCCGAGGCAAAAGCATGCTATGGTTAACATGGCTCAAATAATCGACTTAGAAGAAGAAGACTGGGAGGTGAAGCCAGCTCTGTTATGGTTAGGAATGACCACATCAACCAGATTTGCCCAAAAATTATCTCTTGTTGTGATATAGGGGCTAGTTACAATTTATTGTCTTATGAAACATGGTGCTCCCTTGGGGGACCCACATTGAAAGAAACACCTGCCATTGTCACCTGATTGCCTCACAACATATTCATTGCATTGGCACAATCACACTTTTGTTCCACATTAGAAATAATTCGCTAGAAAAGAAGTTTTATGTGATTCCTACAAAAACTATCAGTGAAGAGATCATCAATGGTAGGGGATGGATGGGCCATAACAGATGTAACATCGACTAGGATGCATGGATGGCCACCCTACAATTGGCTTCTGGCCATGTAACCGTTCTAAATGACAGATGAAGAACCAATTCCCATCACTCCTCCATGCCACAAGCTCCCATTCCCACCACAAATACCCCAACACCTCACTCTTATCATTCTGTTCCCCAGAAAAAGAGGCCTCTCAACATGCCATCTGTGTTGCCGGCGCCTCTCGCACCCACACAACCACCACACACTGTGGCAGCATGCTCTCACATGGCTAGATAACAAGAAATTGCCACACCACATTATACTAACCAATCTAGCACTACTAACCATACTAACAAATCTCCACTAGGTTTGATATCTCACCACTGGGTGCCCAAGCAACTTCTTGCAGGACAGGGCGTGACTATGAGGGAACATCTCCATTGTGGATCCCCAAAAGGTCCCACCATCCCCCTTGCCAATGGGCATCTAGAGTTTCTCGTCCCCAGAGCTTCCCCCCCATTCACCAACCTCAAGCCTACAAAGTACAAGATTGACACAAATCTACGTGCCCTCCTAGGCGTTCTAACCCTCGACCCAACCCTAAACCCACACACTCAACCCTTTGGTGGATCCCAAAATCTCTTCTCCTTCCTCAACATTACTATAAATGTAATCATACCCTATGGATCCCCAAACCTCTCCAACCTAAGCTCCTGCCTCATGTCACACCTCAGTCATTGACCTGCCAATGGGAATCCAAGGCAACATCTGCAATCCAAATTACTGAAGACAAAGGGAAGCAAAAAGTACTATGTGACATAGCCACCCCCGAGCCACCGCCTGACAAACTTCATTACAGAGATATACCTTTAACATCAACGATTCCTCCACCTATCATTCAAAGGCTTGATAGGGCCACAAAACTCCCCTCAACTCCCTCAGCCCTAGCTACTTCCTTACCACTCACATCATAATCTCTTCAGGAAGTGCTACCCCCTACTTAGCCATTACCTAATTGGCATAAAATCCTTTCTTTGGCAAACTGGGCATGTGGTCAGTACTACAAAACCCGCAATGGGGTGTTGGCAGCATAGCCTCTGCGTACAAAATTGTGATAGGGTACAAAAAAAACACAATCAAGGTGCCACATCCATTCCTTTCTCAGAATAAAAGCGCCACTACCGTTCCTTCCTCAAAAACGATGTCTGAGGCCGTTCCAACTTTTGCACGGCCATTCCCTTCTCAAGACTGACTTGCCACGGATGTTCCCAGTATGAGAAATGGCCGTTCCCTCTCCCACACACTACCACAGTCATGTGGACTGTGTTTAAAATCCCCCGGGTATTCCAACTAGTCCCGTGACCTTGCAACCTTTCGATCATCTTGTCGCGGGCTGTTTGATCATCTTGCCACACCCGTTAGCTTGTAGCCTAACTTGCCACGCGCGTACGCTTATAGTCACATGCCCATTCCCTGAACTTGTCAAGTTGTCACGGCCATGTCTTCTTCACAGAGCTATAAATATGGGCCCCCTCCTCCCATTTTCTCACTTTTCACTCTCAGCCTAGCCAAACTCTTGCAAAAAAATTTCCACAACCTCTTACCCTCACAACCAAACTTTAAGATGTCCAGCTTTAGATTTATGACGAAAGAGACCTACCAGTGGATTCTTTGAGGAGTACACAAAGCACTCAACCCATCTCTCCCATCTAGGTGAAGCACTGATGAAGCAGATGAATGGACACACTAACCATTCCCTCATGAAGAACCATCATAAAGTTGAGCACAAGCTCCTTTACTACACAGGGCTATGCGATAGAGCTGTTATAGCTGACCAAGCTGTGGTCCAGAAGTTGGAGCTACTCGAATTAGGCTAACTATCTACACTAGAGTCTTAAGGGCTAGAGTTGTACAACACAAATTTACATTTCATAGAGACCTATGATGCAAATTAGCACACAAGTATCATTCTGGATATTGAGGGGAGACACCATCCAGTCCATCTCAGCATAGTGCGGGAGGCACTAGCTCTACCACAAGTGGAACATCCATATGTTCGCCTTGTCAATACCCTTAATCTCACTCGTGGTATGTATAAGGGGAATTCCAACAAGGATGGTGTAGAGTGGGGCAACATTGCCTAGGAAGACTTTGTAATGCTAGCACGCGCCCTATAGTTTCTCCTCACATGACGACAAGGTGGATGGATAGGTTTAGCAGGTGTGCAGTTTGACAACCTTGGCTCGTGTTGGGCCAAATATCTCTTCTGGGAGCTCCATGCCGTCTGTTTTAACCCCCAAGGCAAGTTGGCGGTCGCCCCACTTTACTTACCAGGGTTCTGTATTACTTAGTGGGATGGGAAGAGCTGCCACCAGCCATATAGTTAAGTGGACATGATGCCACATTTACTTCTTTATACCATCCATCCACCTCTCCCATTTCCCCACGAGCCAATAGGCCCCACCATGAACTCGTACCTACAGAACAAGCACAGCCACCCCCAAGCCCCAGGCCCACCGGAAGAGATTGCTGCCACTGAGCTGCAGAAGAAGAAACTGCCAAGAAGGCCACAAAAGAGGAAGAGGATTGCCAAGGCAAGAATTCCTTCATATAAGTTTTTATGAGACCCCACCCCCTGACAGGGTCATAGACATACCACCTCATGATCAGGCCAGACCTCATGCCCCATTGACACCCAAAATACCGTCAACACTCTTCGTTGGACCCGCGCTGATAGTTTCAGCTCTACCCACAAATTACATAGAAAGCATCCATGCGGCCTGAGGGGACGTGCCCAATTTTTTCCAAGTTTTGCTAATATGTCCCAAGAGCTCATCCAAGAGATGACAGACTACATCTCTTGACAGTAGGAAGTGGCACAAATTTCAAAAGAGAAATGTTATTAGAGAAAGCCTAGGAGAGAACAGTATCTGAGGAGTTATACCAGACAAACATCCAGTTCATGGATCAGCAACAAAACAAAATTGATGTTCTCCAGACCAACCATGTGGCAAGCCCTTCTCTCATAAGCATGAGGTAAGCCCCTTCACCTTTCTCTCTTGTATGCTCGTTTGATCTCTTGAATGCTTAAGTAGTTGTATTAATAATTTTTTTAAAAATAAAAAAATTGCTTATCTTAATGCTTTTTGTGGCTGGGTTTAGGGTTTCTTCTCCAAAGATGATCAATCGTGTGCAAGCCCTTCTCACAAGCATAAGAGGTAAGCCTCTTGACCCCTTGCAATTTATTATTTTTGCACCTTCGGGTGCCGGGGATTATTTTTCTTGCATATGTTTTGCCTCTAGGCCTTATGCATGAGGCTTATACATGAGCCTTATGCATGACGCTCTATGCATGAGCCTTATGTATTAAGCTCTATGTGTAAAGGATCTTGTCTATGTCTAGTCAAGACCCAAAACTTTCATGGTTCGAGACCACCTGGTCGAGACTCAGGAGGAGACGTGACTAATGCAATTGTGCCCAATGAGATAATCCCAATGTTGGTGTGTTGCACCACTGATCTTCCTTTAAAGCGAAGGGAGTCTATCATGGTAGCATAGAGGTTAGCTCTTTCATCTAACAAGGTTCGTGAAACGTGGCTCTTGATCTTGTTTCCAAATAGGAGTCACGTCCAGATAGGATTGACTATGGGTCTAGGTACTTAGAAGACATATCCAGACAGTTAAGTACCTATAAATCAAATAGAATTATACAAAATATAAGATGAAGAAATGCAGAGACAAATCACTATATCGCTAGAGTGAAAGCATAGCCCAAAGTACAATGGCATAGATTTTATTTTCTAGTTGTCCTCTCTAATCTCTTTTCTATCCTTTATCTCTCATCCCTGGATAGTTCCCCTTTAGCCCTTTATATCTTCTTGGGTACTACCCATTTGGCAAGATTCAGTTACAAGGTTGTTTTATAAGCAAGAATATTCATGTCCCGAGAGTTTATTGCCCGACGGATATATTGGGCGACAAGGCTGGCAGGGCAAGGCTAGGCGGTGGTCGACGGGCTGGATGGCCCCCAACATCTGGTGATCAACGGTGGACAATGCGCTAGCAAGCAAAGCATAAAATGACCTATTGTTGCTGCCATCAGTACCACTTCATTTTTGAAAAATCAAAACAAAAATTTCATCTCCAGAATCCGGGTCTAAACTCTAAAGACTATTCCAGCCCCCTTCATCCAGTTCTCCCTTCGTGGGGGTGAGGCCTCCTAAGATAAACTTTATGGGCATACGTGGGCTCGTAAGCCCTCTTCCTACTACTCACTCAGGCATGCCCAACTCCAGTCCTTTCATCAGCTCGTGGAACTGCACGTCTATGGGCTTGGCATATGGATACTTTTCCCTGGCCCTTTCCATTACATCAATGTCCATCCTCGCTACAAAAGCATGTGGCTTTGTCTCTTCTGGAATGATGGCATCATTTTCAAACACAATCTCCTTGGGCTCTCTTGGTCTCTTCCTCCCCATATGGTGGGCTTGCTATTGGTTCTGATGTGGAGTGTGCCTTCTCTTCTTCCACGAGGTAATTCCATTGGCAAGGGACATTGGAAGTCTTGCCCTATGCATGGGCTATTGCCTCTTGGTCTCTTCCTTCCCCCTTGACTAAACTTCCACCCATATGGTGGTCTTGTTGTTGGTTCTGATCTAGAGTGTACCATCTATTCTTCTACTAGGTAATTCCATTAGCGAGGGGCACTGGTAGTCCTATCGTGTGTATGCGCTATTGACTCCTCACTCGGACCCTCTCATGTCATAAGACCCCCCCACTTCCTCACATTGCTCAGGATCTAGATGAGGGGATTTTTCTTGGCACTGATTCTACTTCCTAGGAGGTGCTTTGCCCTTGTTTTTCTGTTTGTGACATGTCTATTTAGTTCATGAATTTTGTAATTTCATCCCAATTAGACAGTTGCATAGCTCTTGCTTTCTTTGCAGTGTAAATCAAGCTCCTCATGTGATTGAGGGCTGTCTCTTTCCAGATGGTTGTGGCCTTTTGTACCCTTTCTTCCTAGAGTCTTTGTTGCAAGGTTCTTTTCCCCTTTTCTCCCTTTTGGTCCATCCTTGAAAATCTTCAACCATCTTGTCTTTACTTTGCATTTCGGAAGCATGAGCTTTCCTCATAGTCTCCACCTGATCTTGCCTTTTCTCTAGATAACTTCAGGTCTTCGGCATGTGTTCTTCTTGTGGCATCCAACTGATCTTATCTTTTCTTTAGATCAGCATGGGCTCTCGTCAGAGTGACATTCAACTCATTGACCGCTATTTTACTTCCTCTTCCTCTTGTGTTCTTATTAAGGGTTTTTGATTCTATTTCCTTCTTCAGGGCTTTTATTGTCACCCATCCTACCTTAGTTGCTCCTTGTATTCCGCCACCAGACCATCCAGCTCTTTAATCTAGGCTCTAAGAGAGACCTCATCATGTGCCCTTTCTTCTAGCTTTTTTGAGGCCACCTAAGCATGTTCTCGCAGCTCATCATTGGGGATTATATCCATTGATGATCGTTTGTGCAATACCAGCTCCTTTCCTTTCCCCTCATGTTTCTCCTGCACCTTCTTCCCATCACCTTCAAGTAAGACAAATCTTTTCTTCCATGCCTCTTGTTCCATTCTTGCAGCTCCTACTCTGCTGGGTCCTGCCTCCTTGTCCCCTTGGCTTTGTTCTACAGCTCATGTAGGATTGATTCCTGTTACTTTTTCTATGTTTGGATTTGTAGATCCTCCATCTAGATTCCAATCTTGATCATGGAAGGGAACCATTTGCCTAAAAATAGGTGCGGGAACTTAAATTGCTGTTGTTAGTTTCTTCAGATATTCCCCCCCATGCCTCCTTTAGGTCTTCCACTGTGTGGCTTTAGATATTCCCCCCCACGCCTCCTTTAGGTCTTCCACTTTGTGGCTTTACCATTGTTCCATCTTCTCCACTTCTAATTTGTATACTTTTGGGAGCTCCTCGTCGGCGGAGTCCAGAACTGTGAGTATGGCTTCTGCCTTGACTAGCTCCACTTTGTCTTTATCTGCCCTAGCATGCACCTCTCTTATAATCTTGATATGCTCTTCTCTGATTAAGAGGATCTGGCCCTCAGCCCTAGCGTGGTTTTCTTTGGCCATGTCTATCTCTTCTTTGAGATGCTTGTTTGTCTCCTCATTACTAGCCAGACCCCTTTTATTATTACCACCTCTCTTTTTATCTCCTTATTCCCTTTTTAGAGTCCCCGCCAGCTGTCTTTGCATCTCCTCCATCCTGCATGCTTCCCTCTCCTTCTTATTCCCAACTCCTCCTACAGCAGGGGTTCTTGTTAGCTCCTCATGGCCTAGATGATGTCCTCCTGTTCCATGACCACTCCCTGTAGCTTGGTTATCTCCTTCATTCCGTCTGTCATACACCTTTTTAAATAATTAATACATCCCTACACACAATCTGTGTCAAAGGATTATGGAAATCTTACAGGGTGGGGTGCAGGGGTCTCCGCTTGTGCTTGATCCAGGCGTAGGGGTTCAGTGACCACAATGTTTGTTGTGTCTGTCCTAGATGCAGGCATTCTATTTCTACGGCCTCCTGCTATGCCTATTTGGGATGCGGCGCCGTTGTGAGGCTAATGTTTCATGTTGCTTCTCTTTCTGCTTCTATGTAAGAATTGACTTGCCAGTATTGGCAAAGTCCTCCTTTAAAACTGCTGCTTTTCTCCTATGTTGTCTTTCCCTTCTTGCCCTTCTTCTTTTCCCCAAACTCAAAAGCCCTCTTTTTTTTGGACATTGATTGTTCAGACCTTCCTTCTTACTAGGGTCTTGCCTTTTTCTCCCCCTTGGGCCCTGTGTCTTCTTTGTTGCTTGCATCCTCCTCTGGCTCTCCTTCTTTTTTGCAACTCCTAGTTGTGCTTTAAAGAGTGTTGTTAAGTAGGGGCCAATCTTTGTCTTGGTGTTTCGGGGCGGGTGACCTTTATGATTTGGTGTTTTAGGTTGTTGTAGAGGACCTCCGTCCAAGCCACCTTCATCCTTGCCTTTGCCTTCACTAGTCCAAAGGCTCTTCTTGACATATAGTAAGGCTTGTGGGTGAGATTGATCATCTCCACCACGAAGTGCATATGCTTTTGCATGTCTTCATCTAGAGTTCCTATGATTTTAAATTCTTTGGCCTTACCTTCCAAAGGGTGGAACTCCTTGATCAAATCTTCTTTGTCAGCACAGCTGGTTTGACCCCTTCTTCCCCTTCAGCTCGGTAGCTTGAAGACCTTAACCACAAAGAGGGGGTTGAACACCTTCTTCTCGCCCACGGAAGCATGATTGTGTTGGAATTATGCAGCTACTCCAGCTGCTCTAGCTGCTCCGTTGCTTTGTAATTTTGTTTTAGCTAAACCTAGGGAAGCTTAGCAAAATCCTTTAACCCCATTCTCTTCAGCCATTCAGAATGCGTATCCACCTCCTTGTATAGAGTGGAGGATAGAGGCTCAAATTCTAGCACCAAGGTTCATGTTTTGGGTATGATATTCTTGTTTCTTTCCAAGCACACTAAAGTCATCCTCATTCATGAAGGTCGTTAGATATTCATAGAATATTTCTTGAACCATCCTTTGCAAAGTAGTAGGAGCATTTTTCAGCTCGAATGTCATCACATTGGACGTAAATGTCCCTCATTCTATCACAAAAGTAGTCTTTTCTTTATCTTCCTAGGCCATTCACACCTAATTGTATCCACTAAATCCATCCAAAAAAGAGCATGTTTCATGCCCCACCTACTGCATTCAGCAAAGGAATCAATGCATGGCAATGGGAATGGGTCGTCGAATATAGTGCCCTTGCGGTAGTTGATATAGACTCTCAGCTTCCCATTATATTTTAGAACAATGACTATCCGTGAAGGCCATTCCGCCCTATCCACAAGATAGATGAACCCTACCTTCAGTAATTTGTCAATATTTTTCTTCATCTATTTGTCATAGTTTGGGTTCATTCTGTATCTTCTATGCCTAATTGGGGTTGCATCTTCTTTTAGCACTACAACAAAAGCAAGAAATAGCGGCCCTTATTTGCGGTGTTTTTAGCAAAGTTTTACGTTATACTACTATAAGCACCATTGGGCATCGTGCCGTTATAAGTGACGCCGTGTGGTGCTCATAGCAGTGCTTATAACGGTGCTGGATAAATAACTTTTCAAACCCGTGTGGTGTCATCGACACATTTCTTTCCCCCCCCAAAATATTTTCTCCACTTGTTTCTTTGAAGAATTTCACCATCTTCATCTACTCCATCAATATACCTCTATTCCATGCATTTACACTTCCTTTTCCTTCCCCTTCCTCTTCCTCTTCCACTTTCTCTTTTCCTTTCTCCTTATTCATCTACATGGCTATGGTGTGATCTAATGAAGGTATTTTTCTTTTATGCTTAATCCTAATAATTAATAGAATACATAATGAGATTAGGGTTAAAGTTTCCAAGTACTAACCTTCTTTTGGTTTCTTCTCCTTATCCTCTTTGTGAGCATGCTTAATATGTGTTGGTCTTTTCTATGTCTTTTGTTTTTTGTAGGTAGAGTTCATTAGATGTGGTACTCATCACTTTTTTTTATTTGATATTTTGTAGGTCTTGCACTAATCCTTTCCTTTGGCTTGACAATAAAGAGGTAAGTCCTCTTTTTTTTGTATTTGTTAATGCAATCTCTATGTTAATTTCACCCTTGGGTACCAGGTTTAGGTTTAGCTTAGTGCATTAAGCTTATGCATAAATCTTAAAACACCATATTAGATAATTTGGAAAAAATCCCATTCCCATTTGAAAAATGGGACCATGGTGAACTTGTCCAAAAAACCCCCTCATGTGACATATCATCGGAAAGATCTTGAAGAGTAGAATCTAAATCTATGATCTCCGACAAATTTGGAGTTAGTATGTTTAAGATATGTCCAAAACTATATGGAGTAATTGATTCCCAAAATGTGAGATTTTTTCCAAATTACCTAATATTGACTTTTAATGCATAGAGCTTAAAGCTTATGCATAGAGCTTAAAGCTCATGCATAAAGCCTTAAGCTTATACATATAGCTTAAGCTTTAATAGAGCTCTGTGCATAAGGCTTAATGTATAGTTAAAGCTTATACATGATTTAAGCTTATGCCTAATCTAGGATTCAAGGCTTACTGATTGTTTCTCTTGTATGCTTGCTTCTCTTGTATACTTGCTTGTATGCTCTTTTGAATGCTTAACTAGTTATATTAATAGTTTTTTATGAATAGAAACTTTGCTTATCTAAATGTTTTTTTTGTGACTCGGTTTATGGTTTCTTCTCCAAAGAAGATTAACCATGTACAAGCCCTTCTCACAAGTATAAGAGGTAAGCCCCTTCACCTTGCTCTCTTATATGCTTGTTTTCTCTCTTAAATACTTAACTAGTTGTATTAACAGTATTTTATAAATAAAAAAATTGCTAATCTTAATGCTTTTTGTGGCTAGGTTTATGGTTTGTTCTCCAAAGAAGATCAATTGCGTACAAGCCCTTCTCACAAGCATAAGAGGTAAGCATCTTGACCTTGATCTTTGTTAATTTTGCACCTTCGGGTGCCGAGGATTATTTTTATTGCATATGTTTTGCCTCTACACCTTCTGCATGCATGAGACCTTATGTGTGAATCTCTATGCATGAGGCTCATGCATGAGCCTTATGTATGACACTCTATGCATAAAGGCTCTATGCATGATTCTTATGTATTAAGCTCTATGCATGAGGCTTATATATGAGCCTTATGTATTAAGCTCTATGCGTGCATGAGACTCTATACATGAGCTCTATGCATAAAGCCTAATGCATGTGGCTCTATGCATGTGGCTTTATGCATAAGGCTCTATGCATGTGGCTTTATGCATGAGACTCTATGCATGAACGTTATTCATTAAGCTTTATGCATGAGCTCTATGGGTGAGGCTTCAAGCATTAGACTCTACGCGTGAGGTCTATGTATAAAGCTTAATGTATACGGCTCTGTACATGAGGCTTCAACATTTGATACTCTATACATGAGCCTTATACATTAAATTCTATGCATGAGCTCTATGTATTAGAGTCTATGCATTAAGCTCTATGCATAAAGCATTTATGCATAAGTCTCTATGCATAAGGCTCTATGTATAAAACTTTATGCATAAGCTTCACTCAACTTTATGCATGACCTTATGCATAAAGCTTAATGAATAGCTAAAAACTTTGCTTTTTGTGGCTAGTTTTAGGGCTTCTTTTCCAAGAAGATCAACTGCTTACAATCTTTCTTATAAGCATAAGAGGTGAGCCTCTCAACCTTGCTCTTTGTTATTTTTACACCTTCAGGTGCCGGGTATTATTTTTCTTGCATATGTTTTGCCTCTAAGCCTTATGCATGCATGAGACTTATACATGTATGAGCCTTATGCATGACACCTTATACATGCATGAGCCTTATGCATTAAGGCTCTATATTGCAAGAGACTTATACATGAGGCTTATGCATTAAGGCTCTTTGCATGAGGCTCTATGTATGAGCCTTATGCATTAAGGCTCTCTGCATGTGGCTTATGCATGAGTCTCTATGCCTAAGCTTAGTGCATAAAACTTATGCCTAAGCATCATGTGAAAGCTTTATGCATGCCTAAGCTTATGCATAAATCATGGAGCTAATCCATGCATTAAACTTTAAGCTTAAAACTTATACATAAAGCATAGCGCTAATGCATGCCTAAGCTTTTGCATAAATCACATAACTAATTTATGCATAAAGCTTTAAGTTTAAAGCTTATGAATAAAGTTTTATGCATAGAGATTAATGCAAGCCTTAAGCTTATGCGCATAAAGTATGCTAATGCATAGATCTTAATGCATGCTTTAAGCTTATGCGTAAAGCTTTAAGGTAATGCATGCTTTAAGCTTATGCATTAAATCTCAATGCGTTTAAGCTTTATACATAGAGCTTAATGATGCAAGTTTTAAGCTTAAATCTCAATGCATAAGTTTATGCATAAAGCTCTATGCATACATAGAGTATACATATCATAGATATATTTTTTAAGTCCTCCAATAGATATGTATGTTATACACATAATAGGTTTCATAAATATAATGGGAAAGATTAGAAATAATACCCTAATCTTTCTTTTAAAAAAATTCTCTTCTCAATGTCGCTCGACACTTATAGCGGTCGTTATTATAACGTTGAAAAAATAGTGACGCCTACACTCAGACACTTTTCGAGTTCCCTTTATAAAAGCCACACTATAAACACCGTTATACCCTCTCTCTATTGTAGTGCAGGTTAATTTTATGCTGGTAGAAACAACTGGGATCAATCCCCTTCATGTCAGAATAGTTCCACCACACAAATACATCCATGTAGGAACTAAGCAATTCGAGGAGTCTCCCTCTAAATTCCTGATTCAACTTTGCACTAATTTTGCCTATCTTGGGTTGCTGATCGTCCCCTAGATTCACCTCTTTGACCTCATCTTCTTGAACTCTGATATTCCTTTTCTTGAGCTCAGCTTCCTCCTTCTTTAGGGACACCATGGATTTTTCTTGTTCTACCTGCAATTCTTCCATATTATCCTGAGTGTCCCCTTCCTCTTTATGAGTGCTTTCTTCATTCAATATCACTTCAGGATGAGCTAGGAGAACCTTTGGATCATACCTTTTTGTGGCTAGGTTTAGGGTTTCTTCTCCAAACAAGCCCTTCTGACAAGCATAAGAGGTAAGCCTCTTGACCTTTCTCTTTGTTATTTTTCACCCTCAGGTGCCAGGGATTATTTTTCTTGCATATGTTTTGCCTCTACACCTTATGAACGTATGAGACCTTATGCATGAGGCTCTATGCATGAGACTTGTGCATGAGCCTTATGTATGACTCTCTATGCATAAAGGCTCTATGCATGAGACTTATGCATGAGCCTTATGTATTAAGCTCTATGCATGAGGCTTATGTATGAGCCTTATGTATTAAGCTGTATGCATAAGCTCTATGCATGAGGCTTCATGCATGAGACTCTATACATGAGTTCTATGCATGAGGCTTCATTCATGAGACTCTATGCATGATCCTTATGCATTAAGCTCTATGCATGAGACTTCATGCATGAGACTCTATGCATAAAGCTTAATGCATATGGATCTATATGTGAGGCTTCAACATTTGAGATTCTATGCGCATGAGCATTATACATTAAGCTCTATGCATGAGCTCTATGCATTAGAGTCTACGCATTAAGCTCTATGTATAAATCTTAATGCATAAGGCTCTATTCATAAAGCATTATGCATACATCTTATGCATAAAACTTTATGCATAAAGCTTCATTAAGCTTTATGCATGACCTTATGAATAAAGCGTAATGCATACCTTAAAACTTTGCTTTTTTTTTTGTGGCTAGTTTTAGGGTTTCTCTTCAAAGAAGATCAACTACATACAAGCCTTCTCACAAGCATAAGAGGTAAGCCTCTTGATCTTGATCTTTGTTATTTTTGTAGCTTCGGGCTAATGCATGCATAAAGATCTAAGCTTAAAGCTTATGCATAAAGCTTTATGCATGCCTAAGCTTTTGCACAAAGCATAGAGCTAATGCATGCATAAAGCTTTAAGTTTAAATCTTATGCATAGAGCTTAATGCATGATTTAAGCTTATGCATAAAGCATGCATGCTTTAATCTTATGCATTTAAGCTTTATGCATAGAGCTTAATGCAAGTTTTAAGCTTATGCATTAAGATCAATGTATAAGCTTATGCATAAGTTTAGGCATAAATCTCTATTCTTTCTTGTTGTGGCAAAGGAGGTTTGATGCATGCATCTTATTTTTCCATAGCCCTACATCATTCCTTCTCACCATGATTTGAAGAGGATTTCAGCTAGAGTTTGAAACAAGCATTTACTTTATACGTAGATGTAACCATAAATCAAATATAAAAAAATTAGGAGGTATTTTTCCTTTTTCCATCAATCTAAGAAGGTTTTTTTTTATTAAAAAAATCAAACAAGTTTTCAACCAACATGTTTCCCCAAACCTTTAGTCTTCACAACAAGGTTGCTGGAGAACTGATGAGTTCATTGTGAATCTACCATACTCTAGTGAACTCTCTTGGATCAAACCCCACTAGAGGAGAGCCAAGGAATACGTAAGATAGAAAGTGTGTTCAATACAAGCGGTTTTATTTTCTTGTAAAGTTATAAACAATATACATCCATAAGGGGTTTTGATTCATATTGTGCAAATATAAAGTTATAAACAATATAAACAATATACATCCATAAGGGGTTTTGATTTTCATAATATACATCCATAAGGGGTTTTGATTCATATTGTGCAAATTTCCATACGTAAGGGGAGCGGTAAGGAGTTTTAAACACCCCTTAAATGCACACTCTCTGTGAACTTCTCGAGGGTTTGAGATAGCTAGTTGGTATTTCTATCTTGGTCATTTCTAAAGTTGAGGAGCTGGTATTCGATTTCTCATTCAAAATCTCTTTGGCTAACCCCTGCTCATCTGACCTATGTGGAATGCTAGCTCTCTTAAGTACCATATTAAGAAGCAGACCTATTAAGATAAGGAAAAGAAGTTTGAAAGAAAAATGTACTTGTTGTCTGCTGCTGGTGGTGGTGGTGGGGGGTAGAAGGGATCTATCCTGCTCTTTCTCACTAACTGATTGAATAGGTAGTTTAGGGTTGGGCATATTTGGATATGTAATCTTGTCCCTGCTCCTCGTTGTTGCTCTTACTGGAAGAAGGGCTGTTTCTTTCTTTTGGTCTTTTTTGTGACGTGATTGAACATGTTCTTCTGGGGCAGCATCGCACATAATTGAGGATGTCTCGGTTTGTTGACCAACTATGTTCATGGCGGCTGCTTGGTGCTCATCTGGCCTTTGATGGCTGCCCCTTTTATCCACCACAATGAAAATCACACTTGTGAGGAGGAGGAGAAAAAGCGATGGACAAACCACCCCCAAAAACAAATTGCAGCTGAAGTGAATGATGTCGCCTGGCGCGTACCCTGGCGCGTACCCTGAAGGGTGACACGGTACCTCCCATGCAGAAACGTACTGCCCTGTCACTAGCACAGCTCCAAGACCCAATAACTCCACAGAGATGTGTAAAAGGGTTCCCAATATCAAGGAAGAATAAAAGTTGGGCAACTTTCCAAAATGCTTTACAATCACATACATTGGCCCTATGAAGAGACTCACATGAGCAAGTGCCAGACAGTGTAACCATCTCAACCATTTCTTTCTGCTGCCACTATTACCATCCATTGGCACTCGAATGCTGAAGAAAATCCATGGCACTAGTACTGCAACTAAAATGTAAGGAACTAGTTGGTAAATTGGATTATAAGCCCCTACTAATGCTGCTGCAATCATTGTCTTTGTTGTGATTGCTGAAAGTGTATGAACTCCTAAAAGCATATTAATCAAAGAAAAAAAAAACAAGTGTTAGATCCAACCAACCCACAAGTTTTTTGAGAAAAGAATGGACATGAAGATGATTACCAGCTATAGTGGTTATGAAAGCTTTCACAACCAATGTATATTTTGGCATTAGAGATAGAATAGCTATGCTCCCACTGTAGGTTCCGGACACCACAGATGCCACGAGGGAAATATATAAAGTCCTTGAATTCATCTGTGCAGGGCTATTATCTAACCCATCTACAGATGCTGTATATTGCCCAAGTGAGAGAGCTGCTATATGGAACTGTAGAATGAGTTGAGGGGCTGTTTCTAGAGATGCACCAACGACATTGTACAAGTTACTTGATTCTCGTTGACCATCGTTGAGATCCTTGAATCTAAATACAAACATGATGAAATATTAGCAACAACTCCTCTTGTATGTGAGACCAAGCCACCTGCAGTAGGGGGTTTTTTTTTTTGAAGTGATCTCACTACTAGTAGTGAGATCTCAATGCCACCTGTAGGGCGCAATGATATTTTAAAGTGATCTCACCTCTGTAGAGAGAGAGAGAAGCGATGCAATTACATGGCCACATGCAAGATTACCCGCCGCTAACAACTTTCAGAGGAAGGAGAGGTAGGTATTAGGGTATAATTGTGTACCCGTTGCAGCTGCAAGTCTGCCAGAACACCTTGAGGAGCCTTGAGAAATGAATCAAGGGCAGGAAGTAGGCCAAGCGAAGGGGGTGGTCCTTGGGGTTGAGGGTCATCCAGAAGATGATGGTGTTGGAGAGGTGAGCCACTGTCATGAGGATAAGACACACTCCGAAAGCACCGCATGCGGGATTACGATCTTCACCACATGATTGTTTGTAGTGATAGTAGGTTTGCAACGTTCTAATGTTGGAGCCAAAGTCGAATAGGTAGATCATTGCAGACAGGGTTATGTTTGTTGCCGCCCAAGCGCCGCCGCCGCCGCCTGAGCTGCTGCGTAGAGTCTCTTTAATGGCCACCACATATTTGCCAACCCAAACTCGAAAAACATGTCTTCCAGCTATCTGAGGGTGTCGGCTCCGGCGCTGCTGCTGCTGCTCCTCCATGGTAGCTAACGGAGTCCGGACTATTGTTCTTCCTTTCAATATCTCTCCACTCAATCAATGGCTTCCTCTCATAATTGGCTTTTAACGAAGGGGTCTGAGAGAGAAAAGACGCGGCCTTTGAAAGGTCTCCCACCCAATGCCTAGCTACAGTGGCTTCCCCTTGAAAACGCGCTGAATGCTACAGTGGTGGCTGTCCTCACCACACATTGAGGCGGCAACAGTCAATATAAAGTTATAATCCAGTTGCTGTTCCTTCGATATTCACTCTCTTACAAAAAAAAATGTGTGTCTGAATTCGACGATTCAAAGGCGCCGTTTCTCAAAGACCCTTCGTGAAGGGCCATGAGAGGGATCATCCTTCTTTAGAAGCAACATGCTAGTGGCATCCCATGAAAACAGCGGCACGCGGTTAATACACACCAGTCAAGCCTGGTCTTTACGCTATTACGTACATTGTCGAAGGACAAGGGCCGCAATCAACAAAAAGCTACAATCGGGGCTGCAAAGGCAGTGGGTCGGCACTCATATTTTCAAAGTTCCTAGAGTATCAAAGCTTACCTTTCCAAGAACCTCCAAATATTCCAAAGAACCTCCAAATTCTTGGCAAGTGGCAATTTTGAGAAACCCTTCTTTCATATAATACTAGTGCTTTGCACATCTTTAGAAGGCTTCCAAAATCAAATTCTACTCAAACCTCCTCCTCTTCTTTCCATAACCTCCAAATTCTTGCCACATGGAAGCTTTGTGAAACTCTTCCTTAAGATAATATAGAGATATAGAGACTAGTTGGGAACCCATGCTTCTTCGCACGTCTTTTGAGGCTTCCAAAATCAAATCCTACCCAAACTTCTTCCCCTTCTCGAACCTCCAAATTCAATTCTTGCCACGTGACAGCTTTGTGAAACTCTTCCCCTTAAGATAATATAGAGAGATAGAGAAGGTGATAATTTGCCTTTAAACTTTTTAAAGTTTTTTTATTGAATAAAATAGAATAATATCCTTAATTATATTTTAAATCTATAGCAAAGTAAATTAAGTAATTAATGCACATCACATAGATTATAGTAACGGCCCGTACACATAGCCAAAAGGTAGCCCTACTTATATAGCTATTTATTTTTTTTAATAGCCCATGGCATAATACCCATGGATACCATGCCGAAAGCCAACATAGTCGTATTCACTCCACGGCCCTAGCTTTGCTGCATGAGTGTGTTTATCTCGTCCATCCTCCTCATGAGTTGAAGCAGAAAGAAACTCTACTTGGGGAAGCCAATGGAATGTCCTCTCAATTTTGGAATGTAATACATGTTAATTATCTCTAGATGGTATGGTTGAATAGAAATGCATATGAATTCAATAATCCACCACTCAATCTATACAGGATTAAGGGAGAGTGGCCCTCCCTCCACGTGGGCAAAGGAGGGGGGCCTATTTCAAAATGGCCACTCCTCCTTCAAGCTTGAGGAGGAGCCAAATCTCACATCTTCCAAAGCAATTTTGAATTTGAATCTAAGAAGATCTCATCTCACATCTTTCAATGAAATCTTTGTATACATGCTTACATACCTATAGATACACACACTTATATATATTATGTATGTATGTGTATCTATAGGTATGTAAGCATGTATATATAAATAGTGTACATGTGTGTGTGTGTGTGTGTGTGTGTGTGTGTGTGTGAGAGAGAGAGAGAGAGAGAGATTACATCAAAGATGCATTTATTTGAGAGTGAGTACACCTCACCACTCATCCCTACCATTAAAATTTAATCTAAAATTTAATTAATTAAAATTATATATATGTGTAAATCTATTTGTGTGTGTGTGTGTGTGAGAGAGAGAGAGAGAGAGAGAGAGTTTCTATGTGAGAGAGTGTGCGTGAAGAGAGAAAGTGTGTGTGTGTGTGTGTGTGCATGAGAGAGAGAGAGTGCGTGAAGAGAGAGAGAGTGTGTGTGTGTGTGTGCATGAGAGTTTCTATGTGAGAGAGTGTGCGTGAAGAGAGAGAGTGTGCGTGTGTGTGTGTGTGTGTGAGAGAGAGAGAGAGAGAGAGAGAGAGGCTGAGAATTTCTATGTAAGAGATAGTTTGTGTAGGAGGAGATAGTGTGTGTTTTCATTAGTGTATGTGCGGTGTGTACATGTGTGTGTGTGTGTGTGTGTGAGAGAGAGAGAGAGAGAGAGAGAGAGAGAGAGAGAGACGACAGATAATTTCTACGTAGGAGATAGTTTGTGTGGGAGGAAGAGTGTGCGTTTAGATTAGTGTATGTGCGGTGTGTACATGTGTGTGTGTGTGTGTGTGTGTGTGTGTGTGAGAGAGAGAGAGAGAGAGAGTATATGCATGTATGTGTGTACATCTGCATCTATGTGTAGAATGTGCTTGAGAGAGAGAGTGAGATGGGGCAGACCTAGAGAGAGAGAGAGAGAGAGAGAGATGTAATGACGGAGGGTGAAAAGAGAGAGAAAGAGAATAAAAAGTATCTTTTAATAAAATATAAATTAAATAGAAAACATATATGTATATGTGTGTGTGTTTTTATTTACATTTATATATACATACATACATATGTATGTATATATATATACATATATATGTTTGTGTGTGTGTGTGTGTGTGTTCAGATGTGTGTATGATATATCTATCTATATATTTAAACAACTTATCACCCATCTCCGCACATTAAAATTTATTCAAAATTAATTAAATTATGTCGATGTTTGTATTTATATTTTTAAATACATGTATATAT